>NC_135755.1:39245042-39599223 GCF_041903045.1 Epinephelus lanceolatus | reverse complement strand
GACCAACTAGTGATGAAAACCAGAAGAAACTGCCTTGCTACTATAGACTTCAGCAAAGTACATGTTTCTGGCTTGGAAACTCGTTTCTGAGTGCTTCTGGTGAAAAGTAACAGCCTAAGTGACAACATGCTCTCAAAATGCTTTTCGGGCCCTGAAAACACTAAAAGTGACATGTTGCTGTTTCTGACCAACTAGTGATGGAAACCACAGGAAACTGCCTTGCTACTATAGACTTCACTAAAGTACATGTTTCTGGCTTGGAAACTTGTTTCTGAGTGCTTCTGGACAAAAGTAACAGCCTAAGTGACAACATGCTGTCAAAATGCTTTTCGGGCCCTGAAACACTAAAAGTGACATGTTGCTGTTTTCTGACCAACTAGTGATGAAAACCAGAAGAAACTGCCTTGCTACTATAAACTTCACCAAAGTACATGTTTCTGGCTTCGAAACTTGTTTCTGAGTGCTTCTGGTAAAAAGTAACAGCCTAAGTGACAACATGCTCTCAAAATGCTTTTCGGGCCCTGAAAACACTAAAAGTGACATGTTGCTGTTTTCTGACCAACTAGTGATGGAAACCACAGGAAACTGCCTTGCTACTATAGACTTCACTAAAGTACATGTTCTGGCTTCGAAACTTGTTTCTGAGTGCTTCTGGTGAAAAGTAACAGCCTAAGTGACAACATGCTGTCAAAATGCTTTTCGGGCCCTGAAAACACTAAAAGTGACATGTTGCTGTTTTCTGACCAACTAGTGATAAAAACCAGAAGAAACTGCCTTGCTACTATAGACTTCACCAAAGTACATGTTTCTGGCTTCGATACTTGTTTCTGAGTGCTTCTGGTGAAAAGAAACAGCCTAAGTGACAACATGCTCTCAAAATGCTTTTCGGGCCCTGGAAAACCCTAAAAGTGACATGTTGCTGTTTTCTGACCAACTAGTGATGGAAACCACAGGAAAACTGCCTTGCTACTATAGACTTCACCAAAGTACATGTTTCTGGCTTCGATACTTGTTTCTGAGTGCTTCTGGACAAAAGTAACAGCCTAAGTGACAACATGCTCTCAAAATGCTTTTCGGGCCCTGAAAACACTAAAAGTGACATGTTGCTGTTTTCTGACCAACTAGTGATGAAAACCAGAAGAAACTGCCTTGCTACTATAGACTTCACCAAAGTACATGTTTCTGGCTTGGAAACTTGTTTCTGAGTGCTTTTGGACAAAAGTAACAGCCTGAGTGACAACATGCTGTCAAAATGCTTTTCGGGCCCTGAAAACACTAAAAGTGACATGTTGCTGTTTTCTGACCAACTAGTGATGAAAACCAGAAGAAACTGCCTTGCTACTATAGACTTCACTAAAGTACATGTTTCTGGCTTCGAAACTTGTTTCTGAGTGCTTCTGGTGAAAAGTAACAGCCTAAGTGACAACATGCTGTCAAAATGCTTTTCGGGCCCTGAAAACACTAAAAGTGACATGTTGCTGTTTTCTGACCAATTAGTGATAAAAACCAGAAGAAACTGCCTTGCTACTATAGACTTCACCAAAGTACATGTTTCTGGCTTGGAAACTTGTTTCTGAGTGCTTTTGGACAAAAGTAACAGCCTGAGTGACAACATGCTGTCAAAATGCTTTTCGGGCCCTGAAAACACTAAAAGTGACATGTTGCTGTTTTCTGACCAACTAGTGATGAAAACCAGAAGAAACTGCCTTGCTACTATAGACTTCACTAAAGTACATGTTTCTGGCTTCGAAACTTGTTTCTGAGTGCTTCTGGTGAAAAGTAACAGCCTAAGTGACAACATGCTGTCAAAATGCTTTTCGGGCCCTGAAAACACTAAAAGTGACATGTTGCTGTTTTCTGACCAATTAGTGATAAAAACCAGAAGAAACTGCCTTGCTACTATAGACTTCACCAAAGTACATGTTTCTGGCTTCGATACTTGTTTCTGAGTGCTTCTGGTGAAAAGTAACAGCCTAAGTGACAACATGCTCTCAAAATGCTTTTCGGGCCCTGAAAACACTAAAAGTGACATGTTGCTGTTTTCTGACCAACTAGTGATGGAAACCACAGGAAACTGCCTGGCTACTATAGACTTCACTAAAGTACATGTTTCTGGCTTCGAAACTTGTTTCTGAGTGCTTCTGGACAAAAGTAACAGCCTAAGTGACAACATGCTGTCAAAATGCTTTTCGGGCCCTGAAAACACTAAAAGTGACATGTTGCTGTTTTCTGACCAACTAGTGATGAAAACCAGAAGAAACTGCCTTGCTACTATAGACTTCAGCAAAGTACATGTTTCTGGCTTGGAAACTCGTTTCTGAGTGCTTCTGGTGAAAAGTAACAGCCTAAGTGACAACATGCTGTCAAAATGCTTTTCGGGCCCTGAAAACACTAAAAGTGACATGTTGCTGTTTTCTGACCAACTAGTGATGAAAACCAGAAGAAAACTGCCTTGCTACTATAGACTTCACCAAAGTACATGTTTCTGGCTTGGAAACTTGTTTCTGAGTGCTTCTGGACAAAAGTAACAGCCTAAGTGACAACATGCTCTCAAAATGCTTTTCGGGCCCTGAAAACACTAAAGTGACATGTTGCTGTTTTCTGACCAACTAGTGATGAAAACCAGAAGAAACTGCCTTGCTACTATAGACTTCAGCAAAGTACATGTTTCTGGCTTGGAAACTCGTTTCTGAGTGCTTCTGGTGAAAAGAAACAGCCTAAGTGACAACATGCTCTCAAAATGCTTTTCGGGCCCTGAAAACCCTAAAAGTGACATGTTGCTGTTCTCTGACCAACTAGTGATGGAAACCACAGGAAACTGCCTTGCTACTATAGACTTCACCAAAGTACATGTTTCTGGCTTGGAAAACTCGTTTCTGAGTGCTTCTGGTGAAAAGTAACAGCCTAAGTGACAACATGCTGTCAAAATGCTTTTCGGGCCCTGAAAACACTAAAAGTGACATGTTGCTGTTTTCTGACCAACTAGTGATGGAAACCACAGGAAACTGCCTTGCTACTATAGACTTCACCAAAGTACATGTTTCTGGCTTCGATACTTGTTTCTGAGTGCTTCTGGACAAAAGTAACAGCCTAAGTGACAACATGCTGTCAAAATGCTTTTCGGGCCCTGAAAACACTAAAAGTGACATGTTGCTGTTTTCTGACTAACTAGTGATGAAAACCAGAAGAAACTGCCTTGCTACTATAGACTTCAGCAAAGTACATGTTTCTGGCTTGGAAACTCGTTTCTGAGTGCTTCTGGTGAAAAGTAACAGCCTAAGTGACAACATGCTGTCAAAATGCTTTTCGGGCCCTGAAAACACTAAAAGTGACATGTTGCTGTTTTCTGACCAACTAGTGATGAAAACCAGAAGAAACTGCCTTGCTACTGTAGACTTCACCAAAGTACACGTTTCTGGCTTGGAAACTCATTTCTGAGTGCTTCTGGTGAAAAGTAACAGCCTAAGTGACAACATTCTGTCAAAATGCTTTTCGGGCCCTGAAAACACTAAAAGTGACATGTTGCTGTTTTCTGACCAACTAGTGATGAAAACCAGAAGAAACTGCCTTGCTACTATAGACTTCACCAAAGTACATGTTTCTGGCTTCGATACTTGTTTCTGAGTGCTTCTGGTGAAAAGAAACAGCCTAAGTGACAACATGCTCTCAAAATGCTTTTCGGGCCCTGAAAACCCTAAAAGTGACATGTTGCTGTTTTCTGACCAACTAGTGATGAAAACCAGAAGAAACTGCCTTGCTACTATAGACTTCAGCAAAGTACATGTTTCTGGCTTGGAAACTTGTTTCTGAGTGCTTCTGGTGAAAAGTTACAGCCTAAGTGACACATGCTGTCAAAATGCTTTTCGGGCCCTGAAAACACTAAAAGTGACATGTTGCTGTTTTCTGACCAACTAGTGATGAAAACCAGAAGAAACTGCCTTGCTACTATAGACTTCAGCAAAGTACATGTTTCTGGCTTGGAAACTTGTTTCTGAGTGCTTCTGGACAAAAATAACAGCCTAAGTGACAACATGCTGTCAAAATGCTTTTCGGGCCCTGAAAACACTAAAAGTGACATGTTGCTGTTTTCTGACCAACTAGTGATGAAAACCAGAAGAAACTGCCTTGCTACTATAGACTTCACCAAAGTACATGTTTCTGGCTTCGAAACTTGTTTCTGAGTGCTTCTGGTAAAAAGTAACAGCCTAAGTGACAACATGCTGTCAAATGCTTTTCGGGCCCTGAAAACACTAAAAGTGACATGTTGCTGTTTTCTGACCAACTAGTGATGGAAACCACAGTAAACTGCCTGGCTACTATAGACTTCACTAAAGTACATGTTTCTGGCTTCGAAACTTGTTTCTGAGTGCTTCTGGTGAAAAGTAACAGCCTAAGTGACAACATGCTCTCAAAATGCTTTTCGGGCCCTGAAAACACTAAAAGTGACATGTTGCTGTTTTCTGACCAACTAGTGATGAAAACCAGAAGAAACTGCCTTGCTACTATAGACTTCACCAAAGTACATGTTTCTGGCTAGGAAACTTGTTTCTGAGTGCTTCTGGACAAAAGTAACAGCCTAAGTGACAACATGCTGTCAAAATGCTTTTCGGGCCCTGAAAACACTAAAAGTGACATGTTGCTGTTTTCTGACCAACTAGTGATGAAAACCAGAAGAAACTGCCTTGCTACTATAGACTTCAGCAAAGTACATGTGTCTGGATTGGAAACTTGTTTCTGAGTGCTTCTGTTGAAAAGTAACAGCCTAAGTGACAACATGCTGTCAAAATGTTTTTCGGGCCCTGAAAACACTAAATGTGACATGATGCTGTTTTCTGACCAACTACTAAGGGAAAATATAGGCAACTGCCTTGCTACTATAGAATTCACCAAACCACATGTTTCTGGCTTGGAGATTTGTTTCTGAGGTGCTTCTGATCGAAACTATCAGCTTAAGTGACAACATGCTCTCAAAATGCTTTTCTCGAGTTAAAAACGCCAGATGTGACATGATGCTGTTTTCTGACCAACTAGTGATGGAAACCACAGGAAACTGCCTTGCTACTATAGACTTCACCAAAGTACATGTTTCTGGCTTCGATACTTGTTTCTGAGTGCTTCTGGACAAAAGTAACAGCCTAAGTGACAACATGCTCTCAAAATGCTTTTCGGGCCCTGAAAACACTAAAAGTGACATGTTGCTGTTTTCTGACCAACTAGTGATGAAAACCAGAAGAAACTGCCTTGCTACTATAGACTTCAGCAAAGTACATGTTTCTGGCTTGGAAACTCGTTTCTGAGTGCTTCTGGTGAAAAGTAACAGCCTAAGTGACAACATGCTCTCAAAATGCTTTTCGGGCCCTGAAAACACTAAAAGTGACATGTTGCTGTTTTCTGACCAACTAGTGATGGAAACCACAGGATACTGCCTTGCTACTATAGACTTCACTAAAGTACATGTTTCTGGCTTGGAAACTTGTTTCTGAGTGCTTCTGGACAAAAGTAACAGCCTAAGTGACAACATGCTGTCAAAATGCTTTTCGGGCCCTGAAAACACTAAAAGTGACATGTTGCTGTTTTCTGACCAACTAGTGATGAAAACCAGAAGAAACTGCCTTGCTACTATAAACTTCACCAAAGTACATGTTTCTGGCTTCGAAACTTGTTTCTGAGTGCTTCTGGTAAAACAGTAACAGCCTAAGTGACAACATGCTCTCAAAATGCTTTTCGGGCCCTGAAAACACTAAAAGTGACATGTTGCTGTTTTCTGACCAACTAGTGATGGAAACCACAGGAAACTGCCTTGCTACTATAGACTTCACTAAAGTACATGTTTCTGGCTTCGAAACTTGTTTCTGAGTGCTTCTGGTGAAAAGTAACAGCCTAAGTGACAACATGCTGTCAAAATGCTTTTCGGGCCCTGAAAACACTAAAAGTGACATGTTGCTGTTTTCTGACCAACTAGTGATAAAAACCAGAAGAAACTGCCTTGCTACTATAGACTTCACCAAAGTACATGTTTCTGGCTTCGATACTTGTTTCTGAGTGCTTCTGGTGAAAAGAAACAGCCTAAGTGACAACATGCTCTCAAATGCTTTTCGGGCCCTGAAAACACTAAAAGTGACATGTTGCTGTTTTCTGACCAACTAGTGATGGAAACCACAGGAAACTGCCTTGCTACTATAGACTTCACCAAAGTACATGTTTCTGGCTTCGATACTTGTTTCTGAGTGCTTCTGGACAAAAGTAACAGCCTAAGTGACAACATGCTCTCAAAATGCTTTTCGGGCCCTGAAAACACTAAAAGTGACATGTTGCTGTTTTCTGACCAACTAGTGATGAAAACCAGAAGAAACTGCCTTGCTACTATAGACTTCAGCAAAGTACATGTTTCTGGCTTGGAAACTCGTTTCTGAGTGCTTCTGGTGAAAAGTAACAGCCTAAGTGACAACATGCTGTCAAAATGCTTTTCGGGCCCTGAAAACACTAAAAGTGACATGTTGCTGTTTTCTGACCAACTAGTGATGAAAACCAGAAGAAACTGCCTTGCTACTATAGACTTCACCAAAGTACATGTTTCTGGCTTGGAAACTTGTTTCTGAGTGCTTTTGGACAAAAGTAACAGCCTGAGTGACAACATGCTGTCAAAATGCTTTTCGGGCCCTGAAAACACTAAAAGTGACATGTTGCTGTTTTCTGACCAACTAGTGATGAAAACCAGAAGAAACTGCCTTGCTACTATAGACTTCACTAAAGTACATGTTTCTGGCTTCGAAACTTGTTTCTGAGTGCTTCTGGTGAAAAGTAACAGCCTAAGTGACAACATGCTGTCAAAATGCTTTTCGGGCCCTGAAAACACTAAAAGTGACATGTTGCTGTTTTCTGACCAATTAGTGATAAAAACCAGAAGAAACTGCCTTGCTACTATAGACTTCACCAAAGTACATGTTTCTGGCTTCGATACTTGTTTCTGAGTGCTTCTGGTGAAAAGTAACAGCCTAAGTGACAACATGCTCTCAAAATGCTTTTCGGGCCCTGAAAACACTAAAAGTGACATGTTGCTGTTTTCTGACCAACTAGTGATGGAAACCACAGGAAACTGCCTTGCTACTATAGACTTCACCAAAGTACATGTTTCTGGGCTTCGATACTTGTTTCTGAGTGCTTCTGGACAAAAGTAACAGCCTAAGTGACAACATGCTCTCAAAATGCTTTTCGGGCCCTGAAAACACTAAAAGTGACATGTTGCTGTTTTCTGACCAACTAGTGATGAAAACCAGAAGAAACTGCCTTGCTACTATAGACTTCAGCAAAGTACATGTTTCTGGCTTGGAAACTCGTTTCTGAGTGCTTCTGGTGAAAAGTAACAGCCTAAGTGACAACATGCTGTCAAAATGCTTTTCGGGCCCTGAAAACACTAAAAGTGACATGTTGCTGTTTTCTGACCAACTAGTGATGAAAACCAGAAGAAACTGCCTTGCTACTATAGACTTCACCAAAGTACATGTTTCTGGCTTGGAAACTTGTTTCTGAGTGCTTCTGGACAAAAGTAACAGCCTAAGTGACAACATGCTGTCAAAATGCTTTTCGGGCCCTGAAAACACTAAAAGTGACATGTTGGTGTTTTCTGACCAACTAGTGATGAAAACCAGAAGAAACTGCCTTGCTACTATAGACTTCACTAAAGTACATGTTTCTGGCTTCGAAACTTGTTTCTGAGTGCTTCTGGTGAAAAGTAACAGCCTAAGTGACAACATGCTGTCAAAATGCTTTTCGGGCCCTGAAAACACTAAAAGTGACATGTTGCTGTTTTCTGACCAATTAGTGATAAAAACCAGAAGAACTGCCTTGCTACTATAGACTTCACCAAAGTACATGTTTCTGGCTTCGATACTTGTTTCTGAGTGCTTCTGGTGAAAAGTAACAGCCTAAGTGACAACATGCTCTCAAAATGCTTTTCGGGCCCTGAAAACACTAAAAGTGACATGTTGCTGTTTTCTGACCAACTAGTGATGAAAACCAGAAGAAACTGCCTTGCTACTATAGACTTCAGCAAAGTACATGTTTCTGGCTTGGAAACTCGTTTCTGAGTGCTTCTGGTGAAAAGTAACAGCCTAAGTGACAACATGCTGTCAAAATGCTTTTCGGGCCCTGAAAACACTAAAAGTGACATGTTGCTGTTTTCTGACCAACTAGTGATGAAAACCAGAAGAAACTGCCTTGCTACTGTAGACTTCACCAAAGTACACGTTTCTGGCTTGGAAACTCATTTCTGAGTGCTTCTGGTGAAAAGTAACAGCCTAAGTGACAACATTCTGTCAAAATGCTTTTCGGGCCCTGAAAACACTAAAAGTGACATGTTGCTGTTTTCTGACCAACTAGTGATGAAAACCAGAAGAAACTGCCTTGCTACTATAGACTTCACCAAAGTACATGTTTCTGGCTTCGATACTTGTTTCTGAGTGCTTCTGGTGAAAAGAAACAGCCTAAGTGACAACATGCTCTCAAAATGCTTTTCGGGCCCTGAAAACCCTAAAAGTGACATGTTGCTGTTTTCTGACCAACTAGTGATGAAAACCAGAAGAAACTGCCTTGCTACTATAGACTTCAGCAAAGTACATGTTTCTGGCTTGGAAACTTGTTTCTGAGTGCTTCTGGTGAAAAGTTACAGCCTAAGTGACAACATGCTGTCAAAATGCTTTTCGGGCCCTGAAAACACTAAAAGTGACATGTTGCTGTTTTCTGACCAACTAGTGATGAAAACCAGAAGAAACTGCCTTGCTACTATAGACTTCAGCAAAGTACATGTTTCTGGCTTGGAAACTTGTTTCTGAGTGCTTCTGGACAAAAATAACAGCCTAAGTGACAACATGCTGTCAAAATGCTTTTCGGGCCCTGAAAACACTAAAAGTGACATGTTGCTGTTTTCTGACCAACTAGTGATGGAAACCACAGGAAACTGCCTTGCTACTATAGACTTCACCAAAGTACATGTTTCTGGCTTCGATACTTGTTTCTGAGTGCTTCTGGACAAAAGTAACAGCCTAAGTGACAACATGCTCTCAAAATGCTTTTCGGGCCCTGAAAACACTAAAAGTGACATGTTGCTGTTTTCTGACCAACTAGTGATGAAAACCAGAAGAAACTGCCTTGCTACTATAGACTTCAGCAAAGTACATGTTTCTGGCTTGGAAACTCGTTTCTGAGTGCTTCTGGTGAAAAGTAACAGCCTAAGTGACAACATGCTCTCAAAATGCTTTTCGGGCCCTGAAAACACTAAAAGTGACATGTTGCTGTTTTCTGACCAACTAGTGATGGAAACCACAGGAAACTGCCTTGCTACTATAGACTTCACTAAAGTACATGTTTCTGGCTTGGAAACTTGTTTCTGAGTGCTTCTGGACAAAAGTAACAGCCTAAGTGACAACATGCTGTCAAAATGCTTTTCGGGCCCTGAAAACACTAAAAGTGACATGTTGCTGTTTTCTGACCAACTAGTGATGAAAACCAGAAGAAACTGCCTTGCTACTATAAACTTCACCAAAGTACATGTTTCTGGCTTCGAAACTTGTTTCTGAGTGCTTCTGGTAAAAAGTAACAGCCTAAGTGACAACATGCTCTCAAAATGCTTTTCGGGCCCTGAAAACACTAAAAGTGACATGTTGCTGTTTTCTGACCAACTAGTGATGGAAACCACAGGAAACTGCCTTGCTACTATAGACTTCACTAAAGTACATGTTTCTGGCTTCGAACTTGTTTCTGAGTGCTTCTGGTGAAAAGTAACAGCCTAAGTGACAACATGCTGTCAAAATGCTTTTCGGGCCCTGAAAAACACTAAAAGTGACATGTTGCTGTTTTCTGACCAACTAGTGATAAAAACCAGAAGAAACTGCCTTGCTACTATAGACTTCACCAAAGTACATGTTTCTGGCTTCGATACTTGTTTCTGAGTGCTTCTGGTGAAAAGAAACAGCCTAAGTGACAACATGCTCTCAAAATGCTTTTCGGCCCTGAAAACCCTAAAAGTGACATGTTGCTGTTTCTGACCAACTAGTGATGGAAACCACAGGAAACTGCCTTGCTACTATAGACTTCACCAAAGTACATGTTTCTGGCTTCGATACTTGTTTCTGAGTGCTTCTGGACAAAAGTAACAGCCTAAGTGACAACATGCTCTCAAAATGCTTTTCGGGCCTGAAAACACTAAAAGTGACATGTTGCTGTTTTCTGACCAACTAGTGATGAAAACCAGAAGAAACTGCCTTGCTACTATAGACTTCAGCAAAGTACATGTTTCTGGCTTGGAAACTCGTTTCTGAGTGCTTCTGGTGAAAAGTAACAGCCTAAGTGACAACATGCTGTCAAAATGCTTTTCGGGCCCTGAAAACACTAAAAGTGACATGTTGCTGTTTTCTGACCAACTAGTGATGAAAACCAGAAGAAACTGCCTTGCTACTATAGACTTCACCAAAGTACATGTTTCTGGCTTGGAAACTTGTTTCTGAGTGCTTTTGGACAAAAGTAACAGCCTGAGTGACAACATGCTGTCAAAATGCTTTTCGGGCCCTGAAAACACTAAAAGTGACATGTTGCTGTTTTCTGACCAACTAGTGATGAAAACCAGAAGAAACTGCCTTGCTACTATAGACTTCACTAAAGTACATGTTTCTGGCTTCGAAACTTGTTTCTGAGTGCTTCTGGTGAAAAGTAACAGCCTAAGTGACAACATGCTGTCAAAATGCTTTTCGGGCCCTGAAAACACTAAAAGTGACATGTTGCTGTTTTCTGACCAATTAGTGATAAAAACCAGAAGAAACTGCCTTGCTACTATAGACTTCACCAAAGTACATGTTTCTGGCTTCGATACTTGTTTCTGAGTGCTTCTGGTGAAAAGTAACAGCCTAAGTGACAACATGCTCTCAAAATGCTTTTCGGGCCCTGAAAACACTAAAAGTGACATGTTGCTGTTTTCTGACCAACTAGTGATGGAAACCACAGGAAACTGCCTGGCTACTATAGACTTCACTAAAGTACATGTTTCAGGCTTCGAAACTTGTTTCTGAGTGCTTCTGGACAAAAGTAACAGCCTAAGTGACAACATGCTGTCAAAATGCTTTTCGGGCCCTGAAAACACTAAAAGTGACATGTTGCTGTTTTCTGACCAACTAGTGATGAAAACCAGAAGAAACTGCCTTGCTACTATAGACTTCAGCAAAGTACATGTTTCTGGCTTGGAAACTCGTTTCTGAGTGCTTCTGGTGAAAAGTAACAGCCTAAGTGACAACATGCTGTCAAAATGCTTTTCGGGCCCTGAAAACACTAAAAGTGACATGTTGCTGTTTTCTGACCAACTAGTGATGAAAACCAGAAGAAACTGCCTTGCTACTATAGACTTCACCAAAGTACATGTTTCTGGCTTGGAAACTTGTTTCTGAGTGCTTCTGGACAAAAGTAACAGCCTAAGTGACAACATGCTCTCAAAATGCTTTTCGGGCCCTGAAAACACTAAAAGTGACATGTTGCTGTTTTCTGACCAACTAGTGATGAAAACCAGAAGAAACTGCCTTGCTACTATAGACTTCAGCAAAGTACATGTTTCTGGCTTGGAAACTCGTTTCTGAGTGCTTCTGGTGAAAAGAAACAGCCTAAGTGACAACATGCTCTCAAAATGCTTTTCGGGCCCTGAAAACCCTAAAAGTGACATGTTGCTGTTCTCTGACCAACTAGTGATGGAAACCACAGGAAACTGCCTTGCTACTATAGACTTCACCAAAGTACATGTTTCTGGCTTGGAAACTCGTTTCTGAGTGCTTCTGGTGAAAAGTAACAGCCTAAGTGACAACATGCTCTCAAAATGCTTTTCGGGCCCTGAAAACACTAAAAGTGACATGTTGCTGTTTTCTGACCAACTAGTGATGGAAACCACAGGAAACTGCCTTGCTACTATAGACTTCACCAAAGTACATGTTTCTGGCTTCGATACTTGTTTCTGAGTGCTTCTGGACAAAAGTAACAGCCTAAGTGACAACATGCTCTCAAAATGCTTTTCGGGCCCTGAAAACACTAAAGTGACATGTTGCTGTTTTCTGACCAACTAGTGATGAAAACCAGAAGAAACTGCCTTGCTACTATAGACTTCAGCAAAGTACATGTTTCTGGCTTGGAAACTCGTTTCTGAGTGCTTCTGGTGAAAAGTAACAGCCTAAGTGACAACATGCTGTCAAAATGCTTTTCGGGCCCTGAAAACACTAAAAGTGACATGTTGCTGTTTTCTGACCAACTAGTGATGAAAACCAGAAGAAACTGCCTTGCTACTATAGACTTCACCAAAGTACATGTTTCTGCTTGGAAACTTGTTTCTGAGTGCTTCTGGACAAAAGTAACAGCCTAAAAGTGACAACATGCTGTCAAAATGCTTTTCGGGCCCTGAAAACACTAAAAGTGACATGTTGGTGTTTTCTGACCAACTAGTGATGAAAACCAGAAGAAACTGCCTTGCTACTATAGACTTCACTAAAGTACATGTTTCTGGCTTCGAACTTGTTTCTGAGTGCTTCTGGTGAAAAGTAACAGCCTAAGTGACAACATGCTGTCAAAATGCTTTTCGGGCCCTGAAAACACTAAAAGTGACATGTTGCTGTTTTCTGACCAATTAGTGATAAAAACCAGAAGAAACTGCCTTGCTACTATAGACTTCACCAAAGTACATGTTTCTGGCTTCGATACTTGTTTCTGAGTGCTTCTGGTGAAAAGTAACAGCCTAAGTGACAACATGCTCTCAAATGCTTTTCGGGCCCTGAAAACACTAAAAGTGACATGTTGCTGTTTTCTGACCAACTAGTGATGAAAACCAGAAGAAACTGCCTTGCTACTATAGACTTCAGCAAAAGTACATGTTTCTGGCTTGGAAACTCGTTTCTGAGTGCTTCTGGTGAAAAGTAACAGCCTAAGTGACAACATGCTGTCAAAATGCTTTTCGGGCCCTGAAAACACTAAAAGTGACATGTTGCTGTTTTCTGACCAACTAGTGATGAAAACCAGAAGAAACTGCCTTGCTACTGTAGACTTCACCAAAGTACACGTTTCTGGCTTGGAAACTCATTTCTGAGTGCTTCTGGTGAAAAGTAACAGCCTAAGTGACAACATTCTGTCAAAATGCTTTTCGGGCCCTGAAAACACTAAAAGTGACATGTTGCTGTTTTCTGACCAACTAGTGATGAAAACCAGAAGAAACTGCCTTGCTACTATAGACTTCACCAAAGTACATGTTTCTGGCTTCGATACTTGTTTCTGAGTGCTTCTGGTGAAAAGAAACAGCCTAAGTGACAACATGCTCTCAAAATGCTTTTCGGGCCCTGAAAACCCTAAAAGTGACATGTTGCTGTTTTCTGACCAACTAGTGATGAAAACCAGAAGAAACTGCCTTGCTACTATAGACTTCAGCAAAGTACATGTTTCTGGCTTGGAAACTTGTTTCTGAGTGCTTCTGGTGAAAAGTTACAGCCTAAGTGACAACATGCTGTCAAAATGCTTTTCGGGCCCTGAAAACACTAAAAGTGACATGTTGCTGTTTTCTGACCAACTAGTGATGAAAACCAGAAGAAACTGCCTTGCTACTATAGACTTCAGCAAAGTACATGTTTCTGGCTTGGAAACTTGTTTCTGAGTGCTTCTGGACAAAAGTAACAGCCTAAGTGACAACATGCTGTCAAAATGCTTTTCGGGCCCTGAAAACACTAAAAGTGACATGTTGCTGTTTTCTGACCAACTAGTGATGAAAACCAGAAGAAACTGCCTTGCTACTATAGACTTCACCAAAGTACATGTTTCTGGCTTCGAAACTTGTTTCTGAGTGCTTCTGGTAAAAAGTAACAGCCTAAGTGACAACATGCTCTCAAAATGCTTTTCGGGCCCTGAAAACACTAAAAGTGACATGTTGCTGTTTTCTGACCAACTAGTGATGGAAACCACAGTAAACTGCCTGGCTACTATAGACTTCACTAAAGTACATGTTTCTGGCTTCGAAACTTGTTTCTGAGTGCTTCTGGTGAAAAGTAACAGCCTAAGTGACAACATGCTGTCAAAATGCTTTTCGGGCCCTGAAAACACTAAAAGTGACATGTTGCTGTTTTCTGACCAACTAGTGATGAAAACCAGAAGAAACTGCCTTGCTACTATAGACTTCACCAAAGTACATGTTTCTGGCTTGGAAACTTGTTTCTGAGTGCTTCTGGACAAAAGTAACAGCCTAAGTGACAACATGCTGTCAAAATGCTTTTCGGGCCCTGAAAACACTAAAAGTGACATGTTGCTGTTTTCTGACCAACTAGTGATGAAAACCAGAAGAAACTGCCTTGCTACTATAGACTTCACTAAAGTACATGTTTCTGGCTTCGAAACTTGTTTCTGAGTGCTTCTGGTGAAAAGTAACAGCCTAAGTGACAACATGCTGTCAAAATGCTTTTCGGGCCCTGAAAACACTAAAAGTGACATGTTGCTGTTTTCTGACCAATTAGTGATAAAAACCAGAAGAAACTGCCTTGCTACTATAGACTTCACCAAAGTACATGTTTCTGGCTTCGATACTTGTTTCTGAGTGCTTCTGGTGAAAAGTAACAGCCTAAGTGACAACATGCTCTCAAAATGCTTTTCGGGCCCTGAAAACACTAAAAGTGACATGTTGGTGTTTTCTGACCAACTAGTGATGAAAACCAGAAGAAACTGCCTTGCTACTATAGACTTCACTAAAGTACATGTTTCTGGCTTCGAAACTTGTTTCTGAGTGCTTCTGGTGAAAAGTAACAGCCTAAGTGACAACATGCTGTCAAAATGCTTTTCGGGCCCTGAAAACACTAAAAGTGACATGTTGCTGTTTTCTGACCAATTAGTGATAAAAACCAGAAGAAACTGCCTTGCTACTATAGACTTCACCAAAGTACATGTTTCTGGCTTCGATACTTGTTTCTGAGTGCTTCTGGTGAAAAGTAACAGCCTAAGTGACAACATGCTCTCAAAATGCTTTTCGGGCCCTGAAAACACTAAAAGTGACATGTTGCTGTTTTCTGACCAACTAGTGATGAAAACCAGAAGAAACTGCCTTGCTACTATAGACTTCAGCAAAGTACATGTTTCTGGCTTGGAAACTCGTTTCTGAGTGCTTCTGGTGAAAAGTAACAGCCTAAGTGACAACATGCTGTCAAAATGCTTTTCGGGCCCTGAAAACACTAAAAGTGACATGTTGCTGTTTTCTGACCAACTAGTGATGAAAACCAGAAGAAACTGCCTTGCTACTGTAGACTTCACCAAAGTACACGTTTCTGGCTTGGAAACTCATTTCTGAGTGCTTCTGGTGAAAAGTAACAGCCTAAGTGACAACATTCTGTCAAAATGCTTTTCGGGCCCTGAAAACACTAAAAGTGACATGTTGCTGTTTTCTGACCAACTAGTGATGAAAACCAGAAGAAACTGCCTTGCTACTATAGACTTCACCAAAGTACATGTTTCTGGCTTCGATACTTGTTTCTGAGTGCTTCTGGTGAAAAGAAACAGCCTAAGTGACAACATGCTCTCAAAATGCTTTTCGGGCCCTGAAAACCCTAAAAGTGACATGTTGCTGTTTTCTGACCAACTAGTGATGAAAACCAGAAGAAACTGCCTTGCTACTATAGACTTCAGCAAAGTACATGTTTCTGGCTTGGAAACTTGTTTCTGAGTGCTTCTGGTGAAAAGTTACAGCCTAAGTGACAACATGCTGTCAAAATGCTTTTCGGGCCCTGAAAACACTAAAAGTGACATGTTGCTGTTTTCTGACCAACTAGTGATGAAAACCAGAAGAAACTGCCTTGCTACTATAGACTTCAGCAAAGTACATGTTTCTGGCTTGGAAACTTGTTTCTGAGTGCTTCTGGACAAAAATAACAGCCTAAGTGACAACATGCTGTCAAAATGCTTTTCGGGCCCTGAAAACACTAAAAGTGACATGTTGCTGTTTTCTGACCAACTAGTGATGAAAACCAGAAGAAACTGCCTTGCTACTATAGACTTCACCAAAGTACATGTTTCTGGCTTCGAAACTTGTTTCTGAGTGCTTCTGGTAAAAAGTAACAGCCTAAGTGACAACATGCTCTCAAAATGCTTTTCGGGCCCTGAAAACACTAAAAGTGACATGTTGCTGTTTTCTGACCAACTAGTGATGGAAACCACAGTAAACTGCCTGGCTACTATAGACTTCACTAAAGTACATGTTTCTGGCTTCGAAACTTGTTTCTGAGTGCTTCTGGTGAAAAGTAACAGCCTAAGTGACAACATGCTCTCAAAATGCTTTTCGGGCCCTGAAAACACTAAAAGTGACATGTTGCTGTTGTCTGACCAGCTAGTGATGAAAACCAGAAGAAACTGCCTTGCTACTATAGACTTCACCAAAGTACATGTTTCTGGCTTGGAAACTTGTTTCTGAGTGCTTCTGGACAAAAGTAACAGCCTAAGTGACAACATGCTGTCAAAATGCTTTTCGGGCCCTGAAAACACTAAAAGTGACATGTTGCTGTTTTCTGACCAACTAGTGATGAAAACCAGAAGAAACTGCCTTGCTACTATAGACTTCACTAAAGTACATGTTTCTGGCTTCGAAACTTGTTTCTGAGTGCTTCTGGTGAAAAGTAACAGCCTAAGTGACAACATGCTGTCAAAATGCTTTTCGGGCCCTGAAAACACTAAAAGTGACATGTTGCTGTTTTCTGACCAATTAGTGATAAAAACCAGAAGAAACTGCCTTGCTACTATAGACTTCACCAAAGTACATGTTTCTGGCTTCGATACTTGTTTCTGAGTGCTTCTGGTGAAAAGTAACAGCCTAAGTGACAACATGCTCTCAAAATGCTTTTCGGGCCCTGAAAACACTAAAAGTGACATGTTGCTGTTTTCTGACCAACTAGTGATGGAAACCACAGGAAACTGCCTTGCTACTATAGACTTCACCAAAGTACATGTTTCTGGCTTCGATACTTGTTTCTGAGTGCTTCTGGACAAAAGTAACAGCCTAAGTGACAACATGCTCTCAAAATGCTTTTCGGGCCCTGAAAACACTAAAAGTGACATGTTGCTGTTTTCTGACCAACTAGTGATGAAAACCAGAAGAAACTGCCTTGCTACTATAGACTTCAGCAAAGTACATGTTTCTGGCTTGGAAACTCGTTTCTGAGTGCTTCTGGTGAAAAGTAACAGCCTAAGTGACAACATGCTGTCAAAATGCTTTTCGGGCCCTGAAAACACTAAAAGTGACATGTTGCTGTTTTCTGACCAACTAGTGATGAAAACCAGAAGAAACTGCCTTGCTACTGTAGACTTCACCAAAGTACACGTTTCTGGCTTGGAAACTCATTTCTGAGTGCTTCTGGTGAAAAGTAACAGCCTAAGTGACAACATGCTGTCAAAATGCTTTTCGGGCCCTGAAAACACTAAAAGTGGCATGTTGCTGTTTTCTGACCAACTAGTGATGAAAACCAGAAGAAACTGCCTTGCTACTATAGACTTCACCAAAGTACATGTTTCTGGCTTCGATACTTGTTTCTGAGTGCTTCTGGTGAAAAGAAACAGCTTAAGTGACAACATGCTCTCAAAATGCTTTTCGGGCCCTGAAAACACTAAAAGTGACATGTTGCTGTTTTCTGACCAACTAGTGATGAAAACCAGAAGAAACTGCCTTGCTACTATAGACTTCAGCAAAGTACATGTTTCTGACTTGGAAACTTGTTTCTGAGTGCTTCTGGTGAAAAGTTACAGCCTAAGTGACAACATGCTGTCAAAATGCTTTTCGGGCCCTGAAAACACTAAAAGTGACATGTTGCTGTTTTCTGACCAACTAGTGATGAAAACCAGAAGAAACTGCCTTGCTACTATAGACTTCAGCAAAGTACATGTTTCTGGCTTGGAAACTTGTTTCTGAGTGCTTCTGGACAAAAATAACAGCCTAAGTGACAACATGCTGTCAAAATGCTTTTCGGGCCCTGAAAACACTAAAAGTGACATGTTGCTGTTTTCTGACCAACTAGTGATGAAAACCAGAAGAAACTGCCTTGCTACTATAGACTTCACCAAAGTACACGTTTCTGGCTTGGAAACTCATTTCTGAGTGCTTCTGGTGAAAAGTAACAGCCTAAGTGACAACATGCTCTCAAAATGCTTTTCGGGCCCTGAAAACACTAAAAGTGACATGTTGCTGTTTTCTGACCAACTAGTGATGGAAACCACAGTAAACTGCCTGGCTACTATAGACTTCACTAAAGTACATGTTTCTGGCTTCGAAACTTGTTTCTGAGTGCTTCTGGTGAAAAGTAACAGCCTAAGTGACAACATGCTCTCAAAATGCTTTTCGGGCCCTGAAAACACTAAAAGTGACATGTTGCTGTTTTCTGACCAACTAGTGATGAAAACCAGAAGAAACTGCCTTGCTACTATAGACTTCACCAAAGTACATGTTTCTGGCTTGGAAACTTGTTTCTGAGTGCTTCTGGACAAAAGTAACAGCCTAAGTGACAACATGCTGTCAAAATGCTTTTCGGGCCCTGAAAACACTAAAAGTGACATGTTGCTGTTTTCTGACCAACTAGTGATGAAAACCAGAAGAAACTGCCTTGCTACTATAGACTTCACTAAAGTACATGTTTCTGGCTTCGAAACTTGTTTCTGAGTGCTTCTGGTGAAAAGTAACAGCCTAAGTGACAACATGCTGTCAAAATGCTTTTCGGGCCCTGAAAACACTAAAAGTGACATGTTGCTGTTTTCTGACCAATTAGTGATAAAAACCAGAAGAAACTGCCTTGCTACTATAGACTTCACCAAAGTACATGTTTCTGGCTTCGATACTTGTTTCTGAGTGCTTCTGGTGAAAAGTAACAGCCTAAGTGACAACATGCTGTCAAAATGCTTTTCGGGCCCTGAAAACACTAAAAGTGACATGTTGCTGTTTTCTGACCAACTAGTGATGGAAACCACAGGAAACTGCCTTGCTACTATAGACTTCACCAAAGTACATGTTTCTGGCTTCGATACTTGTTTCTGAGTGCTTCTGGACAAAAGTAACAGCCTAAGTGACAACATGCTCTCAAAATGCTTTTCGGGCCCTGAAAACACTAAAAGTGACATGTTGCTGTTTTCTGACCAACTAGTGATGAAAACCAGAAGAAACTGCCTTGCTACTATAGACTTCAGCAAAGTACATGTTTCTGGCTTGGAAACTCGTTTCTGAGTGCTTCTGGTGAAAAGTAACAGCCTAAGTGACAACATGCTGTCAAAATGCTTTTCGGGCCCTGAAAACACTAAAAGTGACATGTTGCTGTTTTCTGACCAACTAGTGATGAAAACCAGAAGAAACTGCCTTGCTACTGTAGACTTCACCAAAGTACACGTTTCTGGCTTGGAAACTCATTTCTGAGTGCTTCTGGTGAAAAGTAACAGCCTAAGTGACAACATGCTGTCAAAATGCTTTTCGGGCCCTGAAAACACTAAAAGTGACATGTTGCTGTTTTCTGACCAACTAGTGATGAAAACCAGAAGAAACTGCCTTGCTACTGTAGACTTCACCAAAGTACACGTTTCTGGCTTGGAAACTCATTTCTGAGTGCTTCTGGTGAAAAGTAACAGCCTAAGTGACAACATGCTGTCAAAATGCTTTTCGGGCCCTGAAAACACTAAAAGTGGCATGTTGCTGTTTTCTGACCAACTAGTGATGAAAACCAGAAGAAACTGCCTTGCTACTATAGACTTCACCAAAGTACATGTTTCTGGCTTCGATACTTGTTTCTGAGTGCTTCTGGTGAAAAGAAACAGCTTAAGTGACAACATGCTCTCAAAATGCTTTTCGGGCCCTGAAAACCCTAAAAGTGACATGTTGCTGTTTTCTGACCAACTAGTGATGAAAACCAGAAGAAACTGCCTTGCTACTATAGACTTCAGCAAAGTACATGTTTCTGACTTGGAAACTTGTTTCTGAGTGCTTCTGGTGAAAAGTTACAGCCTAAGTGACAACATGCTGTCAAAATGCTTTTCGGGCCCTGAAAACACTAAAAGTGACATGTTGCTGTTTTCTGACCAACTAGTGATGAAAACCAGAAGAAACTGCCTTGCTACTATAGACTTCAGCAAAGTACATGTTTCTGGCTTGGAAACTTGTTTCTGAGTGCTTCTGGACAAAAATAACAGCCTAAGTGACAACATGCTGTCAAAATGCTTTTCGGGCCCTGAAAACACTAAAAGTGACATGTTGCTGTTTTCTGACCAACTAGTGATGAAAACCAGAAGAAACTGCCTTGCTACTATAGACTTCACCAAAGTACATGTTTCTGGCTTCGAAACTTGTTTCTGAGTGCTTCTGGTAAAAAGTAACAGCCTAAGTGACAACATGCTCTCAAAATGCTTTTCGGGCCCTGAAAACACTAAAAGTGACATGTTGCTGTTTTCTGACCAACTAGTGATGGAAACCACAGTAAACTGCCTGGCTACTATAGACTTCACTAAAGTACATGTTTCTGGCTTCGAAACTTGTTTCTGAGTGCTTCTGGTGAAAAGTAACAGCCTAAGTGACAACATGCTCTCAAAATGCTTTTCGGGCCCTGAAAACACTAAAAGTGACATGTTGCTGTTTTCTGACCAACTAGTGATGAAAACCAGAAGAAACTGCCTTGCTACTATAGACTTCACCAAAGTACATGTTTCTGGCTTGGAAACTTGTTTCTGAGTGCTTCTGGACAAAAGTAACAGCCTAAGTGACAACATGCTGTCAAAATGCTTTTCGGGCCCTGAAAACACTAAAAGTGACATGTTGCTGTTTTCTGACCAACTAGTGATGAAAACCAGAAGAAACTGCCTTGCTACTATAGACTTCACTAAAGTACATGTTTCTGGCTTCGAAACTTGTTTCTGAGTGCTTCTGGTGAAAAGTAACAGCCTAAGTGACAACATGCTGTCAAAATGCTTTTCGGGCCCTGAAAACACTAAAAGTGACATGTTGCTGTTTTCTGACCAATTAGTGATAAAAACCAGAAGAAACTGCCTTGCTACTATAGACTTCACCAAAGTACATGTTTCTGGCTTCGATACTTGTTTCTGAGTGCTTCTGGTGAAAAGTAACAGCCTAAGTGACAACATGCTGTCAAAATGCTTTTCAGGCCCTGAAAACACTAAAAGTGGCATGTTGCTGTTTTCTGACCAACTAGTGATGAAAACCACAAGAAACTGCCTTGCTACTATAGACTTCACCAAAGTACATGTTTCTGGCTTCGATACTTGTTTCTGAGTGCTTCTGGTGAAAAGAAACAGCTTAAGTGACAACATGCTCTCAAAATGCTTTTCGGGCCCTGAAAACCCTAAAAGTGACATGTTGCTGTTTTCTGACCAACTAGTGATGAAAACCAGAAGAAACTGCCTTGCTACTATAGACTTCAGCAAAGTACATGTTTCTGACTTGGAAACTTGTTTCTGAGTGCTTCTGGTGAAAAGTTACAGCCTAAGTGACAACATGCTGTCAAAATGCTTTTCGGGCCCTGAAAACACTAAAAGTGACATGTTGCTGTTTTCTGACCAACTAGTGATGAAAACCAGAAGAAACTGCCTTGCTACTATAGACTTCAGCAAAGTACATGTTTCTGGCTTGGAAACTCGTTTCTGAGTGCTTCTGGTGAAAAATAACAGCCTAAGTGACAACATGCTGTCAAAATGCTTTTCGGGCCCTGAAAACACTAAAAGTGACATGTTGCTGTTTTCTGACCAACTAGTGATGAAAACCAGAAGAAACTGCCTTGCTACTGTAGACTTCACCAAAGTACATGTTTCTGGCTTCGAAACTTGTTTCTGAGTGCTTCTGGTAAAAAGTAACAGCCTAAGTGACAACATGCTCTCAAAATGCTTTTCGGGCCCTGAAAACACTAAAAGTGACATGTTGCTGTTTTCTGACCAACTAGTGATGGAAACCACAGGAAACTGCCTTGCTACTATAGACTTCACTAAAGTACATGTTTCTGGCTTGGAAACTTGTTTCTGAGTGCTTCTGGACAAAAGTAACAGCCTAAGTGACAACATGCTGTCAAAATGCTTTTCGGGCCCTGAAAACACTAAAAGTGACATGTTGCTGTTTTCTGACCAACTAGTGATGAAAACCACAAGAAACTGCCTTGCTACTATAGACTTCAGCAAAGTACATGTTTCTGGCTTGGAAACTCGTTTCTGAGTGCTTCTGGTGAAAAGTAACAGCCTAAGTGACAACATGCTGTCAAAATGCTTTTCGGGCCCTGAAAACACTAAAAGTGACATGTTGCTGTTTTCTGACCAACTAGTGATGAAAACCAGAAGAAACTGCCTTGCTACTATAGACTTCACCAAAGTACATGTTTCTGGCTTGGAAACTTGTTTCTGAGTGCTTCTGGACAAAAGTAACAGCCTAAGTGACAACATGCTGTCAAAATGCTTTTCGGGCCCTGAAAACACTAAAAGTGACATGTTGCTGTTTTCTGACCAACTAGTGATGAAAACCAGAAGAAACTGCCTTGCTACTATAGACTTCAGCAAAGTACATGTTTCTGGCTTGGAAACTTGTTTCTGAGTGCTTCTGGACAAAAGTAACAGCCTAAGTGACAACATGCTGTCAAAATGCTTTTCGGGCCCTGAAAACACTAAAAGTGACATGTTGCTGTTTTCTGACCAACTAGTGATGAAAACCACAGGAAACTGCCTTGCTACTATAGACTTCACTAAAGTACATGTTTCTGGCTTCGAAACTTGTTTCTGAGTGCTTCTGGTGAAAAGTAACAGCCTAAGTGACAACATGCTGTCAAAATGCTTTTCGGGCCCTGAAAACACTAAAAGTGACATGTTGCTGTTTTCTGACCAACTAGTGATAAAAACCAGAAGAAACTGCCTTGCTACTATAGACTTCACCAAAGTACATGTTTCTGGCTTCGATACTTGTTTCTGAGTGCTTGTGGTGAAAAGAAACAGCCTAAGTGACAACATGCTGTCAAAATGCTTTTCGGGCCCTGAAAACACTAAAAGTGACATGTTGGTGTTTTCTGACCAACTAGTGATGAAAACCAGAAGAAACTGCCTTGCTACTATAGACTTCACTAAAGTACATGTTTCTGGCTTCGAAACTTGTTTCTGAGTGCTTCTGGTGAAAAGTAACAGCCTAAGTGACAACATGCTCTCAAAATGCTTTTCGGGCCCTGAAAACACTAAAAGTGACATGTTGCTGTTTTCTGACCAATTAGTGATAAAAACCAGAAGAAACTGCCTTGCTACTATAGACTTCACCAAAGTACATGTTTCTGGCTTCGATACTTGTTTCTGAGTGCTTCTGGTGAAAAGTAACAGCCTAAGTGACAACATGCTCTCAAAATGCTTTTCGGGCCCTGAAAACACTAAATGTGACATGATGCTGTTTTCTGACCAACTACTAAGGGAAAATATAGGCAACTGCCTTGCTACTATAGAATTCACCAAACCACATGTTTCTGGCTTGGAGATTTGTTTCTGAGTGCTTCTGATCGAAACTATCAGCTTAAGTGACAACATGCTCTCAAAATGCTTTTCTCGAGTTAAAAACGCCAGATGTGACATGATGCTGTTTTCTGACCAACTAGTGATGGAAACCACAGGAAACTGCCTTGCTACTATAGACTTCACCAAAGTACATGTT
Organism: Epinephelus lanceolatus; assembly: GCF_041903045.1. NCBI lineage: Eukaryota > Metazoa > Chordata > Actinopteri > Perciformes > Serranidae > Epinephelus > Epinephelus lanceolatus. The sequence goes on along the minus strand of NC_135755.1, from coordinate 39,575,540 downwards.
TCTGGCTTCGATACTTGTTTCTGAGTGCTTCTGGACAAAAGTAACAGCCTAAGTGACAACATGCTCTCAAAATGCTTTTCGGGCCCTGAAAACACTAAAAGTGACATGTTGCTGTTTTCTGACCAACTAGTGATGAAAACCAGAAGAAACTGCCTTGCTACTATAGACTTCAGCAAAGTACATGTTTCTGGCTTGGAAACTCGTTTCTGAGTGCTTCTGGTGAAAAGTAACAGCCTAAGTGACAACATGCTCTCAAAATGCTTTTCGGGCCCTGAAAACACTAAAAGTGACATGTTGCTGTTTTCTGACCAACTAGTGATGGAAACCACAGGAAACTGCCTTGCTACTATAGACTTCACTAAAGTACATGTTTCTGGCTTGGAAACTTGTTTCTGAGTGCTTCTGGACAAAAGTAACAGCCTAAGTGACAACATGCTGTCAAAATGCTTTTCGGGCCCTGAAAACACTAAAAGTGACATGTTGCTGTTTTCTGACCAACTAGTGATGAAAACCAGAAGAAACTGCCTTGCTACTATAAACTTCACCAAAGTACATGTTTCTGGCTTCGAAACTTGTTTCTGAGTGCTTCTGGTAAAAAGTAACAGCCTAAGTGACAACATGCTCTCAAAATGCTTTTCGGGCCCTGAAAACACTAAAAGTGACATGTTGCTGTTTTCTGACCAACTAGTGATGGAAACCACAGGAAACTGCCTTGCTACTATAGACTTCACTAAAGTACATGTTTCTGGCTTCGAAACTTGTTTCTGAGTGCTTCTGGTGAAAAGTAACAGCCTAAGTGACAACATGCTGTCAAAATGCTTTTCGGGCCCTGAAAACACTAAAAGTGACATGTTGCTGTTTTCTGACCAACTAGTGATAAAAACCAGAAGAAACTGCCTTGCTACTATAGACTTCACCAAAGTACATGTTTCTGGCTTCGATACTTGTTTCTGAGTGCTTGTGGTGAAAAGAAACAGCCTAAGTGACAACATGCTGTCAAAATGCTTTTCGGGCCCTGAAAACACTAAAAGTGACATGTTGCTGTTTTCTGACCAACTAGTGATGAAAACCAGAAGAAACTGCCTTGCTACTATAGACTTCAGCAAAGTACATGTTTCTGGCTTGGAAACTCGTTTCTGAGTGCTTCTGGTGAAAAATAACAGCCTAAGTGACAACATGCTGTCAAAATGCTTTTCGGGCCCTGAAAACACTAAAAGTGACATGTTGCTGTTTTCTGACCAACTAGTGATGAAAACCAGAAGAAACTGCCTTGCTACTGTAGACTTCACCAAAGTACACGTTTCTGGCTTGGAAACTCATTTCTGAGTGCTTCTGGTGAAAAGTAACAGCCTAAGTGACAACATTCTGTCAAAATGCTTTTCGGGCCCTGAAAACACTAAAAGTGGCATGTTGCTGTTTTCTGACCAACTAGTGATGAAAACCAGAAGAAACTGCCTTGCTACTATAGACTTCACCAAAGTACATGTTTCTGGCTTCGATACTTGTTTCTGAGTGCTTCTGGTAAAAAGAAACAGCCTAAGTGACAACATGCTCTCAAAATGCTTTTCGGGCCCTGAAAACCCTAAAAGTGACATGTTGCTGTTTTCTGACCAACTAGTGATGGAAACCACAGGAAACTGCCTTGCTACTATAGACTTCAGCAAAGTACATGTTTCTGGCTTGGAAACTTGTTTCTGAGTGATTCTGGACAAAAGTAACAGCCTCAGTGACAACATGCTGTCAAAATGCTTTTCGGGCCCTGAAAACACTAAAAGTGACATGTTGCTGTTTTCTGACCAACTAGTGATGGAAACCACAGGAAACTGCCTTGCTACTATAGACTTCACTAAAGTACATGTTTCTGGCTTCGAAACTTGTTTCTGAGTGCTTCTGGTAAAAAGTAACAGCCTAAGTGACAACATGCTGTCAAAATGCTTTTCGGGCCCTGAAAACACTAAAAGTGACATGTTGCTGTTTTCTGACCAACTAGTGATAAAAACCAGAAGAAACTGCCTTGCTACTATAGACTTCACCAAAGTACATGTTTCTGGCTACGATACTTGTTTCTGAGTGCTTGTGGACAAAAGTAACAGCCTCAGTGACAACATGCTGTCAAAATGCTTTTCGGGCCCTGAAAACCCTAAAAGTGACATGTTGCTGTTTTCTGACCAACTAGTGATAAAAACCAGAAGAAACTGCCTTGCTACTATAGACTTCACCAAAGTACATGTTTCTGGCTTCGATACTTGTTTCTGAGTGCTTCTGGACAAAAGTAACAGCCTAAGTGACAACATGCTCTCAAAATGCTTTTCGGGCCCTGAAAACACTAAAAGTGACATGTTGCTGTTTTCTGACCAACTAGTGATGAAAACCAGAAGAAACTGCCTTGCTACTGTAGACTTCACCAAAGTACACGTTTCTGTCTTGGAAACTCATTTCTGAGTGCTTCTGGTGAAAAGTAACAGCCTAAGTGACAACATGCTGTCAAAATGCTTTTCGGGCCCTGAAAACACTAAAAGTGGCATGTTGCTGTTTTCTGACCAACTAGTGATGAAAACCAGAAGAAACTGCCTTGCTACTATAGACTTCACCAAAGTACATGTTTCTGGCTTCGATACTTGTTTCTGAGTGCTTCTGGTGAAAAGAAACAGCCTAAGTGACAACATGCTCTCAAAATGCTTTTCGGGCCCTGAAAACCCTAAAAGTGACATGTTGCTGTTTTCTGACCAACTAGTGATGAAAACCAGAAGAAACTGCCTTGCTACTATAGACTTCAGCAAAGTACATGTTTCTGACTTGGAAACTTGTTTCTGAGTGCTTCTGGTGAAAAGTTACAGCCTAAGTGACAACATGCTGTCAAAATGCTTTTCGGGCCCTGAAAACACTAAAAGTGACATGTTGCTGTTTTCTGACCAACTAGTGATGAAAACCAGAAGAAACTGCCTTGCTACTATAGACTTCAGCAAAGTACATGTTTCTGGCTTGGAAACTTGTTTCTGAGTGCTTCTGGACAAAAATAACAGCCTAAGTGACAACATGCTGTCAAAATGCTTTTCGGGCCCTGAAAACACTAAAAGTGACATGTTGCTGTTTTCTGACCAACTAGTGATGAAAACCAGAAGAAACTGCCTTGCTACTATAGACTTCACCAAAGTACATGTTTCTGGCTTCGAAACTTATTTCTGAGTGCTTCTGGTAAAAAGTAACAGCCTAAGTGACAACATGCTCTCAAAATGCTTTTCGGGCCCTGAAAACACTAAAAGTGACATGTTGCTGTTTTCTGACCAACTAGTGATGGAAACCACAGGAAACTGCCTGGCTACTATAGACTTCACTAAAGTACATGTTTCTGGCTTCGAAACTTGTTTCTGAGTGCTTCTGGACAAAAGTAACAGCCTAAGTGACAACATGCTGTCAAAATGCTTTTCGGGCCCTGAAAACACTAAAAGTGACATGTTGCTGTTTTCTGACCAACTAGTGATGAAAACCAGAAGAAACTGCCTTGCTACTATAGACTTCAGCAAAGTACATGTTTCTGACTTGGAAACTCGTTTCTGAGTGCTTCTGGTGAAAAGTAACAGCCTAAGTGACAACATGCTGTCAAAATGCTTTTCGGGCCCTGAAAACACTAAAAGTGACATGTTGCTGTTTTCTGACCAACTAGTGATGAAAACCAGAAGAAACTGCCTTGCTACTATAGACTTCACCAAAGTACATGTTTCTGGCTTGGAAATTTGTTTCTGAGTGCTTCTGGACAAAAGTAACAGCCTAAGTGACAACATGCTGTCAAAATGCTTTTCGGGCCCTGAAAACACTAAAAGTGACATGTTGCTGTTTTCTGACCAACTAGTGATGAAAACCAGAAGAAACTGCCTTGCTACTATAGACTTCAGCAAAGTACATGTGTCTGGATTGGAAACTTGTTTCTGAGTGCTTCTGGTGAAAAGTAACAGCCTAAGTGACAACATGCTGTCAAAATGCTTTTCGGGCCCTGAAAACACTAAAAGTGACATGTTGCTGTTTGCTGACCAACTAGTGATGAAAACCAGAAGAAACTGCCTTGCTACTATAGACTTCAGCAAAGTACATGTTTCTGGCTTCGAAACTTGTTTCTGAGTGCTTCTGGACAAAAGTAACAGCCTAAGTGACAACATGCTGTCAAAATGCTTTTCGGGCCCTGAAAACACTAAAAGTGACATGTTGCTGTTTTCTGACCAACTAGTGATGAAAACCAGAAGAAACTGCCTTGCTACTATAGACTTCACCAAAGTACATGTTTCTGGCTTCGAAACTTGTTTCTGAGTGCTTCTGGTAAAAAGTAACAGCCTAAGTGACAACATGCTCTCAAAATGCTTTTCGGGCCCTGAAAACACTAAAAGTGACATGTTGCTGTTTTCTGATCAACTAGTGATGGAAACCACAGGAAACTGCCTTGCTACTATAGACTTCACTAAAGTACATGTTTCTGGCTTCGAAACTTGTTTCTGAGTGCTTCTGGTGAAAAGTAACAGCCTAAGTGACAACATGCTGTCAAAATGCTTTTCGGGCCCTGAAAACACTAAAAGTGGCATGTTGCTGTTTTCTGACCAACCAGTGATGAAAACCAGAAGAAACTGCCTTGCTACTATAGACTTCACCAAAGTACATGTTTCTGGCTTCGATACTTGTTTCTGAGTGCTTCTGGTGAAAAGAAACAGCCTAAGTGACAACATGCTCTCAAAATGCTTTTCGGGCCCTGAAAACCCTAAAAGTGACATGTTGCTGTTTTCTGACCAACTAGTGATGAAAACCAGAAGAAACTGCCTTGCTACTATAGACTTCAGCAAAGTACATGTTTCTGACTTGGAAACTTGTTTCTGAGTGCTTCTGGTGAAAAGTTACAGCCTAAGTGACAACATGCTGTCAAAATGCTTTTCGGGCCCTGAAAACACTAAAAGTGACATGTTGCTGTTTTCTGACCAACTAGTGATGAAAACCAGAAGAAACTGCCTTGCTACTATAGACTTCAGCAAAGTACATGTTTCTGGCTTCGAAACTTGTTTCTGAGTGCTTCTGGACAAAAATAACAGCCTAAGTGACAACATGCTGTCAAAATGCTTTTCGGGCCCTGAAAACACTAAAAGTGACATGTTGCTGTTTTCTGACCAACTAGTGATGAAAACCAGAAGAAACTGCCTTGCTACTATAGACTTCACCAAAGTACATGTTTCTGGCTTCGAAACTTATTTCTGAGTGCTTCTGGTAAAAAGTAACAGCCTAAGTGACAACATGCTCTCAAAATGCTTTTCGGGCCCTGAAAACACTAAAAGTGACATGTTGCTGTTTTCTGACCAACTAGTGATGGAAACCACAGGAAACTGCCTGGCTACTATAGACTTCAGCAAAGTACATGTTTCTGGCTTGGAAACTCGTTTCTGAGTGCTTCTGGTGAAAAGTAACAGCCTAAGTGACAACATGCTGTCAAAATGCTTTTCGGGCCCTGAAAACACTAAAAGTGACATGTTGCTGTTTTCTGACCAACTAGTGATGAAAACCAGAAGAAACTGCCTTGCTACTGTAGACTTCACCAAAGTACACGTTTCTGGCTTGGAAACTCATTTCTGAGTGCTTCTGGTGAAAAGTAACAGCCTAAGTGACAACATGCTGTCAAAATGCTTTTCGGGCCCTGAAAACACTAAAAGTGGCATGTTGCTGTTTTCTGACCAACTAGTGATGAAAACCAGAAGAAACTGCCTTGCTACTATAGACTTCACCAAAGTACATGTTTCTGGCTTCGATACTTGTTTCTGAGTGCTTCTGGTGAAAAGAAACAGCCTAAGTGACAACATGCTCTCAAAATGCTTTTCGGGCCCTGAAAACCCTAAAAGTGACATGTTGCTGTTTTCTGACCAACTAGTGATGAAAACCAGAAGAAACTGCCTTGCTACTATAGACTTCAGCAAAGTACATGTTTCTGACTTGGAAACTTGTTTCTGAGTGCTTCTGGTGAAAAGTTACAGCCTAAGTGACAACATGCTGTCAAAATGCTTTTCGGGCCCTGAAAACACTAAAAGTGACATGTTGCTGTTTTCTGACCAACTAGTGATGAAAACCAGAAGAAACTGCCTTGCTACTATAGACTTCAGCAAAGTACATGTTTCTGGCTTGGAAACTTGTTTCTGAGTGCTTCTGGACAAAAATAACAGCCTAAGTGACAACATGCTGTCAAAATGCTTTTCGGGCCCTGAAAACACTAAAAGTGACATGTTGCTGTTTTCTGACCAACTAGTGATGAAAACCAGAAGAAACTGCCTTGCTACTATAGACTTCACCAAAGTACATGTTTCTGGCTTCGAAACTTGTTTCTGAGTGCTTCTGGTAAAAAGTAACAGCCTAAGTGACAACATGCTCTCAAAATGCTTTTCGGGCCCTGAAAACACTAAAAGTGACATGTTGCTGTTTTCTGACCAACTAGTGATGGAAACCACAGGAAACTGCCTGGCTACTATAGACTTCACTAAAGTACATGTTTCTGGCTTGGAAACTTGTTTCTGAGTGCTTCTGGACAAAAGTAACAGCCTAAGTGACAACATGCTGTCAAAATGCTTTTCGGGCCCTGAAAACACTAAAAGTGACATGTTGGTGTTTTCTGACCAACTAGTGATGAAAACCAGAAGAAACTGCCTTGCTACTATAGACTTCACTAAAGTACATGTTTCTGGCTTCGAAACTTGTTTCTGAGTGCTTCTGGTGAAAAGTAACAGCCTAAGTGACAACATGCTGTCAAAATGCTTTTCGGGCCCTGAAAACACTAAAAGTGACATGTTGCTGTTTTCTGACCAATTAGTGATAAAAACCAGAAGAAACTGCCTTGCTACTATAGACTTCACCAAAGTACATGTTTCTGGCTTCGATACTTGTTTCTGAGTGCTTCTGGTGAAAAGTAACAGCCTAAGTGACAACATGCTCTCAAAATGCTTTTCGGGCCCTGAAAACACTAAAAGTGACATGTTGCTGTTTTCTGACCAACTAGTGATGGAAACCACAGGAAACTGCCTTGCTACTATAGACTTCACCAAAGTACATGTTTCTGGCTTCGATACTTGTTTCTGAGTGCTTCTGGACAAAAGTAACAGCCTAAGTGACAACATGCTCTCAAAATGCTTTTCGGGCCCTGAAAACACTAAAAGTGACATGTTGCTGTTTTCTGACCAACTAGTGATGAAAACCAGAAGAAACTGCCTTGCTACTATAGACTTCAGCAAAGTACATGTTTCTGGCTTGGAAACTCGTTTCTGAGTGCTTCTGGTGAAAAGTAACAGCCTAAGTGACAACATGCTGTCAAAATGCTTTTCGGGCCCTGAAAACACTAAAAGTGACATGTTGCTGTTTTCTGACCAACTAGTGATGAAAACCAGAAGAAACTGCCTTGCTACTGTAGACTTCACCAAAGTACACGTTTCTGGCTTGGAAACTCATTTCTGAGTGCTTCTGGTGAAAAGTAACAGCCTAAGTGACAACATGCTGTCAAAATGCTTTTCGGGCCCTGAAAACACTAAAAGTGGCATGTTGCTGTTTTCTGACCAACTAGTGATGAAAACCAGAAGAAACTGCCTTGCTACTATAGACTTCAGCAAAGTACATGTTTCTGGCTTGGAAACTCGTTTCTGAGTGCTTCTGGTGAAAAGTAACAGCCTAAGTGACAACATGCTGTCAAAATGCTTTTCGGGCCCTGAAAACACTAAAAGTGACATGTTGCTGTTTTCTGACCAACTAGTGATGAAAACCAGAAGAAACTGCCTTGCTACTGTAGACTTCACCAAAGTACACGTTTCTGGCTTGGAAACTCATTTCTGAGTGCTTCTGGTGAAAAGTAACAGCCTAAGTGACAACATGCTGTCAAAATGCTTTTCGGGCCCTGAAAACACTAAAAGTGGCATGTTGCTGTTTTCTGACCAACTAGTGATGAAAACCAGAAGAAACTGCCTTGCTACTATAGACTTCAGCAAAGTACATGTTTCTGGCTTGGAAACTCGTTTCTGAGTGCTTCTGGTGAAAAGTAACAGCCTAAGTGACAACATGCTGTCAAAATGCTTTTCGGGCCCTGAAAACACTAAAAGTGACATGTTGCTGTTTTCTGACCAACTAGTGATGAAAACCAGAAGAAACTGCCTTGCTACTGTAGACTTCACCAAAGTACACGTTTCTGGCTTGGAAACTCATTTCTGAGTGCTTCTGGTGAAAAGTAACAGCCTAAGTGACAACATGCTGTCAAAATGCTTTTCGGGCCCTGAAAACACTAAATGTGACATGATGCTGTTTTCTGACCAACTACTAAGGGAAAATATAGGCAACTGCCTTGCTACTATAGAATTCACCAAACCACATGTTTCTGGCTTGGAGATTTGTTTCTGAGTGCTTCTGATCGAAACTGTCAGCTTAAGTGACAACATGCTCTCAAAATGCTTTTCTCGAGTTAAAAACGCCAGATGTGACATGATGCTGTTTTCTGACCAACTAGTGATGGAAACCACAGGAAACTGCCTTGCTACTATAGACTTCACCAAAGTACATGTTTCTGGCTTGGAAACTTGTTTCTGAGTGCTTCTGGACAAAAGTAACAGCCTCAGTGACAACATGCTGTCAAAATGCTTTTCGGGCCCTGAAAACACTAAAAGTGACATGTTGCTGTTTTCTGACCAACTAGTGATGAAAACCAGAAGAAACTGCCTTGCTACTATAGACTTCACGAAAGTACATGTTTCTGGCTTCGAAACTTGTTTCTGAGTGCTTCTGGTGAAAAGTAACAGCCTAAGTGACAACATGCTGTCAAAATGCTTTTCGGGCCCTGAAAACACTAAAAGTGACATGTTGCTGTTTTCTGACCAATTAGTGATAAAAACCAGAAGAAACTGCCTTGCTACTATAGACTTCACCAAAGTACATGTTTCTGGCTTCGATACTTGTTTCTGAGTGCTTCTGGTGAAAAGTAACAGCCTAAGTGACAACATGCTCTCAAAATGCTTTTCGGGCCCTGAAAACACTAAAAGTGACATGTTGCTGTTTTCTGACCAACTAGTGATGGAAACCACAGGAAACTGCCTTGCTACTATAGACTTCACCAAAGTACATGTTTCTGGCTTCGATACTTGTTTCTGAGTGCTTCTGGACAAAAGTAACAGCCTAAGTGACAACATGCTCTCAAAATGCTTTTCGGGCCCTGAAAACACTAAAAGTGACATGTTGCTGTTTTCTGACCAACTAGTGATGAAAACCAGAAGAAACTGCCTTGCTACTATAGACTTCAGCAAAGTACATGTTTCTGGCTTGGAAACTCGTTTCTGAGTGCTTCTGTTGAAAAGTAACAGCCTAAGTGACAACATGCTGTCAAAATGCTTTTCGGGCCCTGAAAACACTAAAAGTGACATGTTGCTGTTTTCTGACCAACTAGTGATGAAAACCAGAAGAAACTGCCTTGCTACTGTAGACTTCACCAAAGTACACGTTTCTGGCTTGGAAACTCATTTCTGAGTGCTTCTGGTGAAAAGTAACAGCCTAAGTGACAACATTCTGTCAAAATGCTTTTCGGGCCCTGAAAACACTAAAAGTGGCATGTTGCTGTTTTCTGACCAACTAGTGATGAAAACCAGAAGAAACTGCCTTGCTACTATAGACTTCACCAAAGTACATGTTTCTGGCTTCGATACTTGTTTCTGAGTGCTTCTGGTAAAAAGAAACAGCCTAAGTGACAACATGCTCTCAAAATGCTTTTCGGGCCCTGAAAACCCTAAAAGTGACATGTTGCTGTTTTCTGACCAACTAGTGATGGAAACCACAGGAAACTGCCTTGCTACTATAGACTTCAGCAAAGTACATGTTTCTGGCTTGGAAACTTGTTTCTGAGTGCTTCTGGACAAAAGTAACAGCCTCAGTGACAACATGCTGTCAAAATGCTTTTCGGGCCCTGAAAACACTAAAAGTGACATGTTGCTGTTTTCTGACCAACTAGTGATGGAAACCACAGGAAACTGCCTTGCTACTATAGACTTCACTAAAGTACATGTTTCTGGCTTCGAAACTTGTTTCTGAGTGCTTCTGGTAAAAAGTAACAGCCTAAGTGACAACATGCTGTCAAAATGCTTTTCGGGCCCTGAAAACACTAAAAGTGACATGTTGCTGTTTTCTGACCAACTAGTGATAAAAACCAGAAGAAACTGCCTTGCTACTATAGACTTCACCAAAGTACATGTTTCTGGCTACGATACTTGTTTCTGAGTGCTTGTGGACAAAAGTAACAGCCTCAGTGACAACATGCTGTCAAAATGCTTTTCGGGCCCTGAAAACCCTAAAAGTGACATGTTGCTGTTTTCTGACCAACTAGTGATAAAAACCAGAAGAAACTGCCTTGCTACTATAGACTTCACCAAAGTACATGTTTCTGGCTTCGATACTTGTTTCTGAGTGCTTCTGGACAAAAGTAACAGCCTAAGTGACAACATGCTCTCAAAATGCTTTTCGGGCCCTGAAAACACTAAAAGTGACATGTTGCTGTTTTCTGACCAACTAGTGATGAAAACCAGAAGAAACTGCCTTGCTACTGTAGACTTCACCAAAGTACACGTTTCTGTCTTGGAAACTCATTTCTGAGTGCTTCTGGTGAAAAGTAACAGCCTAAGTGACAACATGCTGTCAAAATGCTTTTCGGGCCCTGAAAACACTAAAAGTGACATGTTGCTGTTTTCTGACCAACTAGTGATGAAAACCAGAAGAAACTGCCTTGCTACTATAGACTTCAGCAAAGTACATGTTTCTGACTTGGAAACTCGTTTCTGAGTGCTTCTGGTGAAAAGTAACAGCCTAAGTGACAACATGCTGTCAAAATGCTTTTCGGGCCCTGAAAACACTAAAAGTGACATGTTGCTGTTTTCTGACCAACTAGTGATGAAAACCAGAAGAAACTGCCTTGCTACTATAGACTTCAGCAAAGTACATGTTTCTGGCTTGGAAACTTGTTTCTGAGTGCTTCTGGACAAAAATAACAGCCTAAGTGACAACATGCTGTCAAAATGCTTTTCGGGCCCTGAAAACACTAAAAGTGACATGTTGCTGTTTTCTGACCAACTAGTGATGAAAACCAGAAGAAACTGCCTTGCTACTATAGACTTCACCAAAGTACATGTTTCTGGCTTCGAAACTTATTTCTGAGTGCTTCTGGTAAAAAGTAACAGCCTAAGTGACAACATGCTCTCAAAATGCTTTTCGGGCCCTGAAAACACTAAAAGTGACATGTTGCTGTTTTCTGACCAACTAGTGATGGAAACCACAGGAAACTGCCTGGCTACTATAGACTTCACTAAAGTACATGTTTCTGGCTTCGAAACTTGTTTCTGAGTGCTTCTGGACAAAAGTAACAGCCTAAGTGACAACATGCTGTCAAAATGCTTTTCGGGCCCTGAAAACACTAAAAGTGACATGTTGCTGTTTTCTGACCAACTAGTGATGAAAACCAGAAGAAACTGCCTTGCTACTATAGACTTCAGCAAAGTACATGTTTCTGACTTGGAAACTCGTTTCTGAGTGCTTCTGGTGAAAAGTAACAGCCTAAGTGACAACATGCTGTCAAAATGCTTTTCGGGCCCTGAAAACACTAAAAGTGACATGTTGCTGTTTTCTGACCAACTAGTGATGAAAACCAGAAGAAACTGCCTTGCTACTATAGACTTCACCAAAGTACATGTTTCTGGCTTGGAAACTTGTTTCTGAGTGCTTCTGGACAAAAGTAACAGCCTAAGTGACAACATGCTGTCAAAATGCTTTTCGGGCCCTGAAAACACTAAAAGTGACATGTTGCTGTTTTCTGACCAACTAGTGATGAAAACCAGAAGAAACTGCCTTGCTACTATAGACTTCAGCAAAGTACATGTGTCTGGATTGGAAACTTGTTTCTGAGTGCTTCTGGTGAAAAGTAACAGCCTATGTGACAACATGCTGTCAAAATGCTTTTCGGGCCCTGAAAACACTAAAAGTGACATGTTGCTGTTTTCTGACCAACTAGTGATGAAAACCAGAAGAAACTGCCTTGCTACTATAGACTTCAGCAAAGTACATGTTTCTGGCTTCGAAACTTGTTTCTGAGTGCTTCTGGACAAAAGTAACAGCCTAAGTGACAACATGCTGTCAAAATGCTTTTCGGGCCCTGAAAACACTAAAAGTGACATGTTGCTGTTTTCTGACCAACTAGTGATGAAAACCAGAAGAAACTGCCTTGCTACTATAGACTTCACCAAAGTACATGTTTCTGGCTTCGAAACTTGTTTCTGAGTGCTTCTGGTAAAAAGTAACAGCCTAAGTGACAACATGCTCTCAAAATGCTTTTCGGGCCCTGAAAACACTAAAAGTGACATGTTGCTGTTTTCTGATCAACTAGTGATGGAAACCACAGGAAACTGCCTTGCTACTATAGACTTCACTAAAGTACATGTTTCTGGCTTCGAAACTTGTTTCTGAGTGCTTCTGGTGAAAAGTAACAGCCTAAGTGACAACATGCTGTCAAAATGCTTTTCGGGCCCTGAAAACACTAAAAGTGGCATGTTGCTGTTTTCTGACCAACCAGTGATGAAAACCAGAAGAAACTGCCTTGCTACTATAGACTTCACCAAAGTACATGTTTCTGGCTTCGATACTTGTTTCTGAGTGCTTCTGGTGAAAAGAAACAGCCTAAGTGACAACATGCTCTCAAAATGCTTTTCGGGCCCTGAAAACCCTAAAAGTGACATGTTGCTGTTTTCTGACCAACTAGTGATGAAAACCAGAAGAAACTGCCTTGCTACTATAGACTTCAGCAAAGTACATGTTTCTGACTTGGAAACTTGTTTCTGAGTGCTTCTGGTGAAAAGTTACAGCCTAAGTGACAACATGCTGTCAAAATGCTTTTCGGGCCCTGAAAACACTAAAAGTGACATGTTGCTGTTTTCTGACCAACTAGTGATGAAAACCAGAAGAAACTGCCTTGCTACTATAGACTTCAGCAAAGTACATGTTTCTGGCTTGGAAACTTGTTTCTGAGTGCTTCTGGACAAAAATAACAGCCTAAGTGACAACATGCTGTCAAAATGCTTTTCGGGCCCTGAAAACACTAAAAGTGACATGTTGCTGTTTTCTGACCAACTAGTGATGAAAACCAGAAGAAACTGCCTTGCTACTATAGACTTCACCAAAGTACATGTTTCTGGCTTCGAAACTTATTTCTGAGTGCTTCTGGTAAAAAGTAACAGCCTAAGTGACAACATGCTCTCAAAATGCTTTTCGGGCCCTGAAAACACTAAAAGTGACATGTTGCTGTTTTCTGACCAACTAGTGATGGAAACCACAGGAAACTGCCTGGCTACTATAGACTTCACTAAAGTACATGTTTCTGGCTTCGAAACTTGTTTCTGAGTGCTTCTGGACAAAAGTAACAGCCTAAGTGACAACATGCTGTCAAAATGCTTTTCGGGCCCTGAAAACACTAAAAGTGACATGTTGCTGTTTTCTGACCAACTAGTGATGAAAACCAGAAGAAACTGCCTTGCTACTATAGACTTCAGCAAAGTACATGTTTCTGACTTGGAAACTCGTTTCTGAGTGCTTCTGGTGAAAAGTAACAGCCTAAGTGACAACATGCTGTCAAAATGCTTTTCGGGCCCTGAAAACACTAAAAGTGACATGTTGCTGTTTTCTGACCAACTAGTGATGAAAACCAGAAGAAACTGCCTTGCTACTATAGACTTCACCAAAGTACATGTTTCTGGCTTGGAAACTTGTTTCTGAGTGCTTCTGGACAAAAGTAACAGCCTAAGTGACAACATGCTGTCAAAATGCTTTTCGGGCCCTGAAAACACTAAAAGTGACATGTTGCTGTTTTCTGACCAACTAGTGATGAAAACCAGAAGAAACTGCCTTGCTACTATAGACTTCAGCAAAGTACATGTGTCTGGATTGGAAACTTGTTTCTGAGTGCTTCTGGTGAAAAGTAACAGCCTAAGTGACAACATGCTGTCAAAATGCTTTTCGGGCCCTGAAAACACTAAAAGTGACATGTTGCTGTTTTCTGACCAACTAGTGATGAAAACCAGAAGAAACTGCCTTGCTACTATAGACTTCACCAAAGTACATGTTTCTGGCTTCGAAACTTGTTTCTGAGTGCTTCTGGTAAAAAGTAACAGCCTAAGTGACAACATGCTCTCAAAATGCTTTTCGGGCCCTGAAAACACTAAAAGTGACATGTTGCTGTTTTCTGATCAACTAGTGATGGAAACCACAGGAAACTGCCTTGCTACTATAGACTTCACTAAAGTACATGTTTCTGGCTTCGAAACTTGTTTCTGAGTGCTTCTGGTGAAAAGTAACAGCCTAAGTGACAACATGCTGTCAAAATGCTTTTCGGGCCCTGAAAACACTAAAAGTGGCATGTTGCTGTTTTCTGACCAACCAGTGATGAAAACCAGAAGAAACTGCCTTGCTACTATAGACTTCACCAAAGTACATGTTTCTGGCTTCGATACTTGTTTCTGAGTGCTTCTGGTGAAAAGAAACAGCCTAAGTGACAACATGCTCTCAAAATGCTTTTCGGGCCCTGAAAACCCTAAAAGTGACATGTTGCTGTTTTCTGACCAACTAGTGATGAAAACCAGAAGAAACTGCCTTGCTACTATAGACTTCAGCAAAGTACATGTTTCTGACTTGGAAACTTGTTTCTGAGTGCTTCTGGACAAAAATAACAGCCTAAGTGACAACATGCTGTCAAAATGCTTTTCGGGCCCTGAAAACACTAAAAGTGACATGTTGCTGTTTTCTGACCAACTAGTGATGAAAACCAGAAGAAACTGCCTTGCTACTATAGACTTCACCAAAGTACATGTTTCTGGCTTCGAAACTTATTTCTGAGTGCTTCTGGTAAAAAGTAACAGCCTAAGTGACAACATGCTCTCAAAATGCTTTTCGGGCCCTGAAAACACTAAAAGTGACATGTTGCTGTTTTCTGACCAACTAGTGATGGAAACCACAGGAAACTGCCTGGCTACTATAGACTTCACTAAAGTACATGTTTCTGGCTTCGAAACTTGTTTCTGAGTGCTTCTGGACAAAAGTAACAGCCTAAGTGACAACATGCTGTCAAAATGCTTTTCGGGCCCTGAAAACACTAAAAGTGACATGTTGCTGTTTTCTGACCAACTAGTGATGAAAACCAGAAGAAACTGCCTTGCTACTATAGACTTCAGCAAAGTACATGTTTCTGACTTGGAAACTCGTTTCTGAGTGCTTCTGGTGAAAAGTAACAGCCTAAGTGACAACATGCTGTCAAAATGCTTTTCGGGCCCTGAAAACACTAAAAGTGACATGTTGCTGTTTTCTGACCAACTAGTGATGAAAACCAGAAGAAACTGCCTTGCTACTATAGACTTCACCAAAGTACATGTTTCTGGCTTGGAAACTTGTTTCTGAGTGCTTCTGGACAAAAGTAACAGCCTAAGTGACAACATGCTGTCAAAATGCTTTTCGGGCCCTGAAAACACTAAAAGTGACATGTTGCTGTTTTCTGACCAACTAGTGATGAAAACCAGAAGAAACTGCCTTGCTACTATAGACTTCAGCAAAGTACATGTGTCTGGATTGGAAACTTGTTTCTGAGTGCTTCTGGTGAAAAGTAACAGCCTAAGTGACAACATGCTGTCAAAATGCTTTTCGGGCCCTGAAAACACTAAAAGTGACATGTTGCTGTTTTCTGACCAACTAGTGATGAAAACCAGAAGAAACTGCCTTGCTACTATAGACTTCAGCAAAGTACATGTTTCTGGCTTCGAAACTTGTTTCTGAGTGCTTCTGGACAAAAGTAACAGCCTAAGTGACAACATGCTGTCAAAATGCTTTTCGGGCCCTGAAAACACTAAAAGTGACATGTTGCTGTTTTCTGACCAACTAGTGATGAAAACCAGAAGAAACTGCCTTGCTACTATAGACTTCACCAAAGTACATGTTTCTGGCTTCGAAACTTGTTTCTGAGTGCTTCTGGTAAAAAGTAACAGCCTAAGTGACAACATGCTCTCAAAATGCTTTTCGGGCCCTGAAAACACTAAAAGTGACATGTTGCTGTTTTCTGATCAACTAGTGATGGAAACCACAGGAAACTGCCTTGCTACTATAGACTTCACTAAAGTACATGTTTCTGGCTTCGAAACTTGTTTCTGAGTGCTTCTGGTGAAAAGTAACAGCCTAAGTGACAACATGCTGTCAAAATGCTTTTCGGGCCCTGAAAACACTAAAAGTGGCATGTTGCTGTTTTCTGACCAACCAGTGATGAAAACCAGAAGAAACTGCCTTGCTACTATAGACTTCACCAAAGTACATGTTTCTGGCTTCGATACTTGTTTCTGAGTGCTTCTGGTGAAAAGAAACAGCCTAAGTGACAACATGCTCTCAAAATGCTTTTCGGGCCCTGAAAACCCTAAAAGTGACATGTTGCTGTTTTCTGACCAACTAGTGATGAAAACCAGAAGAAACTGCCTTGCTACTATAGACTTCAGCAAAGTACATGTTTCTGACTTGGAAACTTGTTTCTGAGTGCTTCTGGTGAAAAGTTACAGCCTAAGTGACAACATGCTGTCAAAATGCTTTTCGGGCCCTGAAAACACTAAAAGTGACATGTTGCTGTTTTCTGACCAACTAGTGATGAAAACCAGAAGAAACTGCCTTGCTACTATAGACTTCAGCAAAGTACATGTTTCTGGCTTGGAAACTTGTTTCTGAGTGCTTCTGGACAAAAATAACAGCCTAAGTGACAACATGCTGTCAAAATGCTTTTCGGGCCCTGAAAACACTAAAAGTGACATGTTGCTGTTTTCTGACCAACTAGTGATGAAAACCAGAAGAAACTGCCTTGCTACTATAGACTTCACCAAAGTACATGTTTCTGGCTTCGAAACTTATTTCTGAGTGCTTCTGGTAAAAAGTAACAGCCTAAGTGACAACATGCTCTCAAAATGCTTTTCGGGCCCTGAAAACACTAAAAGTGACATGTTGCTGTTTTCTGACCAACTAGTGATGGAAACCACAGGAAACTGCCTGGCTACTATAGACTTCACTAAAGTACATGTTTCTGGCTTCGAAACTTGTTTCTGAGTGCTTCTGGACAAAAGTAACAGCCTAAGTGACAACATGCTGTCAAAATGCTTTTCGGGCCCTGAAAACACTAAAAGTGACATGTTGCTGTTTTCTGACCAACTAGTGATGAAAACCAGAAGAAACTGCCTTGCTACTATAGACTTCAGCAAAGTACATGTTTCTGACTTGGAAACTCGTTTCTGAGTGCTTCTGGTGAAAAGTAACAGCCTAAGTGACAACATGCTGTCAAAATGCTTTTCGGGCCCTGAAAACACTAAAAGTGACATGTTGCTGTTTTCTGACCAACTAGTGATGAAAACCAGAAGAAACTGCCTTGCTACTATAGACTTCACCAAAGTACATGTTTCTGGCTTGGAAACTTGTTTCTGAGTGCTTCTGGACAAAAGTAACAGGCTAAGTGACAACATGCTGTCAAAATGCTTTTCGGGCCCTGAAAACACTAAAAGTGACATGTTGCTGTTTTCTGACCAACTAGTGATGAAAACCAGAAGAAACTGCCTTGCTACTATAGACTTCAGCAAAGTACATGTGTCTGGATTGGAAACTTGTTTCTGAGTGCTTCTGGTGAAAAGTAACAGCCTAAGTGACAACATGCTGTCAAAATGCTTTTCGGGCCCTGAAAACACTAAAAGTGACATGTTGCTGTTTTCTGACCAACTAGTGATGAAAACCAGAAGAAACTGCCTTGCTACTATAGACTTCAGCAAAGTACATGTTTCTGGCTTCGAAACTTGTTTCTGAGTGCTTCTGGACAAAAGTAACAGCCTAAGTGACAACATGCTGTCAAAATGCTTTTCGGGCCCTGAAAACACTAAAAGTGACATGTTGCTGTTTTCTGACCAACTAGTGATGAAAACCAGAAGAAACTGCCTTGCTACTATAGACTTCACCAAAGTACATGTTTCTGGCTTCGAAACTTGTTTCTGAGTGCTTCTGGTAAAAAGTAACAGCCTAAGTGACAACATGCTCTCAAAATGCTTTTCGGGCCCTGAAAACACTAAAAGTGACATGTTGCTGTTTTCTGATCAACTAGTGATGGAAACCACAGGAAACTGCCTTGCTACTATAGACTTCACTAAAGTACATGTTTCTGGCTTCGAAACTTGTTTCTGAGTGCTTCTGGTGAAAAGTAACAGCCTAAGTGACAACATGCTGTCAAAATGCTTTTCGGGCCCTGAAAACACTAAAAGTGGCATGTTGCTGTTTTCTGACCAACCAGTGATGAAAACCAGAAGAAACTGCCTTGCTACTATAGACTTCAGCAAAGTACATGTTTCTGACTTGGAAACTTGTTTCTGAGTGCTTCTGGTGAAAAGTTACAGCCTAAGTGACAACATGCTGTCAAAATGCTTTTCGGGCCCTGAAAACACTAAAAGTGACATGTTGCTGTTTTCTGACCAACTAGTGATGAAAACCAGAAGAAACTGCCTTGCTACTATAGACTTCAGCAAAGTACATGTTTCTGGCTTGGAAACTTGTTTCTGAGTGCTTCTGGACAAAAATAACAGCCTAAGTGACAACATGCTGTCAAAATGCTTTTCGGGCCCTGAAAACACTAAAAGTGACATGTTGCTGTTTTCTGACCAACTAGTGATGAAAACCAGAAGAAACTGCCTTGCTACTATAGACTTCACCAAAGTACATGTTTCTGGCTTCGAAACTTATTTCTGAGTGCTTCTGGTAAAAAGTAACAGCCTAAGTGACAACATGCTCTCAAAATGCTTTTCGGGCCCTGAAAACACTAAAAGTGACATGTTGCTGTTTTCTGACCAACTAGTGATGGAAACCACAGGAAACTGCCTGGCTACTATAGACTTCACTAAAGTACATGTTTCTGGCTTCGAAACTTGTTTCTGAGTGCTTCTGGACAAAAGTAACAGCCTAAGTGACAACATGCTGTCAAAATGCTTTTCGGGCCCTGAAAACACTAAAAGTGACATGTTGCTGTTTTCTGACCAACTAGTGATGAAAACCAGAAGAAACTGCCTTGCTACTATAGACTTCAGAAAAGTACATGTTTCTGACTTGGAAACTCGTTTCTGAGTGCTTCTGGTGAAAAGTAACAGCCTAAGTGACAACATGCTGTCAAAATGCTTTTCGGGCCCTGAAAACACTAAAAGTGACATGTTGCTGTTTTCTGACCAACTAGTGATGAAAACCAGAAGAAACTGCCTTGCTACTATAGACTTCACCAAAGTACATGTTTCTGGCTTGGAAACTTGTTTCTGAGTGCTTCTGGACAAAAGTAACAGCCTAAGTGACAACATGCTGTCAAAATGCTTTTCGGGCCCTGAAAACACTAAAAGTGACATGTTGCTGTTTTCTGACCAACTAGTGATGAAAACCAGAAGAAACTGCCTTGCTACTATAGACTTCAGCAAAGTACATGTGTCTGGATTGGAAACTTGTTTCTGAGTGCTTCTGGTGAAAAGTAACAGCCTAAGTGACAACATGCTGTCAAAATGCTTTTCGGGCCCTGAAAACACTAAAAGTGACATGTTGCTGTTTTCTGACCAACTAGTGATGAAAACCAGAAGAAACTGCCTTGCTACTATAGACTTCAGCAAAGTACATGTTTCTGGCTTCGAAACTTGTTTCTGAGTGCTTCTGGACAAAAGTAACAGCCTAAGTGACAACATGCTGTCAAAATGCTTTTCGGGCCCTGAAAACACTAAAAGTGACATGTTGCTGTTTTCTGACCAACTAGTGATGAAAACCAGAAGAAACTGCCTTGCTACTATAGACTTCAGCAAAGTACATGTTTCTGACTTGGAAACTCGTTTCTGAGTGCTTCTGGTGAAAAGTAACAGCCTAAGTGACAACATGCTGTCAAAATGCTTTTCGGGCCCTGAAAACACTAAAAGTGACATGTTGCTGTTTTCTGACCAACTAGTGATGAAAACCAGAAGAAACTGCCTTGCTACTATAGACTTCACCAAAGTACATGTTTCTGGCTTGGAAACTTGTTTCTGAGTGCTTCTGGACAAAAGTAACAGGCTAAGTGACAACATGCTGTCAAAATGCTTTTCGGGCCCTGAAAACACTAAAAGTGACATGTTGCTGTTTTCTGACCAACTAGTGATGAAAACCAGAAGAAACTGCCTTGCTACTATAGACTTCAGCAAAGTACATGTGTCTGGATTGGAAACTTGTTTCTGAGTGCTTCTGGTGAAAAGTAACAGCCTAAGTGACAACATGCTGTCAAAATGCTTTTCGGGCCCTGAAAACACTAAAAGTGACATGTTGCTGTTTTCTGACCAACTAGTGATGAAAACCAGAAGAAACTGCCTTGCTACTATAGACTTCAGCAAAGTACATGTTTCTGGCTTCGAAACTTGTTTCTGAGTGCTTCTGGACAAAAGTAACAGCCTAAGTGACAACATGCTCTCAAAATGCTTTTCGGGCCCTGAAAACACTAAAAGTGACATGTTGCTGTTTTCTGACCAACTAGTGATGAAAACCAGAAGAAACTGCCTTGCTACTATAGACTTCACCAAAGTACATGTTTCTGGCTTCGAAACTTGTTTCTGAGTGCTTCTGGTAAAAAGTAACAGCCTAAGTGACAACATGCTCTCAAAATGCTTTTCGGGCCCTGAAAACACTAAAAGTGACATGTTGCTGTTTTCTGATCAACTAGTGATGGAAACCACAGGAAACTGCCTTGCTACTATAGACTTCACTAAAGTACATGTTTCTGGCTTCGAAACTTGTTTCTGAGTGCTTCTGGTGAAAAGTAACAGCCTAAGTGACAACATGCTGTCAAAATGCTTTTCGGGCCCTGAAAACACTAAAAGTGGCATGTTGCTGTTTTCTGACCAACCAGTGATGAAAACCAGAAGAAACTGCCTTGCTACTATAGACTTCAGCAAAGTACATGTTTCTGACTTGGAAACTTGTTTCTGAGTGCTTCTGGTGAAAAGTTACAGCCTAAGTGACAACATGCTGTCAAAATGCTTTTCGGGCCCTGAAAACACTAAAAGTGACATGTTGCTGTTTTCTGACCAACTAGTGATGAAAACCAGAAGAAACTGCCTTGCTACTATAGACTTCAGCAAAGTACATGTTTCTGGCTTGGAAACTTGTTTCTGAGTGCTTCTGGACAAAAATAACAGCCTAAGTGACAACATGCTGTCAAAATGCTTTTCGGGCCCTGAAAACACTAAAAGTGACATGTTGCTGTTTTCTGACCAACTAGTGATGAAAACCAGAAGAAACTGCCTTGCTACTATAGACTTCACCAAAGTACATGTTTCTGGCTTCGAAACTTATTTCTGAGTGCTTCTGGTAAAAAGTAACAGCCTAAGTGACAACATGCTCTCAAAATGCTTTTCGGGCCCTGAAAACACTAAAAGTGACATGTTGCTGTTTTCTGACCAACTAGTGATGGAAACCACAGGAAACTGCCTGGCTACTATAGACTTCACTAAAGTACATGTTTCTGGCTTCGAAACTTGTTTCTGAGTGCTTCTGGACAAAAGTAACAGCCTAAGTGACAACATGCTGTCAAAATGCTTTTCGGGCCCTGAAAACACT
Organism: Epinephelus lanceolatus; assembly: GCF_041903045.1. Lineage (NCBI taxonomy): Eukaryota > Metazoa > Chordata > Actinopteri > Perciformes > Serranidae > Epinephelus > Epinephelus lanceolatus. The sequence goes on along the minus strand of NC_135755.1, from coordinate 39,553,868 downwards.
AAAAGTGACATGTTGCTGTTTTCTGACCAACTAGTGATGAAAACCAGAAGAAACTGCCTTGCTACTATAGACTTCAGAAAAGTACATGTTTCTGACTTGGAAACTCGTTTCTGAGTGCTTCTGGTGAAAAGTAACAGCCTAAGTGACAACATGCTGTCAAAATGCTTTTCGGGCCCTGAAAACACTAAAAGTGACATGTTGCTGTTTTCTGACCAACTAGTGATGAAAACCAGAAGAAACTGCCTTGCTACTATAGACTTCACCAAAGTACATGTTTCTGGCTTGGAAACTTGTTTCTGAGTGCTTCTGGACAAAAGTAACAGCCTAAGTGACAACATGCTGTCAAAATGCTTTTCGGGCCCTGAAAACACTAAAAGTGACATGTTGCTGTTTTCTGACCAACTAGTGATGAAAACCAGAAGAAACTGCCTTGCTACTATAGACTTCAGCAAAGTACATGTGTCTGGATTGGAAACTTGTTTCTGAGTGCTTCTGGTGAAAAGTAACAGCCTAAGTGACAACATGCTGTCAAAATGCTTTTCGGGCCCTGAAAACACTAAAAGTGACATGTTGCTGTTTTCTGACCAACTAGTGATGAAAACCAGAAGAAACTGCCTTGCTACTATAGACTTCAGCAAAGTACATGTTTCTGGCTTCGAAACTTGTTTCTGAGTGCTTCTGGACAAAAGTAACAGCCTAAGTGACAACATGCTGTCAAAATGCTTTTCGGGCCCTGAAAACACTAAAAGTGACATGTTGCTGTTTTCTGACCAACTAGTGATGAAAACCAGAAGAAACTGCCTTGCTACTATAGACTTCACCAAAGTACATGTTTCTGGCTTCGAAACTTGTTTCTGAGTGCTTCTGGTAAAAAGTAACAGCCTAAGTGACAACATGCTGTCAAAATGCTTTTCGGGCCCTGAAAACACTAAAAGTGACATGTTGCTGTTTTCTGACCAACTAGTGATGAAAACCAGAAGAAACTGCCTTGCTACTATAGACTTCACCAAAGTACATGTTTCTGGCTTCGAAACTTGTTTCTGAGTGCTTCTGGTAAAAAGTAACAGCCTAAGTGACAACATGCTGTCAAAATGCTTTTCGGGCCCTGAAAACACTAAAAGTGACATGTTGCTGTTTTCTGACCAACTAGTGATGAAAACCAGAAGAAACTGCCTTGCTACTATAGACTTCACCAAAGTACATGTTTCTGGCTTCGAAACTTATTTCTGAGTGCTTCTGGTAAAAAGTAACAGCCTAAGTGACAACATGCTCTCAAAATGCTTTTCGGGCCCTGAAAACACTAAAAGTGACATGTTGCTGTTTTCTGACCAACTAGTGATGGAAACCACAGGAAACTGCCTGGCTACTATAGACTTCACTAAAGTACATGTTTCTGGCTTCGAAACTTGTTTCTGAGTGCTTCTGGACAAAAGTAACAGCCTAAGTGACAACATGCTGTCAAAATGCTTTTCGGGCCCTGAAAACACTAAAAGTGACATGTTGCTGTTTTCTGACCAACTAGTGATGAAAACCAGAAGAAACTGCCTTGCTACTATAGACTTCAGCAAAGTACATGTTTCTGACTTGGAAACTCGTTTCTGAGTGCTTCTGGTGAAAAGTAACAGCCTAAGTGACAACATGCTGTCAAAATGCTTTTCGGGCCCTGAAAACACTAAAAGTGACATGTTGCTGTTTTCTGACCAACTAGTGATGAAAACCAGAAGAAACTGCCTTGCTACTATAGACTTCACCAAAGTACATGTTTCTGGCTTGGAAACTTGTTTCTGAGTGCTTCTGGACAAAAGTAACAGCCTAAGTGACAACATGCTGTCAAAATGCTTTTCGGGCCCTGAAAACACTAAAAGTGACATGTTGCTGTTTTCTGACCAACTAGTGATGAAAACCAGAAGAAACTGCCTTGCTACTATAGACTTCAGCAAAGTACATGTGTCTGGATTGGAAACTTGTTTCTGAGTGCTTCTGGTGAAAAGTAACAGCCTAAGTGACAACATGCTGTCAAAATGCTTTTCGGGCCCTGAAAACACTAAAAGTGACATGTTGCTGTTTTCTGACCAACTAGTGATGAAAACCAGAAGAAACTGCCTTGCTACTATAGACTTCAGCAAAGTACATGTGTCTGGATTGGAAACTTGTTTCTGAGTGCTTCTGGTGAAAAGTAACAGCCTAAGTGACAACATGCTGTCAAAATGCTTTTCGGGCCCTGAAAACACTAAAAGTGACATGTTGCTGTTTTCTGACCAACTAGTGATGAAAACCAGAAGAAACTGCCTTGCTACTATAGACTTCAGCAAAGTACATGTTTCTGGCTTCGAAACTTGTTTCTGAGTGCTTCTGGACAAAAGTAACAGCCTAAGTGACAACATGCTGTCAAAATGCTTTTCGGGCCCTGAAAACACTAAAAGTGACATGTTGCTGTTTTCTGACCAACTAGTGATGAAAACCAGAAGAAACTGCCTTGCTACTATAGACTTCACCAAAGTACATGTTTCTGGCTTCGAAACTTGTTTCTGAGTGCTTCTGGTAAAAAGTAACAGCCTAAGTGACAACATGCTGTCAAAATGCTTTTCGGGCCCTGAAAACACTAAAAGTGACATGTTGCTGTTTTCTGACCAACTAGTGATGAAAACCAGAAGAAACTGCCTTGCTACTATAGACTTCACCAAAGTACATGTTTCTGGCTTCGAAACTTGTTTCTGAGTGCTTCTGGTAAAAAGTAACAGCCTAAGTGACAACATGCTCTCAAAATGCTTTTCGGGCCCTGAAAACACTAAAAGTGACATGTTGCTGTTTTCTGATCAACTAGTGATGGAAACCACAGGAAACTGCCTTGCTACTATAGACTTCACTAAAGTACATGTTTCTGGCTTCGAAACTTGTTTCTGAGTGCTTCTGGTGAAAAGTAACAGCCTAAGTGACAACATGCTGTCAAAATGCTTTTCGGGCCCTGAAAACACTAAAAGTGGCATGTTGCTGTTTTCTGACCAACCAGTGATGAAAACCAGAAGAAACTGCCTTGCTACTATAGACTTCACCAAAGTACATGTTTCTGGCTTCGATACTTGTTTCTGAGTGCTTCTGGTGAAAAGAAACAGCCTAAGTGACAACATGCTCTCAAAATGCTTTTCGGGCCCTGAAAACCCTAAAAGTGACATGTTGCTGTTTTCTGACCAACTAGTGATGAAAACCAGAAGAAACTGCCTTGCTACTATAGACTTCAGCAAAGTACATGTTTCTGACTTGGAAACTTGTTTCTGAGTGCTTCTGGTGAAAAGTTACAGCCTAAGTGACAACATGCTGTCAAAATGCTTTTCGGGCCCTGAAAACACTAAAAGTGACATGTTGCTGTTTTCTGACCAACTAGTGATGAAAACCAGAAGAAACTGCCTTGCTACTATAGACTTCACCAAAGTACATGTTTCTGGCTTCGAAACTTGTTTCTGAGTGCTTCTGGTAAAAAGTAACAGCCTAAGTGACAACATGCTGTCAAAATGCTTTTCGGGCCCTGAAAACACTAAAAGTGACATGTTGCTGTTTTCTGACCAACTAGTGATGAAAACCAGAAGAAACTGCCTTGCTACTATAGACTTCACCAAAGTACATGTTTCTGGCTTCGAAACTTGTTTCTGAGTGCTTCTGGTAAAAAGTAACAGCCTAAGTGACAACATGCTCTCAAAATGCTTTTCGGGCCCTGAAAACACTAAAAGTGACATGTTGCTGTTTTCTGATCAACTAGTGATGGAAACCACAGGAAACTGCCTTGCTACTATAGACTTCACTAAAGTACATGTTTCTGGCTTCGAAACTTGTTTCTGAGTGCTTCTGGTGAAAAGTAACAGCCTAAGTGACAACATGCTGTCAAAATGCTTTTCGGGCCCTGAAAACACTAAAAGTGGCATGTTGCTGTTTTCTGACCAACCAGTGATGAAAACCAGAAGAAACTGCCTTGCTACTATAGACTTCACCAAAGTACATGTTTCTGGCTTCGATACTTGTTTCTGAGTGCTTCTGGTGAAAAGAAACAGCCTAAGTGACAACATGCTCTCAAAATGCTTTTCGGGCCCTGAAAACCCTAAAAGTGACATGTTGCTGTTTTCTGACCAACTAGTGATGAAAACCAGAAGAAACTGCCTTGCTACTATAGACTTCAGCAAAGTACATGTTTCTGACTTGGAAACTTGTTTCTGAGTGCTTCTGGTGAAAAGTTACAGCCTAAGTGACAACATGCTGTCAAAATGCTTTTCGGGCCCTGAAAACACTAAAAGTGACATGTTGCTGTTTTCTGACCAACTAGTGATGAAAACCAGAAGAAACTGCCTTGCTACTATAGACTTCAGCAAAGTACATGTTTCTGGCTTGGAAACTTGTTTCTGAGTGCTTCTGGACAAAAATAACAGCCTAAGTGACAACATGCTCTCAAAATGCTTTTCGGGCCCTGAAAACACTAAAAGTGACATGTTGCTGTTTTCTGACCAACTAGTGATGAAAACCAGAAGAAACTGCCTTGCTACTATAGACTTCACCAAAGTACATGTTTCTGGCTTCGAAACTTATTTCTGAGTGCTTCTGGTAAAAAGTAACAGCCTAAGTGACAACATGCTCTCAAAATGCTTTTCGGGCCCTGAAAACACTAAAAGTGACATGTTGCTGTTTTCTGACCAACTAGTGATGGAAACCACAGGAAACTGCCTGGCTACTATAGACTTCACTAAAGTACATGTTTCTGGCTTCGAAACTTGTTTCTGAGTGCTTCTGGACAAAAGTAACAGCCTAAGTGACAACATGCTGTCAAAATGCTTTTCGGGCCCTGAAAACACTAAAAGTGACATGTTGCTGTTTTCTGACCAACTAGTGATGAAAACCAGAAGAAACTGCCTTGCTACTATAGACTTCAGCAAAGTACATGTTTCTGACTTGGAAACTTGTTTCTGAGTGCTTCTGGTGAAAAGTTACAGCCTAAGTGACAACATGCTGTCAAAATGCTTTTCGGGCCCTGAAAACACTAAAAGTGACATGTTGCTGTTTTCTGACCAACTAGTGATGAAAACCAGAAGAAACTGCCTTGCTACTATAGACTTCAGCAAAGTACATGTTTCTGGCTTGGAAACTTGTTTCTGAGTGCTTCTGGACAAAAATAACAGCCTAAGTGACAACATGCTGTCAAAATGCTTTTCGGGCCCTGAAAACACTAAAAGTGACATGTTGCTGTTTTCTGACCAACTAGTGATGAAAACCAGAAGAAACTGCCTTGCTACTATAGACTTCACCAAAGTACATGTTTCTGGCTTCGAAACTTATTTCTGAGTGCTTCTGGTAAAAAGTAACAGCCTAAGTGACAACATGCTCTCAAAATGCTTTTCGGGCCCTGAAAACACTAAAAGTGACATGTTGCTGTTTTCTGACCAACTAGTGATGGAAACCACAGGAAACTGCCTGGCTACTATAGACTTCACTAAAGTACATGTTTCTGGCTTCGAAACTTGTTTCTGAGTGCTTCTGGACAAAAGTAACAGCCTAAGTGACAACATGCTGTCAAAATGCTTTTCGGGCCCTGAAAACACTAAAAGTGACATGTTGCTGTTTTCTGACCAACTAGTGATGAAAACCAGAAGAAACTGCCTTGCTACTATAGACTTCAGCAAAGTACATGTTTCTGACTTGGAAACTCGTTTCTGAGTGCTTCTGGTGAAAAGTAACAGCCTAAGTGACAACATGCTGTCAAAATGCTTTTCGGGCCCTGAAAACACTAAAAGTGACATGTTGCTGTTTTCTGACCAACTAGTGATGAAAACCAGAAGAAACTGCCTTGCTACTATAGACTTCACCAAAGTACATGTTTCTGGCTTGGAAACTTGTTTCTGAGTGCTTCTGGACAAAAGTAACAGCCTAAGTGACAACATGCTGTCAAAATGCTTTTCGGGCCCTGAAAACACTAAAAGTGACATGTTGCTGTTTTCTGACCAACTAGTGATGAAAACCAGAAGAAACTGCCTTGCTACTATAGACTTCAGCAAAGTACATGTGTCTGGATTGGAAACTTGTTTCTGAGTGCTTCTGGTGAAAAGTAACAGCCTAAGTGACAACATGCTGTCAAAATGCTTTTCGGGCCCTGAAAACACTAAAAGTGACATGTTGCTGTTTTCTGACCAACTAGTGATGAAAACCAGAAGAAACTGCCTTGCTACTATAGACTTCAGCAAAGTACATGTTTCTGGCTTCGAAACTTGTTTCTGAGTGCTTCTGGACAAAAGTAACAGCCTAAGTGACAACATGCTGTCAAAATGCTTTTCGGGCCCTGAAAACACTAAAAGTGACATGTTGCTGTTTTCTGACCAACTAGTGATGAAAACCAGAAGAAACTGCCTTGCTACTATAGACTTCACCAAAGTACATGTTTCTGGCTTCGAAACTTGTTTCTGAGTGCTTCTGGTAAAAAGTAACAGCCTAAGTGACAACATGCTCTCAAAATGCTTTTCGGGCCCTGAAAACACTAAAAGTGACATGTTGCTGTTTTCTGATCAACTAGTGATGGAAACCACAGGAAACTGCCTTGCTACTATAGACTTCACTAAAGTACATGTTTCTGGCTTCGAAACTTGTTTCTGAGTGCTTCTGGTGAAAAGTAACAGCCTAAGTGACAACATGCTGTCAAAATGCTTTTCGGGCCCTGAAAACACTAAAAGTGGCATGTTGCTGTTTTCTGACCAACCAGTGATGAAAACCAGAAGAAACTGCCTTGCTACTATAGACTTCACCAAAGTACATGTTTCTGGCTTCGATACTTGTTTCTGAGTGCTTCTGGTGAAAAGAAACAGCCTAAGTGACAACATGCTCTCAAAATGCTTTTCGGGCCCTGAAAACCCTAAAAGTGACATGTTGCTGTTTTCTGACCAACTAGTGATGAAAACCAGAAGAAACTGCCTTGCTACTATAGACTTCAGCAAAGTACATGTTTCTGACTTGGAAACTTGTTTCTGAGTGCTTCTGGTGAAAAGTTACAGCCTAAGTGACAACATGCTGTCAAAATGCTTTTCGGGCCCTGAAAACACTAAAAGTGACATGTTGCTGTTTTCTGACCAACTAGTGATGAAAACCAGAAGAAACTGCCTTGCTACTATAGACTTCAGCAAAGTACATGTTTCTGGCTTGGAAACTTGTTTCTGAGTGCTTCTGGACAAAAATAACAGCCTAAGTGACAACATGCTGTCAAAATGCTTTTCGGGCCCTGAAAACACTAAAAGTGACATGTTGCTGTTTTCTGACCAACTAGTGATGAAAACCAGAAGAAACTGCCTTGCTACTATAGACTTCACCAAAGTACATGTTTCTGGCTTCGAAACTTATTTCTGAGTGCTTCTGGTAAAAAGTAACAGCCTAAGTGACAACATGCTCTCAAATGCTTTTCGGGCCCTGAAAACACTAAAAGTGACATGTTGCTGTTTTCTGACCAACTAGTGATGGAAACCACAGGAAACTGCCTGGCTACTATAGACTTCACTAAAGTACATGTTTCTGGCTTCGAAACTTGTTTCTGAGTGCTTCTGGACAAAAGTAACAGCCTAAGTGACAACATGCTGTCAAAATGCTTTTCGGGCCCTGAAAACACTAAAAGTGACATGTTGCTGTTTTCTGACCAACTAGTGATGAAAACCAGAAGAAACTGCCTTGCTACTATAGACTTCAGCAAAGTACATGTTTCTGACTTGGAAACTCGTTTCTGAGTGCTTCTGGTGAAAAGTAACAGCCTAAGTGACAACATGCTGTCAAAATGCTTTTCGGGCCCTGAAAACACTAAAAGTGACATGTTGCTGTTTTCTGACCAACTAGTGATGAAAACCAGAAGAAACTGCCTTGCTACTATAGACTTCACCAAAGTACATGTTTCTGGCTTGGAAACTTGTTTCTGAGTGCTTCTGGACAAAAGTAACAGCCTAAGTGACAACATGCTGTCAAAATGCTTTTCGGGCCCTGAAAACACTAAAAGTGACATGTTGCTGTTTTCTGACCAACTAGTGATGAAAACCAGAAGAAACTGCCTTGCTACTATAGACTTCAGCAAAGTACATGTGTCTGGATTGGAAACTTGTTTCTGAGTGCTTCTGGTGAAAAGTAACAGCCTAAGTGACAACATGCTGTCAAAATGCTTTTCGGGCCCTGAAAACACTAAAAGTGACATGTTGCTGTTTTCTGACCAACTAGTGATGAAAACCAGAAGAAACTGCCTTGCTACTATAGACTTCAGCAAAGTACATGTTTCTGGCTTCGAAACTTGTTTCTGAGTGCTTCTGGACAAAAGTAACAGCCTAAGTGACAACATGCTGTCAAAATGCTTTTCGGGCCCTGAAAACACTAAAAGTGACATGTTGCTGTTTTCTGACCAACTAGTGATGAAAACCAGAAGAAACTGCCTTGCTACTATAGACTTCACCAAAGTACATGTTTCTGGCTTCGAAACTTGTTTCTGAGTGCTTCTGGTAAAAAGTAACAGCCTAAGTGACAACATGCTCTCAAAATGCTTTTCGGGCCCTGAAAACACTAAAAGTGACATGTTGCTGTTTTCTGATCAACTAGTGATGGAAACCACAGGAAACTGCCTTGCTACTATAGACTTCACTAAAGTACATGTTTCTGGCTTCGAAACTTGTTTCTGAGTGCTTCTGGTGAAAAGTAACAGCCTAAGTGACAACATGCTGTCAAAATGCTTTTCGGGCCCTGAAAACACTAAAAGTGGCATGTTGCTGTTTTCTGACCAACCAGTGATGAAAACCAGAAGAAACTGCCTTGCTACTATAGACTTCAGCAAAGTACATGTTTCTGACTTGGAAACTTGTTTCTGAGTGCTTCTGGTGAAAAGTTACAGCCTAAGTGACAACATGCTGTCAAAATGCTTTTCGGGCCCTGAAACACTAAAAGTGACATGTTGCTGTTTTCTGACCAACTAGTGATGAAAACCAGAAGAAACTGCCTTGCTACTATAGACTTCAGCAAAGTACATGTTTCTGGCTTGGAAACTTGTTTCTGAGTGCTTCTGGACAAAAATAACAGCCTAAGTGACAACATGCTGTCAAAATGCTTTTCGGACCCTGAAAACACTAAAAGTGACATGTTGCTGTTTTCTGACCAACTAGTGATGAAAACCAGAAGAAACTGCCTTGCTACTATAGACTTCACCAAAGTACATGTTTCTGGCTTCGAAACTTATTTCTGAGTGCTTCTGGTAAAAAGTAACAGCCTAAGTGACAACATGCTCTCAAAATGCTTTTCGGGCCCTGAAAACACTAAAAGTGACATGTTGCTGTTTTCTGACCAACTAGTGATGGAAACCACAGGAAACTGCCTGGCTACTATAGACTTCACTAAAGTACATGTTTCTGGCTTCGAAACTTGTTTCTGAGTGCTTCTGGACAAAAGTAACAGCCTAAGTGACAACATGCTGTCAAAATGCTTTTCGGGCCCTGAAAACACTAAAAGTGACATGTTGCTGTTTTCTGACCAACTAGTGATGAAAACCAGAAGAAACTGCCTTGCTACTATAGACTTCAGAAAAGTACATGTTTCTGACTTGGAAACTCGTTTCTGAGTGCTTCTGGTGAAAAGTAACAGCCTAAGTGACAACATGCTGTCAAAATGCTTTTCGGGCCCTGAAAACACTAAAAGTGACATGTTGCTGTTTTCTGACCAACTAGTGATGAAAACCAGAAGAAACTGCCTTGCTACTATAGACTTCACCAAAGTACATGTTTCTGGCTTGGAAACTTGTTTCTGAGTGCTTCTGGACAAAAGTAACAGCCTAAGTGACAACATGCTGTCAAAATGCTTTTCGGGCCCTGAAAACACTAAAAGTGACATGTTGCTGTTTTCTGACCAACTAGTGATGAAAACCAGAAGAAACTGCCTTGCTACTATAGACTTCAGCAAAGTACATGTGTCTGGATTGGAAACTTGTTTCTGAGTGCTTCTGGTGAAAAGTAACAGCCTAAGTGACAACATGCTGTCAAAATGCTTTTCGGGCCCTGAAAACACTAAAAGTGACATGTTGCTGTTTTCTGACCAACTAGTGATGAAAACCAGAAGAAACTGCCTTGCTACTATAGACTTCAGCAAAGTACATGTTTCTGGCTTCGAAACTTGTTTCTGAGTGCTTCTGGACAAAAGTAACAGCCTAAGTGACAACATGCTGTCAAAATGCTTTTCGGGCCCTGAAAACACTAAAAGTGACATGTTGCTGTTTTCTGACCAACTAGTGATGAAAACCAGAAGAAACTGCCTTGCTACTATAGACTTCACCAAAGTACATGTTTCTGGCTTCGAAACTTGTTTCTGAGTGCTTCTGGTAAAAAGTAACAGCCTAAGTGACAACATGCTGTCAAAATGCTTTTCGGGCCCTGAAAACACTAAAAGTGACATGTTGCTGTTTTCTGACCAACTAGTGATGAAAACCAGAAGAAACTGCCTTGCTACTATAGACTTCACCAAAGTACATGTTTCTGGCTTCGAAACTTGTTTCTGAGTGCTTCTGGTAAAAAGTAACAGCCTAAGTGACAACATGCTCTCAAAATGCTTTTCGGGCCCTGAAAACACTAAAAGTGACATGTTGCTGTTTTCTGATCAACTAGTGATGGAAACCACAGGAAACTGCCTTGCTACTATAGACTTCACTAAAGTACATGTTTCTGGCTTCGAAACTTGTTTCTGAGTGCTTCTGGTGAAAAGTAACAGCCTAAGTGACAACATGCTGTCAAAATGCTTTTCGGGCCCTGAAAACACTAAAAGTGGCATGTTGCTGTTTTCTGACCAACCAGTGATGAAAACCAGAAGAAACTGCCTTGCTACTATAGACTTCACCAAAGTACATGTTTCTGGCTTCAATACTTGTTTCTGAGTGCTTCTGGTGAAAAGAAACAGCCTAAGTGACAACATGCTCTCAAAATGCTTTTCGGGCCCTGAAAACCCTAAAAGTGACATGTTGCTGTTTTCTGACCAACTAGTGATGAAAACCAGAAGAAACTGCCTTGCTACTATAGACTTCAGCAAAGTACATGTTTCTGACTTGGAAACTTGTTTCTGAGTGCTTCTGGTGAAAAGTTACAGCCTAAGTGACAACATGCTGTCAAAATGCTTTTCGGGCCCTGAAACACTAAAAGTGACATGTTGCTGTTTTCTGACCAACTAGTGATGAAAACCAGAAGAAACTGCCTTGCTACTATAGACTTCAGCAAAGTACATGTTTCTGGCTTGGAAACTTGTTTCTGAGTGCTTCTGGACAAAAATAACAGCCTAAGTGACAACATGCTGTCAAAATGCTTTTCGGGCCCTGAAAACACTAAAAGTGACATGTTGCTGTTTTCTGACCAACTAGTGATGAAAACCAGAAGAAACTGCCTTGCTACTATAGACTTCACCAAAGTACATGTTTCTGGCTTCGAAACTTATTTCTGAGTGCTTCTGGTAAAAAGTAACAGCCTAAGTGACAACATGCTCTCAAAATGCTTTTCGGGCCCTGAAAACACTAAAAGTGACATGTTGCTGTTTTCTGATCAACTAGTGATGGAAACCACAGGAAACTGCCTTGCTACTATAGACTTCACTAAAGTACATGTTTCTGGCTTCGAAACTTGTTTCTGAGTGCTTCTGGTGAAAAGTAACAGCCTAAGTGACAACATGCTGTCAAAATGCTTTTCGGGCCCTGAAAACACTAAAAGTGGCATGTTGCTGTTTTCTGACCAACCAGTGATGAAAACCAGAAGAAACTGCCTTGCTACTATAGACTTCACCAAAGTACATGTTTCTGGCTTCGATACTTGTTTCTGAGTGCTTCTGGTGAAAAGAAACAGCCTAAGTGACAACATGCTCTCAAAATGCTTTTCAGGCCCTGAAAACCCTAAAAGTGACATGTTGCTGTTTTCTGACCAACTAGTGATGAAAACCAGAAGAAACTGCCTTGCTACTATAGACTTCACCAAAGTACATGTTTCTGGCTTCGAAACTTGTTTCTGAGTGCTTCTGGTAAAAAGTAACAGCCTAAGTGACAACATGCTGTCAAAATGCTTTTCGGGCCCTGAAAACACTAAAAGTGACATGTTGCTGTTTTCTGACCAACTAGTGATGAAAACCAGAAGAAACTGCCTTGCTACTATAGACTTCACCAAAGTACATGTTTCTGGCTTCGAAACTTGTTTCTGAGTGCTTCTGGTAAAAAGTAACAGCCTAAGTGACAACATGCTCTCAAAATGCTTTTCGGGCCCTGAAAACACTAAAAGTGACATGTTGCTGTTTCTGATCAACTAGTGATGGAAACCACAGGAAACTGCCTTGCTACTATAGACTTCACTAAAGTACATGTTTCTGGCTTCGAAACTTGTTTCTGAGTGCTTCTGGTGAAAAGTAACAGCCTAAGTGACAACATGCTGTCAAAATGCTTTTCGGGCCCTGAAAACACTAAAAGTGGCATGTTGCTGTTTTCTGACCAACCAGTGATGAAAACCAGAAGAAACTGCCTTGCTACTATAGACTTCACCAAAGTACATGTTTCTGGCTTCGATACTTGTTTCTGAGTGCTTCTGGTGAAAAGAAACAGCCTAAGTGACAACATGCTCTCAAAATGCTTTTCGGGCCCTGAAAACCCTAAAAGTGACATGTTGCTGTTTTCTGACCAACTAGTGATGAAAACCAGAAGAAACTGCCTTGCTACTATAGACTTCAGCAAAGTACATGTTTCTGACTTGGAAACTCGTTTCTGAGTGCTTCTGGTGAAAAGTAACAGCCTAAGTGACAACATGCTGTCAAAATGCTTTTCGGGCCCTGAAAACACTAAAAGTGACATGTTGCTGTTTTCTGACCAACTAGTGATGAAAACCAGAAGAAACTGCCTGCTACTATAGACTTCACCAAAGTACATGTTTCTGGCTTGGAAACTTGTTTCTGAGTGCTTCTGGACAAAAGTAACAGCCTAAGTGACAACATGCTGTCAAAATGCTTTTCGGGCCCTGAAAACAATAAAAGTGACATGTTGCTGTTTTCTGACCGACTAGTGATGAAAACCAGAAGAAACTGCCTTGCTACTATAGACTTCAGCAAAGTACATGTGTCTGGATTGGAAACTTGTTTCTGAGTGCTTCTGGTGAAAAGTAACAGCCTAAGTGACAACATGCTGTCAAAATGCTTTTCGGGCCCTGAAAACACTAAAAGTGACATGTTGCTGTTTTCTGACCAACTAGTGATGAAAACCAGAAGAAACTGCCTTGCTACTATAGACTTCAGCAAAGTACATGTTTCTGGCTTCGAAACTTGTTTCTGAGTGCTTCTGGACAAAAGTAACAGCCTAAGTGACAACATGCTGTCAAAATGCTTTTCGGGCCCTGAAAACACTAAAAGTGACATGTTGCTGTTTTCTGACCAACTAGTGATGAAAACCAGAAGAAACTGCCTTGCTACTATAGACTTCACCAAAGTACATGTTTCTGGCTTCGAAACTTGTTTCTGAGTGCTTCTGGTAAAAAGTAACAGCCTAAGTGACAACATGCTGTCAAAATGCTTTTCGGGCCCTGAAAACACTAAAAGTGACATGTTGCTGTTTTCTGACCAACTAGTGATGAAAACCAGAAGAAACTGCCTTGCTACTATAGACTTCACCAAAGTACATGTTTCTGGCTTCGAAACTTGTTTCTGAGTGCTTCTGGTAAAAAGTAACAGCCTAAGTGACAACATGCTCTCAAAATGCTTTTCGGGCCCTGAAAACACTAAAAGTGACATGTTGCTGTTTTCTGATCAACTAGTGATGGAAACCACAGGAAACTGCCTTGCTACTATAGACTTCACTAAAGTACATGTTTCTGGCTTCGAAACTTGTTTCTGAGTGCTTCTGGTGAAAAGTAACAGCCTAAGTGACAACATGCTGTCAAAATGCTTTTCGGGCCCTGAAAACACTAAAAGTGGCATGTTGCTGTTTTCTGACCAACCAGTGATGAAAACCAGAAGAAACTGCCTTGCTACTATAGACTTCACCAAAGTACATGTTTCTGGCTTCGATACTTGTTTCTGAGTGCTTCTGGTGAAAAGAAACAGCCTAAGTGACAACATGCTCTCAAAATGCTTTTCGGGCCCTGAAACCCTAAAAGTGACATGTTGCTGTTTTCTGACCAACTAGTGATGAAAACCAGAAGAAACTGCCTTGCTACTATAGACTTCAGCAAAGTACATGTTTCTGACTTGGAAACTTGTTTCTGAGTGCTTCTGGTGAAAAGTTACAGCCTAAGTGACAACATGCTGTCAAAATGCTTTTCGGGCCCTGAAAACACTAAAAGTGACATGTTGCTGTTTTCTGACCAACTAGTGATGAAAACCAGAAGAAACTGCCTTGCTACTATAGACTTCAGCAAAGTACATGTTTCTGGCTTGGAAACTTGTTTCTGAGTGCTTCTGGACAAAAATAACAGCCTAAGTGACAACATGCTGTCAAAATGCTTTTCGGGCCCTGAAAACACTAAAAGTGACATGTTGCTGTTTTCTGACCAACTAGTGATGAAAACCAGAAGAAACTGCCTTGCTACTATAGACTTCACCAAAGTACATGTTTCTGGCTTCGAAACTTATTTCTGAGTGCTTCTGGTAAAAAGTAACAGCCTAAGTGACAACATGCTCTCAAAATGCTTTTCGGGCCCTGAAAACACTAAAAGTGACATGTTGCTGTTTTCTGACCAACTAGTGATGGAAACCACAGGAAACTGCCTGGCTACTATAGACTTCACTAAAGTACATGTTTCTGGCTTCGAACTTGTTTCTGAGTGCTTCTGGACAAAAGTAACAGCCTAAGTGACAACATGCTGTCAAAATGCTTTTCGGGCCCTGAAAACACTAAAAGTGACATGTTGCTGTTTTCTGACCAACTAGTGATGAAAACCAGAAGAAACTGCCTTGCTACTATAGACTTCAGCAAAGTACATGTTTCTGACTTGGAAACTCGTTTCTGAGTGCTTCTGGTGAAAAGTAACAGCCTAAGTGACAACATGCTGTCAAAATGCTTTTCGGGCCCTGAAAACACTAAAAGTGACATGTTGCTGTTTTCTGACAACTAGTGATGAAAACCACAAGAAACTGCCTTGCTAATAGACTTCACCAAAGTACATGTTTCTGGCTTGGAAACTTGTTTCTGAGTGCTTCTGGACAAAAGTAACAGCCTAAGTGACAACATGCTGTCAAAATGCTTTTCGGGCCCTGAAAACACTAAAAGTGACATGTTGCTGTTTTCTGACCAACTAGTGATGAAAACCAGAAGAAACTGCCTTGCTACTATAGACTTCAGCAAAGTACATGTGTCTGGATTGGAAACTTGTTTCTGAGTGCTTCTGGTGAAAAGTAACAGCCTAAGTGACAACATGCTGTCAAAATGCTTTTCGGGCCCTGAAAACACTAAAAGTGACATGTTGCTGTTTTCTGACCAACTAGTGATGAAAACCAGAAGAAACTGCCTTGCTACTATAGACTTCAGCAAAGTACATGTGTCTGGATTGGAAACTTGTTTCTGAGTGCTTCTGGTGAAAAGTAACAGCCTAAGTGACAACATGCTGTCAAAATGCTTTTCGGGCCCTGAAAACACTAAAAGTGACATGTTGCTGTTTTCTGACCAACTAGTGATGAAAACCAGAAGAAACTGCCTTGCTACTATAGACTTCAGCAAAGTACATGTTTCTGGCTTCGAAACTTGTTTCTGAGTGCTTCTGGACAAAAGTAACAGCCTAAGTGACAACATGCTGTCAAAATGCTTTTCGGGCCCTGAAAACACTAAAAGTGACATGTTGCTGTTTTCTGACCAACTAGTGATGAAAACCAGAAGAAACTGCCTTGCTACTATAGACTTCACCAAAGTACATGTTTCTGGCTTCGAAACTTGTTTCTGAGTGCTTCTGGTAAAAAGTAACAGCCTAAGTGACAACATGCTGTCAAAATGCTTTTCGGGCCCTGAAAACACTAAAAGTGACATGTTGCTGTTTTCTGACCAACTAGTGATGAAAACCAGAAGAAACTGCCTTGCTACTATAGACTTCACCAAAGTACATGTTTCTGGCTTCGAAACTTGTTTCTGAGTGCTTCTGGTAAAAAGTAACAGCCTAAGTGACAACATGCTCTCAAAATGCTTTTCGGGCCCTGAAAACACTAAAAGTGACATGTTGCTGTTTTCTGATCAACTAGTGATGGAAACCACAGGAAACTGCCTTGCTACTATAGACTTCACTAAAGTACATGTTTCTGGCTTCGAAACTTGTTTCTGAGTGCTTCTGGTGAAAAGTAACAGCCTAAGTGACAACATGCTGTCAAAATGCTTTTCGGGCCCTGAAAACACTAAAAGTGGCATGTTGCTGTTTTCTGACCAACCAGTGATGAAAACCAGAAGAAACTGCCTTGCTACTATAGACTTCACCAAAGTACATGTTTCTGGCTTCGATACTTGTTTCTGAGTGCTTCTGGTGAAAAGAAACAGCCTAAGTGACAACATGCTCTCAAAATGCTTTTCGGGCCCTGAAAACCCTAAAAGTGACATGTTGCTGTTTTCTGACCAACTAGTGATGAAAACCAGAAGAAACTGCCTTGCTACTATAGACTTCAGCAAAGTACATGTTTCTGACTTGGAAACTTGTTTCTGAGTGCTTCTGGTGAAAAGTTACAGCCTAAGTGACAACATGCTGTCAAAATGCTTTTCGGGCCCTGAAAACACTAAAAGTGACATGTTGCTGTTTTCTGACCAACTAGTGATGAAAACCAGAAGAAACTGCCTTGCTACTATAGACTTCAGCAAAGTACATGTTTCTGGCTTGGAAACTTGTTTCTGAGTGCTTCTGGACAAAAATAACAGCCTAAGTGACAACATGCTGTCAAAATGCTTTTCGGGCCCTGAAAACACTAAAAGTGACATGTTGCTGTTTTCTGACCAACTAGTGATGAAAACCAGAAGAAACTGCCTTGCTACTATAGACTTCACCAAAGTACATGTTTCTGGCTTCGAAACTTATTTCTGAGTGCTTCTGGTAAAAAGTAACAGCCTAAGTGACAACATGCTCTCAAAATGCTTTTCGGGCCCTGAAAACACTAAAAGTGACATGTTGCTGTTTTCTGACCAACTAGTGATGGAAACCACAGGAAACTGCCTGGCTACTATAGACTTCACTAAAGTACATGTTTCTGGCTTCGAAACTTGTTTCTGAGTGCTTCTGGACAAAAGTAACAGCCTAAGTGACAACATGCTGTCAAAATGCTTTTCGGGCCCTGAAAACACTAAAAGTGACATGTTGCTGTTTTCTGACCAACTAGTGATGAAAACCAGAAGAAACTGCCTTGCTACTATAGACTTCAGCAAAGTACATGTTTCTGGCTTGGAAACTTGTTTCTGAGTGCTTCTGGACAAAAATAACAGCCTAAGTGACAACATGCTGTCAAAATGCTTTTCGGGCCCTGAAAACACTAAAAGTGACATGTTGCTGTTTTCTGACCAACTAGTGATGAAAACCAGAAGAAACTGCCTTGCTACTATAGACTTCACCAAAGTACATGTTTCTGGCTTCGAAACTTATTTCTGAGTGCTTCTGGTAAAAAGTAACAGCCTAAGTGACAACATGCTCTCAAAATGCTTTTCGGGCCCTGAAAACACTAAAAGTGACATGTTGCTGTTTTCTGACCAACTAGTGATGGAAACCACAGGAAACTGCCTGGCTACTATAGACTTCACTAAAGTACATGTTTCTGGCTTCGAAACTTGTTTCTGAGTGCTTCTGGACAAAAGTAACAGCCTAAGTGACAACATGCTGTCAAAATGCTTTTCGGGCCCTGAAAACACTAAAAGTGACATGTTGCTGTTTTCTGACCAACTAGTGATGAAAACCAGAAGAAACTGCCTTGCTACTATAGACTTCAGCAAAGTACATGTTTCTGACTTGGAAACTCGTTTCTGAGTGCTTCTGGTGAAAAGTAACAGCCTAAGTGACAACATGCTGTCAAAATGCTTTTCGGGCCCTGAAAACACTAAAAGTGACATGTTGCTGTTTTCTGACCAACTAGTGATGAAAACCAGAAGAAACTGCCTTGCTACTATAGACTTCACCAAAGTACATGTTTCTGGCTTGGAAACTTGTTTCTGAGTGCTTCTGGACAAAAGTAACAGCCTAAGTGACAACATGCTGTCAAAATGCTTTTCGGGCCCTGAAAACACTAAAAGTGACATGTTGCTGTTTTCTGACCAACTAGTGATGAAAACCAGAAGAAACTGCCTTGCTACTATAGACTTCAGCAAAGTACATGTGTCTGGATTGGAAACTTGTTTCTGAGTGCTTCTGGTGAAAAGTAACAGCCTAAGTGACAACATGCTGTCAAAATGCTTTTCGGGCCCTGAAAACACTAAAAGTGACATGTTGCTGTTTTCTGACCAACTAGTGATGAAAACCAGAAGAAACTGCCTTGCTACTATAGACTTCAGCAAAGTACATGTTTCTGGCTTCGAAACTTGTTTCTGAGTGCTTCTGGACAAAAGTAACAGCCTAAGTGACAACATGCTGTCAAAATGCTTTTCGGGCCCTGAAAACACTAAAAGTGACATGTTGCTGTTTTCTGACCAACTAGTGATGAAAACCAGAAGAAACTGCCTTGCTACTATAGACTTCACCAAAGTACATGTTTCTGGCTTCGAAACTTGTTTCTGAGTGCTTCTGGTAAAAAGTAACAGCCTAAGTGACAACATGCTGTCAAAATGCTTTTCGGGCCCTGAAAACACTAAAAGTGACATGTTGCTGTTTTCTGACCAACTAGTGATGAAAACCAGAAGAAACTGCCTTGCTACTATAGACTTCACCAAAGTACATGTTTCTGGCTTCGAAACTTGTTTCTGAGTGCTTCTGGTAAAAAGTAACAGCCTAAGTGACAACATGCTCTCAAAATGCTTTTCGGGCCCTGAAAACACTAAAAGTGACATGTTGCTGTTTTCTGATCAACTAGTGATGGAAACCACAGGAAACTGCCTTGCTACTATAGACTTCACTAAAGTACATGTTTCTGGCTTCGAAACTTGTTTCTGAGTGCTTCTGGTGAAAAGTAACAGCCTAAGTGACAACATGCTGTCAAAATGCTTTTCGGGCCCTGAAAACACTAAAAGTGGCATGTTGCTGTTTTCTGACCAACCAGTGATGAAAACCAGAAGAAACTGCCTTGCTACTATAGACTTCACCAAAGTACATGTTTCTGGCTTCGATACTTGTTTCTGAGTGCTTCTGGTGAAAAGAAACAGCCTAAGTGACAACATGCTCTCAAAATGCTTTTCGGGCCCTGAAAACCCTAAAAGTGACATGTTGCTGTTTTCTGACCAACTAGTGATGAAAACCAGAAGAAACTGCCTTGCTACTATAGACTTCAGCAAAGTACATGTTTCTGACTTGGAAACTTGTTTCTGAGTGCTTCTGGTGAAAAGTTACAGCCTAAGTGACAACATGCTGTCAAAATGCTTTTCGGGCCCTGAAAACACTAAAAGTGACATGTTGCTGTTTTCTGACCAACTAGTGATGAAAACCAGAAGAAACTGCCTTGCTACTATAGACTTCAGCAAAGTACATGTTTCTGGCTTGGAAACTTGTTTCTGAGTGCTTCTGGACAAAAATAACAGCCTAAGTGACAACATGCTCTCAAAATGCTTTTCGGGCCCTGAAAACACTAAAAGTGACATGTTGCTGTTTTCTGACCAACTAGTGATGAAAACCAGAAGAAACTGCCTTGCTACTATAGACTTCACCAAAGTACATGTTTCTGGCTTCGAAACTTATTTCTGAGTGCTTCTGGTAAAAAGTAACAGCCTAAGTGACAACATGCTCTCAAAATGCTTTTCGGGCCCTGAAAACACTAAAAGTGACATGTTGCTGTTTTCTGACCAACTAGTGATGGAAACCACAGGAAACTGCCTGGCTACTATAGACTTCACTAAAGTACATGTTTCTGGCTTCGAAACTTGTTTCTGAGTGCTTCTGGACAAAAGTAACAGCCTAAGTGACAACATGCTGTCAAAATGCTTTTCGGGCCCTGAAAACACTAAAAGTGACATGTTGCTGTTTTCTGACCAACTAGTGATGAAAACCAGAAGAAACTGCCTTGCTACTATAGACTTCAGCAAAGTACATGTTTCTGACTTGGAAACTCGTTTCTGAGTGCTTCTGGTGAAAAGTAACAGCCTAAGTGACAACATGCTGTCAAAATGCTTTTCGGGCCCTGAAAACACTAAAAGTGACATGTTGCTGTTTTCTGACCAACTAGTGATGAAAACCAGAAGAAACTGCCTTGCTACTATAGACTTCACCAAAGTACATGTTTCTGGCTTGGAAACTTGTTTCTGAGTGCTTCTGGACAAAAGTAACAGCCTAAGTGACAACATGCTGTCAAAATGCTTTTCGGGCCCTGAAAACACTAAAAGTGACATGTTGCTGTTTTCTGACCAACTAGTGATGAAAACCAGAAGAAACTGCCTTGCTACTATAGACTTCAGCAAAGTACATGTGTCTGGATTGGAAACTTGTTTCTGAGTGCTTCTGGTGAAAAGTAACAGCCTAAGTGACAACATGCTGTCAAAATGCTTTTCGGGCCCTGAAAACACTAAAAGTGACATGTTGCTGTTTTCTGACCAACTAGTGATGAAAACCAGAAGAAACTGCCTTGCTACTATAGACTTCAGCAAAGTACATGTTTCTGGCTTCGAAACTTGTTTCTGAGTGCTTCTGGACAAAAGTAACAGCCTAAGTGACAACATGCTGTCAAAATGCTTTTCGGGCCCTGAAAACACTAAAAGTGACATGTTGCTGTTTTCTGACCAACTAGTGATGAAAACCAGAAGAAACTGCCTTGCTACTATAGACTTCACCAAAGTACATGTTTCTGGCTTCGAAACTTGTTTCTGAGTGCTTCTGGTAAAAAGTAACAGCCTAAGTGACAACATGCTGTCAAAATGCTTTTCGGGCCCTGAAAACACTAAAAGTGACATGTTGCTGTTTTCTGACCAACTAGTGATGAAAACCAGAAGAAACTGCCTTGCTACTATAGACTTCACCAAAGTACATGTT
Organism: Epinephelus lanceolatus; assembly: GCF_041903045.1. Classification (NCBI taxonomy): domain Eukaryota; kingdom Metazoa; phylum Chordata; class Actinopteri; order Perciformes; family Serranidae; genus Epinephelus; species Epinephelus lanceolatus. Next base: position 39,532,770 of record NC_135755.1, on the reverse strand, counting down.
TCTGGCTTCGAAACTTGTTTCTGAGTGCTTCTGGTAAAAAGTAACAGCCTAAGTGACAACATGCTCTCAAAATGCTTTTCGGGCCCTGAAAACACTAAAAGTGACATGTTGCTGTTTTCTGATCAACTAGTGATGGAAACCACAGGAAACTGCCTTGCTACTATAGACTTCACTAAAGTACATGTTTCTGGCTTCGAAACTTGTTTCTGAGTGCTTCTGGTGAAAAGTAACAGCCTAAGTGACAACATGCTGTCAAAATGCTTTTCGGGCCCTGAAAACACTAAAAGTGGCATGTTGCTGTTTTCTGACCAACCAGTGATGAAAACCAGAAGAAACTGCCTTGCTACTATAGACTTCACCAAAGTACATGTTTCTGGCTTCGATACTTGTTTCTGAGTGCTTCTGGTGAAAAGAAACAGCCTAAGTGACAACATGCTCTCAAAATGCTTTTCGGGCCCTGAAAACCCTAAAAGTGACATGTTGCTGTTTTCTGACCAACTAGTGATGAAAACCAGAAGAAACTGCCTTGCTACTATAGACTTCAGCAAAGTACATGTTTCTGACTTGGAAACTTGTTTCTGAGTGCTTCTGGTGAAAAGTTACAGCCTAAGTGACAACATGCTGTCAAAATGCTTTTCGGGCCCTGAAAACACTAAAAGTGACATGTTGCTGTTTTCTGACCAACTAGTGATGAAAACCAGAAGAAACTGCCTTGCTACTATAGACTTCAGCAAAGTACATGTTTCTGGCTTGGAAACTTGTTTCTGAGTGCTTCTGGACAAAAATAACAGCCTAAGTGACAACATGCTCTCAAAATGCTTTTCGGGCCCTGAAAACACTAAAAGTGACATGTTGCTGTTTTCTGACCAACTAGTGATGAAAACCAGAAGAAACTGCCTTGCTACTATAGACTTCACCAAAGTACATGTTTCTGGCTTCGAAACTTATTTCTGAGTGCTTCTGGTAAAAAGTAACAGCCTAAGTGACAACATGCTCTCAAAATGCTTTTCGGGCCCTGAAAACACTAAAAGTGACATGTTGCTGTTTTCTGACCAACTAGTGATGGAAACCACAGGAAACTGCCTGGCTACTATAGACTTCACTAAAGTACATGTTTCTGGCTTCGAAACTTGTTTCTGAGTGCTTCTGGACAAAAGTAACAGCCTAAGTGACAACATGCTGTCAAAATGCTTTTCGGGCCCTGAAAACACTAAAAGTGACATGTTGCTGTTTTCTGACCAACTAGTGATGAAAACCAGAAGAAACTGCCTTGCTACTATAGACTTCAGCAAAGTACATGTTTCTGACTTGGAAACTCGTTTCTGAGTGCTTCTGGTGAAAAGTAACAGCCTAAGTGACAACATGCTGTCAAAATGCTTTTCGGGCCCTGAAAACACTAAAAGTGACATGTTGCTGTTTTCTGACCAACTAGTGATGAAAACCAGAAGAAACTGCCTTGCTACTATAGACTTCACCAAAGTACATGTTTCTGGCTTGGAAACTTGTTTCTGAGTGCTTCTGGACAAAAGTAACAGCCTAAGTGACAACATGCTGTCAAAATGCTTTTCGGGCCCTGAAAACACTAAAAGTGACATGTTGCTGTTTTCTGACCAACTAGTGATGAAAACCAGAAGAAACTGCCTTGCTACTATAGACTTCAGCAAAGTACATGTGTCTGGATTGGAAACTTGTTTCTGAGTGCTTCTGGTGAAAAGTAACAGCCTAAGTGACAACATGCTGTCAAAATGCTTTTCGGGCCCTGAAAACACTAAAAGTGACATGTTGCTGTTTTCTGACCAACTAGTGATGAAAACCAGAAGAAACTGCCTTGCTACTATAGACTTCAGCAAAGTACATGTTTCTGGCTTCGAAACTTGTTTCTGAGTGCTTCTGGACAAAAGTAACAGCCTAAGTGACAACATGCTGTCAAAATGCTTTTCGGGCCCTGAAAACACTAAAAGTGACATGTTGCTGTTTTCTGACCAACTAGTGATGAAAACCAGAAGAAACTGCCTTGCTACTATAGACTTCACCAAAGTACATGTTTCTGGCTTCGAAACTTGTTTCTGAGTGCTTCTGGTAAAAAGTAACAGCCTAAGTGACAACATGCTCTCAAAATGCTTTTCGGGCCCTGAAAACACTAAAAGTGACATGTTGCTGTTTTCTGATCAACTAGTGATGGAAACCACAGGAAACTGCCTTGCTACTATAGACTTCACTAAAGTACATGTTTCTGGCTTCGAAACTTGTTTCTGAGTGCTTCTGGTGAAAAGTAACAGCCTAAGTGACAACATGCTGTCAAAATGCTTTTCGGGCCCTGAAAACACTAAAAGTGGCATGTTGCTGTTTTCTGACCAACCAGTGATGAAAACCAGAAGAAACTGCCTTGCTACTATAGACTTCACCAAAGTACATGTTTCTGGCTTCGATACTTGTTTCTGAGTGCTTCTGGTGAAAAGAAACAGCCTAAGTGACAACATGCTCTCAAAATGCTTTTCGGGCCCTGAAAACCCTAAAAGTGACATGTTGCTGTTTTCTGACCAACTAGTGATGAAAACCAGAAGAAACTGCCTTGCTACTATAGACTTCAGCAAAGTACATGTTTCTGACTTGGAAACTTGTTTCTGAGTGCTTCTGGTGAAAAGTTACAGCCTAAGTGACAACATGCTGTCAAAATGCTTTTCGGGCCCTGAAAACACTAAAAGTGACATGTTGCTGTTTTCTGACCAACTAGTGATGAAAACCAGAAGAAACTGCCTTGCTACTATAGACTTCAGCAAAGTACATGTTTCTGGCTTGGAAACTTGTTTCTGAGTGCTTCTGGACAAAAATAACAGCCTAAGTGACAACATGCTCTCAAAATGCTTTTCGGGCCCTGAAAACACTAAAAGTGACATGTTGCTGTTTTCTGACCAACTAGTGATGAAAACCAGAAGAAACTGCCTTGCTACTATAGACTTCACCAAAGTACATGTTTCTGGCTTCGAAACTTATTTCTGAGTGCTTCTGGTAAAAAGTAACAGCCTAAGTGACAACATGCTCTCAAAATGCTTTTCGGGCCCTGAAAACACTAAAAGTGACATGTTGCTGTTTTCTGACCAACTAGTGATGGAAACCACAGGAAACTGCCTGGCTACTATAGACTTCACTAAAGTACATGTTTCTGGCTTCGAAACTTGTTTCTGAGTGCTTCTGGACAAAAGTAACAGCCTAAGTGACAACATGCTGTCAAAATGCTTTTCGGGCCCTGAAAACACTAAAAGTGACATGTTGCTGTTTTCTGACCAACTAGTGATGAAAACCAGAAGAAACTGCCTTGCTACTATAGACTTCAGCAAAGTACATGTTTCTGACTTGGAAACTCGTTTCTGAGTGCTTCTGGTGAAAAGTAACAGCCTAAGTGACAACATGCTGTCAAAATGCTTTTCGGGCCCTGAAAACACTAAAAGTGACATGTTGCTGTTTTCTGACCAACTAGTGATGAAAACCAGAAGAAACTGCCTTGCTACTATAGACTTCACCAAAGTACATGTTTCTGGCTTGGAAACTTGTTTCTGAGTGCTTCTGGACAAAAGTAACAGCCTAAGTGACAACATGCTGTCAAAATGCTTTTCGGGCCCTGAAAACACTAAAAGTGACATGTTGCTGTTTTCTGACCAACTAGTGATGAAAACCAGAAGAAACTGCCTTGCTACTATAGACTTCAGCAAAGTACATGTGTCTGGATTGGAAACTTGTTTCTGAGTGCTTCTGGTGAAAAGTAACAGCCTAAGTGACAACATGCTGTCAAAATGCTTTTCGGGCCCTGAAAACACTAAAAGTGACATGTTGCTGTTTTCTGACCAACTAGTGATGAAAACCAGAAGAAACTGCCTTGCTACTATAGACTTCAGCAAAGTACATGTTTCTGGCTTCGAAACTTGTTTCTGAGTGCTTCTGGACAAAAGTAACAGCCTAAGTGACAACATGCTGTCAAAATGCTTTTCGGGCCCTGAAAACACTAAAAGTGACATGTTGCTGTTTTCTGACCAACTAGTGATGAAAACCAGAAGAAACTGCCTTGCTACTATAGACTTCACCAAAGTACATGTTTCTGGCTTCGAAACTTGTTTCTGAGTGCTTCTGGTAAAAAGTAACAGCCTAAGTGACAACATGCTCTCAAAATGCTTTTCGGGCCCTGAAAACACTAAAAGTGACATGTTGCTGTTTTCTGATCAACTAGTGATGGAAACCACAGGAAACTGCCTTGCTACTATAGACTTCACTAAAGTACATGTTTCTGGCTTCGAAACTTGTTTCTGAGTGCTTCTGGTGAAAAGTAACAGCCTAAGTGACAACATGCTGTCAAAATGCTTTTCGGGCCCTGAAAACACTAAAAGTGGCATGTTGCTGTTTTCTGACCAACCAGTGATGAAAACCAGAAGAAACTGCCTTGCTACTATAGACTTCACCAAAGTACATGTTTCTGGCTTCGATACTTGTTTCTGAGTGCTTCTGGTGAAAAGAAACAGCCTAAGTGACAACATGCTCTCAAAATGCTTTTCGGGCCCTGAAAACCCTAAAAGTGACATGTTGCTGTTTTCTGACCAACTAGTGATGAAAACCAGAAGAAACTGCCTTGCTACTATAGACTTCAGCAAAGTACATGTTTCTGACTTGGAAACTTGTTTCTGAGTGCTTCTGGTGAAAAGTTACAGCCTAAGTGACAACATGCTGTCAAAATGCTTTTCGGGCCCTGAAAACACTAAAAGTGACATGTTGCTGTTTTCTGACCAACTAGTGATGAAAACCAGAAGAAACTGCCTTGCTACTATAGACTTCAGCAAAGTACATGTTTCTGGCTTGGAAACTTGTTTCTGAGTGCTTCTGGACAAAAATAACAGCCTAAGTGACAACATGCTGTCAAAATGCTTTTCGGGCCCTGAAAACACTAAAAGTGACATGTTGCTGTTTTCTGACCAACTAGTGATGAAAACCAGAAGAAACTGCCTTGCTACTATAGACTTCACCAAAGTACATGTTTCTGGCTTCGAAACTTATTTCTGAGTGCTTCTGGTAAAAAGTAACAGCCTAAGTGACAACATGCTCTCAAAATGCTTTTCGGGCCCTGAAAACACTAAAAGTGACATGTTGCTGTTTTCTGACCAACTAGTGATGGAAACCACAGGAAACTGCCTGGCTACTATAGACTTCACTAAAGTACATGTTTCTGGCTTCGAAACTTGTTTCTGAGTGCTTCTGGACAAAAGTAACAGCCTAAGTGACAACATGCTGTCAAAATGCTTTTCGGGCCCTGAAAACACTAAAAGTGACATGTTGCTGTTTTCTGACCAACTAGTGATGAAAACCAGAAGAAACTGCCTTGCTACTATAGACTTCAGCAAAGTACATGTTTCTGACTTGGAAACTCGTTTCTGAGTGCTTCTGGTGAAAAGTAACAGCCTAAGTGACAACATGCTGTCAAAATGCTTTTCGGGCCCTGAAAACACTAAAAGTGACATGTTGCTGTTTTCTGACCAACTAGTGATGAAAACCAGAAGAAACTGCCTTGCTACTATAGACTTCACCAAAGTACATGTTTCTGGCTTGGAAACTTGTTTCTGAGTGCTTCTGGACAAAAGTAACAGCCTAAGTGACAACATGCTGTCAAAATGCTTTTCGGGCCCTGAAAACACTAAAAGTGACATGTTGCTGTTTTCTGACCAACTAGTGATGAAAACCAGAAGAAACTGCCTTGCTACTATAGACTTCACCAAAGTACATGTTTCTGGCTTGGAAACTTGTTTCTGAGTGCTTCTGGACAAAAGTAACAGCCTAAGTGACAACATGCTGTCAAAATGCTTTTCGGGCCCTGAAAACACTAAAAGTGACATGTTGCTGTTTTCTGACCAACTAGTGATGAAAACCACAGGAAACTGCCTTGCTACTATAGACTTCACTAAAGTACATGTTTCTGGCTTCGAAACTTGTTTCTGAGTGCTTCTGGTGAAAAGTAACAGCCTAAGTGACAACATGCTGTCAAAATGCTTTTCGGGCCCTGAAAACACTAAAAGTGACATGTTGCTGTTTTCTGACCAACTAGTGATAAAAACCAGAAGAAACTGCCTTGCTACTATAGACTTCACCAAAGTACATGTTTCTGGCTTCGATACTTGTTTCTGAGTGCTTGTGGTGAAAAGAAACAGCCTAAGTGACAACATGCTCTCAAAATGCTTTTCGGGCCCTGAAAACCCTAAAAGTGACATGTTGCTGTTCTCTGACCAACTAGTGATGGAAACCACAGGAAACTGCCTTGCTACTATAGACTTCACCAAAGTACATGTTTCTGGCTTGGAAACTCGTTTCTGAGTGCTTCTGGTGAAAAGTAACAGCCTAAGTGACAACATGCTCTCAAAATGCTTTTCGGGCCCTGAAAACACTAAAAGTGACATGTTGCTGTTTTCTGACCAACTAGTGATGGAAACCACAGGAAACTGCCTTGCTACTATAGACTTCAGCAAAGTACATGTTTCTGACTTGGAAACTCGTTTCTGAGTGCTTCTGGTGAAAAGTAACAGCCTAAGTGACAACATGCTGTCAAAATGCTTTTCGGGCCCTGAAAACACTAAAAGTGACATGTTGCTGTTTTCTGACCAACTAGTGATGAAAACCAGAAGAAACTGCCTTGCTACTATAGACTTCACCAAAGTACATGTTTCTGGCTTGGAAACTTGTTTCTGAGTGCTTCTGGACAAAAGTAACAGCCTAAGTGACAACATGCTGTCAAAATGCTTTTCGGGCCCTGAAAACACTAAAAGTGACATGTTGCTGTTTTCTGACCAACTAGTGATGAAAACCAGAAGAAACTGCCTTGCTACTATAGACTTCAGCAAAGTACATGTGTCTGGATTGGAAACTTGTTTCTGAGTGCTTCTGGTGAAAAGTAACAGCCTAAGTGACAACATGCTGTCAAAATGCTTTTCGGGCCCTGAAAACACTAAAAGTGACATGTTGCTGTTTTCTGACCAACTAGTGATGAAAACCAGAAGAAACTGCCTTGCTACTATAGACTTCAGCAAAGTACATGTTTCTGGCTTCGAAACTTGTTTCTGAGTGCTTCTGGACAAAAGTAACAGCCTAAGTGACAACATGCTGTCAAAATGCTTTTCGGGCCCTGAAAACACTAAAAGTGACATGTTGCTGTTTTCTGACCAACTAGTGATGAAAACCAGAAGAAACTGCCTTGCTACTATAGACTTCACCAAAGTACATGTTTCTGGCTTCGAAACTTGTTTCTGAGTGCTTCTGGTAAAAAGTAACAGCCTAAGTGACAACATGCTCTCAAAATGCTTTTCGGGCCCTGAAAACACTAAAAGTGACATGTTGCTGTTTTCTGATCAACTAGTGATGGAAACCACAGGAAACTGCCTTGCTACTATAGACTTCACTAAAGTACATGTTTCTGGCTTCGAAACTTGTTTCTGAGTGCTTCTGGTGAAAAGTAACAGCCTAAGTGACAACATGCTGTCAAAATGCTTTTCGGGCCCTGAAAACACTAAAAGTGGCATGTTGCTGTTTTCTGACCAACCAGTGATGAAAACCAGAAGAAACTGCCTTGCTACTATAGACTTCACCAAAGTACATGTTTCTGGCTTCGATACTTGTTTCTGAGTGCTTCTGGTGAAAAGAAACAGCCTAAGTGACAACATGCTCTCAAAATGCTTTTCGGGCCCTGAAAACCCTAAAAGTGACATGTTGCTGTTTTCTGACCAACTAGTGATGAAAACCAGAAGAAACTGCCTTGCTACTATAGACTTCAGCAAAGTACATGTTTCTGACTTGGAAACTTGTTTCTGAGTGCTTCTGGTGAAAAGTTACAGCCTAAGTGACAACATGCTGTCAAAATGCTTTTCGGGCCCTGAAAACACTAAAAGTGACATGTTGCTGTTTTCTGACCAACTAGTGATGAAAACCAGAAGAAACTGCCTTGCTACTATAGACTTCAGCAAAGTACATGTTTCTGGCTTGGAAACTTGTTTCTGAGTGCTTCTGGACAAAAATAACAGCCTAAGTGACAACATGCTGTCAAAATGCTTTTCGGGCCCTGAAAACACTAAAAGTGACATGTTGCTGTTTTCTGACCAACTAGTGATGAAAACCAGAAGAAACTGCCTTGCTACTATAGACTTCACCAAAGTACATGTTTCTGGCTTCGAAACTTATTTCTGAGTGCTTCTGGTAAAAAGTAACAGCCTAAGTGACAACATGCTCTCAAAATGCTTTTCGGGCCCTGAAAACACTAAAAGTGACATGTTGCTGTTTTCTGACCAACTAGTGATGGAAACCACAGGAAACTGCCTGGCTACTATAGACTTCACTAAAGTACATGTTTCTGGCTTCGAAACTTGTTTCTGAGTGCTTCTGGACAAAAGTAACAGCCTAAGTGACAACATGCTGTCAAAATGCTTTTCGGGCCCTGAAAACACTAAAAGTGACATGTTGCTGTTTTCTGACCAACTAGTGATGAAAACCAGAAGAAACTGCCTTGCTACTATAGACTTCAGCAAAGTACATGTTTCTGACTTGGAAACTCGTTTCTGAGTGCTTCTGGTGAAAAGTAACAGCCTAAGTGACAACATGCTGTCAAAATGCTTTTCGGGCCCTGAAAACACTAAAAGTGACATGTTGCTGTTTTCTGACCAACTAGTGATGAAAACCAGAAGAAACTGCCTTGCTACTATAGACTTCACCAAAGTACATGTTTCTGGCTTGGAAACTTGTTTCTGAGTGCTTCTGGACAAAAGTAACAGCCTAAGTGACAACATGCTGTCAAAATGCTTTTCGGGCCCTGAAAACACTAAAAGTGACATGTTGCTGTTTTCTGACCAACTAGTGATGAAAACCAGAAGAAACTGCCTTGCTACTATAGACTTCAGCAAAGTACATGTGTCTGGATTGGAAACTTGTTTCTGAGTGCTTCTGGTGAAAAGTAACAGCCTAAGTGACAACATGCTGTCAAAATGCTTTTCGGGCCCTGAAAACACTAAAAGTGACATGTTGCTGTTTTCTGACCAACTAGTGATGAAAACCAGAAGAAACTGCCTTGCTACTATAGACTTCAGCAAAGTACATGTTTCTGGCTTCGAAACTTGTTTCTGAGTGCTTCTGGACAAAAGTAACAGCCTAAGTGACAACATGCTGTCAAAATGCTTTTCGGGCCCTGAAAACACTAAAAGTGACATGTTGCTGTTTTCTGACCAACTAGTGATGAAAACCAGAAGAAACTGCCTTGCTACTATAGACTTCACCAAAGTACATGTTTCTGGCTTCGAAACTTGTTTCTGAGTGCTTCTGGTAAAAAGTAACAGCCTAAGTGACAACATGCTCTCAAAATGCTTTTCGGGCCCTGAAAACACTAAAAGTGACATGTTGCTGTTTTCTGATCAACTAGTGATGGAAACCACAGGAAACTGCCTTGCTACTATAGACTTCACTAAAGTACATGTTTCTGGCTTCGAAACTTGTTTCTGAGTGCTTCTGGTGAAAAGTAACAGCCTAAGTGACAACATGCTGTCAAAATGCTTTTCGGGCCCTGAAAACACTAAAAGTGGCATGTTGCTGTTTTCTGACCAACCAGTGATGAAAACCAGAAGAAACTGCCTTGCTACTATAGACTTCACCAAAGTACATGTTTCTGGCTTCGATACTTGTTTCTGAGTGCTTCTGGTGAAAAGAAACAGCCTAAGTGACAACATGCTCTCAAAATGCTTTTCGGGCCCTGAAAACCCTAAAAGTGACATGTTGCTGTTTTCTGACCAACTAGTGATGAAAACCAGAAGAAACTGCCTTGCTACTATAGACTTCAGCAAAGTACATGTTTCTGACTTGGAAACTTGTTTCTGAGTGCTTCTGGTGAAAAGTTACAGCCTAAGTGACAACATGCTGTCAAAATGCTTTTCGGGCCCTGAAAACACTAAAAGTGACATGTTGCTGTTTTCTGACCAACTAGTGATGAAAACCAGAAGAAACTGCCTTGCTACTATAGACTTCAGCAAAGTACATGTTTCTGGCTTGGAAACTTGTTTCTGAGTGCTTCTGGACAAAAATAACAGCCTAAGTGACAACATGCTGTCAAAATGCTTTTCGGGCCCTGAAAACACTAAAAGTGACATGTTGCTGTTTTCTGACCAACTAGTGATGAAAACCAGAAGAAACTGCCTTGCTACTATAGACTTCACCAAAGTACATGTTTCTGGCTTCGAAACTTATTTCTGAGTGCTTCTGGTAAAAAGTAACAGCCTAAGTGACAACATGCTCTCAAAATGCTTTTCGGGCCCTGAAAACACTAAAAGTGACATGTTGCTGTTTTCTGACCAACTAGTGATGGAAACCACAGGAAACTGCCTGGCTACTATAGACTTCACTAAAGTACATGTTTCTGGCTTCGAAACTTGTTTCTGAGTGCTTCTGGACAAAAGTAACAGCCTAAGTGACAACATGCTGTCAAAATGCTTTTCGGGCCCTGAAAACACTAAAAGTGACATGTTGCTGTTTTCTGACCAACTAGTGATGAAAACCAGAAGAAACTGCCTTGCTACTATAGACTTCAGCAAAGTACATGTTTCTGACTTGGAAACTCGTTTCTGAGTGCTTCTGGTGAAAAGTAACAGCCTAAGTGACAACATGCTGTCAAAATGCTTTTCGGGCCCTGAAAACACTAAAAGTGACATGTTGCTGTTTTCTGACCAACTAGTGATGAAAACCAGAAGAAACTGCCTTGCTACTATAGACTTCACCAAAGTACATGTTTCTGGCTTGGAAACTTGTTTCTGAGTGCTTCTGGACAAAAGTAACAGCCTAAGTGACAACATGCTGTCAAAATGCTTTTCGGGCCCTGAAAACACTAAAAGTGACATGTTGCTGTTTTCTGACCAACTAGTGATGAAAACCAGAAGAAACTGCCTTGCTACTATAGACTTCAGCAAAGTACATGTGTCTGGATTGGAAACTTGTTTCTGAGTGCTTCTGGTGAAAAGTAACAGCCTAAGTGACAACATGCTGTCAAAATGCTTTTCGGGCCCTGAAAACACTAAAAGTGACATGTTGCTGTTTTCTGACCAACTAGTGATGAAAACCAGAAGAAACTGCCTTGCTACTATAGACTTCAGCAAAGTACATGTTTCTGGCTTCGAAACTTGTTTCTGAGTGCTTCTGGACAAAAGTAACAGCCTAAGTGACAACATGCTGTCAAAATGCTTTTCGGGCCCTGAAAACACTAAAAGTGACATGTTGCTGTTTTCTGACCAACTAGTGATGGAAACCACAGGAAACTGCCTTGCTACTATAGACTTCACTAAAGTACATGTTTCTGGCTTCGAAACTTGTTTCTGAGTGCTTCTGGTGAAAAGTAACAGCCTAAGTGACAACATGCTGTCAAAATGCTTTTCGGGCCCTGAAAACACTAAAAGTGACATGTTGCTGTTTTCTGACCAACTAGTGATAAAAACCAGAAGAAACTGCCTTGCTACTATAGACTTCACCAAAGTACATGTTTCTGGCTTCGATACTTGTTTCTGAGTGCTTGTGGTGAAAAGAAACAGCCTAAGTGACAACATGCTCTCAAAATGCTTTTCGGGCCCTGAAAACACTAAAAGTGACATGTTGCTGTTTTCTGACCAACTAGTGATGAAAACCAGAAGAAACTGCCTTGCTACTATAGACTTCAGCAAAGTACATGTTTCTGACTTCGAAACTTGTTTCTGAGTGCTTCTGGTAAAAAGTAACAGCCTAAGTGACAACATGCTCTCAAAATGCTTTTCGGGCCCTGAAAACACTAAAAGTGACATGTTGCTGTTTTCTGACCAACTAGTGATGGAAACCACAGGAAACTGCCTTGCTACTATAGACTTCACTAAAGTACATGTTTCTGGCTTCGAAACTTGTTTCTGAGTGCTTCTGGACAAAAGTAACAGCCTAAGTGACAACATGCTGTCAAAATGCTTTTCGGGCCCTGAAAACACTAAAAGTGACATGTTGCTGTTTTCTGACCAACTAGTGATGAAAACCAGAAGAAACTGCCTTGCTACTATAGACTTCAGCAAAGTACATGTTTCTGGCTTCGATACTTGTTTCTGAGTGCTTGTGGTGAAAAGAAACAGCCTAAGTGACAACATGCTCTCAAAATGCTTTTCGGGCCCTGAAAACACTAAAAGTGACATGTTGCTGTTTTCTGACCAACTAGTGATGAAAACCAGAAGAAACTGCCTTGCTACTATAGACTTCAGCAAAGTACATGTTTCTGACTTCGAAACTTGTTTCTGAGTGCTTCTGGTAAAAAGTAACAGCCTAAGTGACAACATGCTCTCAAAATGCTTTTCGGGCCCTGAAAACACTAAAAGTGACATGTTGCTGTTTTCTGACCAACTAGTGATGGAAACCACAGGAAACTGCCTTGCTACTATAGACTTCACTAAAGTACATGTTTCTGGCTTCGAAACTTGTTTCTGAGTGCTTCTGGACAAAAGTAACAGCCTAAGTGACAACATGCTGTCAAAATGCTTTTCGGGCCCTGAAAACACTAAAAGTGACATGTTGCTGTTTTCTGACCAACTAGTGATGAAAACCAGAAGAAACTGCCTTGCTACTATAGACTTCAGCAAAGTACATGTTTCTGGCTTGGAAACTTGTTTCTGAGTGCTTCTGGACAAAAATAACAGCCTAAGTGACAACATGCTGTCAAAATGCTTTTCGGGCCCTGAAAACACTAAAAGTGACATGTTGCTGTTTTCTGACCAACTAGTGATAAAAACCAGAAGAAACTGCCTTGCTACTATAGACTTCACCAAAGTACATGTTTCTGGCTTCGATACTTGTTTCTGAGTGCTTGTGGTGAAAAGAAACAGCCTAAGTGACAACATGCTCTCAAAATGCTTTTCGGGCCCTGAAAACCCTAAAAGTGACATGTTGCTGTTCTCTGACCAACTAGTGATGGAAACCACAGGAAACTGCCTTGCTACTATAGACTTCACCAAAGTACATGTTTCTGGCTTCGATACTTGTTTCTGAGTGCTTCTGGACAAAAGTAACAGCCTAAGTGACAACATGCTGTCAAAATGCTTTTCGGGCCCTGAAAACACTAAAAGTGACATGTTGCTGTTTTCTGACCAACTAGTGATGAAAACCAGAAGAAACTGCCTTGCTACTATAGACTTCAGCAAAGTACATGTTTCTGGCTTGGAAACTCGTTTCTGAGTGCTTCTGGTGAAAAGTAACAGCCTAAGTGACAACATGCTGTCAAAATGCTTTTCGGGCCCTGAAAACACTAAAAGTGACATGTTGCTGTTTTCTGACCAACTAGTGATGAAAACCAGAAGAAACTGCCTTCTACTATAGACTTCACCAAGTACATGTTTCTGGCTTGGAAACTTGTTTCTGAGTGCTTCTGGACAAAAGTAACAGCCTAAGTGACAACATGGCTGTCAAAATGCTTTTCGGGCCCTGAAAACACTAAAAGTGACATGTTGCTGTTTTCTGACCAACTAGTGATGAAAACCAGAAGAAACTGCTTGCTACTATAGACTTCAGCAAAGTACATGTTTCTGGCTTCGAAACTTGTTTCTGAGTGCTTCTGGACAAAAGTAACAGCCTAAGTGACAACATGCTGTCAAAATGCTTTTCGGGCCCTGAAAACACTAAAAGTGACATTTTGCTGTTTTCTGACCAACTAGTGATGAAAACCAGAAGAAACTGCCTTGCTACTATAGACTTCACCAAAGTACATGTTTCTGGCTTCGAAACTTGTTTCTGAGTGCTTCTGGTAAAAAGTAACAGCCTAAGTGACAACATGCTCTCAAAATGCTTTCGGGCCCTGAAAACACTAAAAGTGACATGTTGCTGTTTTCTGATCAACTAGTGATGGAAACCACAGGAAACTGCCTTGCTACTATAGACTTCACTAAAGTACATGTTTCTGGCTTCGAAACTTGTTTCTGAGTGCTTCTGGTGAAAAGTAACAGCCTAAGTGACAACATGCTGTCAAAATGCTTTTCGGGCCCTGAAACACTAAAAGTGACATGTTGCTGTTTTCTGACCAACTAGTGATAAAAACCAGAAGAAACTGCCTTGCTACTATAGACTTCACCAAAGTACATGTTTCTGGCTTCGATACTTGTTTCTGAGTGCTTGTGGTGAAAAGAAACAGCCTAAGTGACAACATGCTCTCAAAATGCTTTTCGGGCCCTGAAAACACTAAAAGTGACATGTTGCTGTTTTCTGACCAACTAGTGATGAAAACCAGAAGAAACTGCCTTGCTACTATAGACTTCAGCAAAGTACATGTTTCTGACTTCGAAACTTGTTTCTCAGTGCTTCTGGTAAAAAGTAACAGCCTAAGTGACAACATGCTCTCAAAATGCTTTTCGGGCCCTGAAAACACTAAAAGTGACATGTTGCTGTTTTCTGACCAACTAGTGATGGAAACCACAGGAAACTGCCTTGCTACTATAGACTTCACTAAAGTACATGTTTCTGGCTTCGAAACTTGTTTCTGAGTGCTTCTGGACAAAAGTAACAGCCTAAGTGACAACATGCTGTCAAAATGCTTTTCGGGCCCTGAAAACACTAAAAGTGACATGTTGCTGTTTTCTGACCAACTAGTGATGAAAACCAGAAGAAACTGCCTTGCTACTATAGACTTCAGCAAAGTACATGTTTCTGGCTTGGAAACTTGTTTCTGAGTGCTTCTGGACAAAAATAACAGCCTAAGTGACAACATGCTGTCAAAATGCTTTTCGGGCCCTGAAAACACTAAAAGTGACATGTTGCTGTTTTCTGACCAACTAGTGATAAAAACCAGAAGAAACTGCCTTGCTACTATAGACTTCACCAAAGTACATGTTTCTGGCTTCGATACTTGTTTCTGAGTGCTTGTGGTGAAAAGAAACAGCCTAAGTGACAACATGCTCTCAAAATGCTTTTCGGGCCCTGAAAACCCTAAAAGTGACATGTTGCTGTTCTCTGACCAACTAGTGATGGAAACCACAGGAAACTGCCTTGCTACTATAGACTTCACCAAAGTACATGTTTCTGGCTTCGATACTTGTTTCTGAGTGCTTCTGGACAAAAGTAACAGCCTAAGTGACAACATGCTGTCAAAATGCTTTTCGGGCCCTGAAAACACTAAAAGTGACATGTTGCTGTTTTCTGACCAACTAGTGATGAAAACCAGAAGAAACTGCCTTGCTACTATAGACTTCAGCAAAGTACATGTTTCTGGCTTGGAAACTCGTTTCTGAGTGCTTCTGGTGAAAAGTAACAGCCTAAGTGACAACATGCTGTCAAAATGCTTTTCGGGCCCTGAAAACACTAAAAGTGACATGTTGCTGTTTTCTGACCAACTAGTGATGAAAACCAGAAGAAACTGCCTTGCTACTATAGACTTCACCAAAGTACATGTTTCTGGCTTGGAAACTTGTTTCTGAGTGCTTCTGGACAAAAGTAACAGCCTAAGTGACAACATGCTGTCAAAATGCTTTTCGGGCCCTGAAAACACTAAAAGTGACATGTTGCTGTTTTCTGACCAACTAGTGATGAAAACCAGAAGAAACTGCCTTGCTACTATAGACTTCAGCAAAGTACATGTTTCTGGCTTCGAAACTTGTTTCTGAGTGCTTCTGGACAAAAGTAACAGCCTAAGTGACAACATGCTGTCAAAATGCTTTTCGGGCCCTGAAAACACTAAAAGTGACATGTTGCTGTTTTCTGACCAACTAGTGATGAAAACCAGAAGAAACTGCCTTGCTACTATAGACTTCACCAAAGTACATGTTTCTGGCTTCGAAACTTGTTTCTGAGTGCTTCTGGTAAAAAGTAACAGCCTAAGTGACAACATGCTCTCAAAATGCTTTTCGGGCCCTGAAAACACTAAAAGTGACATGTTGCTGTTTTCTGATCAACTAGTGATGGAAACCACAGGAAACTGCCTTGCTACTATAGACTTCACTAAAGTACATGTTTCTGGCTTCGAAACTTGTTTCTGAGTGCTTCTGGTAAAAAGTAACAGCCTAAGTGACAACATGCTCTCAAAATGCTTTTCGGGCCCTGAAAACACTAAAAGTGACATGTTGCTGTTTTCTGACCAACTAGTGATGGAAACCACAGGAAACTGCCTTGCTACTATAGACTTCACTAAAGTACATGTTTCTGGCTTCGAAACTTGTTTCTGAGTGCTTCTGGACAAAAGTAACAGCCTAAGTGACAACATGCTGTCAAAATGCTTTTCGGGCCCTGAAAACACTAAAAGTGACATGTTGCTGTTTTCTGACCAACTAGTGATGAAAACCAGAAGAAACTGCCTTGCTACTATAGACTTCAGCAAAGTACATGTTTCTGGCTTGGAAACTTGTTTCTGAGTGCTTCTGGACAAAAATAACAGCCTAAGTGACAACATGCTGTCAAAATGCTTTTCGGGCCCTGAAAACACTAAAAGTGACATGTTGCTGTTTTCTGACCAACTAGTGATAAAAACCAGAAGAAACTGCCTTGCTACTATAGACTTCACCAAAGTACATGTTTCTGGCTTCGATACTTGTTTCTGAGTGCTTGTGGTGAAAAGAAACAGCCTAAGTGACAACATGCTCTCAAAATGCTTTTCGGGCCCTGAAAACCCTAAAAGTGACATGTTGCTGTTCTCTGACCAACTAGTGATGGAAACCACAGGAAACTGCCTTGCTACTATAGACTTCACCAAAGTACATGTTTCTGGCTTCGATACTTGTTTCTGAGTGCTTCTGGACAAAAGTAACAGCCTAAGTGACAACATGCTGTCAAAATGCTTTTCGGGCCCTGAAAACACTAAAAGTGACATGTTGCTGTTTTCTGACCAACTAGTGATGAAAACCAGAAGAAACTGCCTTGCTACTATAGACTTCAGCAAAGTACATGTTTCTGGCTTGGAAACTTGTTTCTGAGTGCTTCTGGACAAAAATAACAGCCTAAGTGACAACATGCTGTCAAAATGCTTTTCGGGCCCTGAAAACACTAAAAGTGACATGTTGCTGTTTTCTGACCAACTAGTGATAAAAACCAGAAGAAACTGCCTTGCTACTATAGACTTCACCAAAGTACATGTTTCTGGCTTCGATACTTGTTTCTGAGTGCTTGTGGTGAAAAGAAACAGCCTAAGTGACAACATGCTCTCAAAATGCTTTTCGGGCCCTGAAAACCCTAAAAGTGACATGTTGCTGTTCTCTGACCAACTAGTGATGGAAACCACAGGAAACTGCCTTGCTACTATAGACTTCACCAAAGTACATGTTTCTGGCTTCGATACTTGTTTCTGAGTGCTTCTGGACAAAAGTAACAGCCTAAGTGACAACATGCTCTCAAAATGCTTTTCGGGCCCTGAAAACACTAAAAGTGACATGTTGCTGTTTTCTGACCAACTAGTGATGAAAACCAGAAGAAACTGCCTTGCTACTATAGACTTCAGCAAAGTACATGTTTCTGGCTTGGAAACTCGTTTCTGAGTGCTTCTCGTGAAAAGTAACAGCCTAAGTGACAACATGCTGTCAAAATGCTTTTCGGGCCCTGAAAACACTAAAAGTGACATGTTGCTGTTTTCTGACCAACTAGTGATGAAAACCAGAAGAAACTGCCTTGCTACTATAGACTTCAGCAAAGTACATGTTTCTGGCTTCGAAACTTGTTTCTGAGTGCTTCTGGACAAAAGTAACAGCCTAAGTGACAACATGCTGTCAAAATGCTTTTCGGGCCCTGAAAACACTAAAAGTGACATGTTGCTGTTTTCTGACCAACTAGTGATGAAAACCAGAAGAAACTGCCTTGCTACTATAGACTTCACCAAAGTACATGTTTCTGGCTTCGAAACTCGTTTCTGAGTGCTTCTGGTAAAAGTAACAGCCTAAGTGACAACATGCTCTCAAAATGCTTTTCGGGCCTGAAAACACTAAAAGTGACATGTTGCTGTTTTCTGATCAACTAGTGATGGAAACCACAGGAAACTGCCTTGCTACTATAGACTTCACTAAAGTACATGTTTCTGGCTTCGAAACTTGTTTCTGAGTGCTTCTGGTGAAAAGTAACAGCCTAAGTGACAACATGCTGTCAAAATGCTTTTCGGGCCCTGAAAACACTAAAAGTGACATGTTGCTGTTTTCTGACCAACTAGTGATAAAAACCAGAAGAAACTGCCTTGCTACTATAGACTTCACCAAAGTACATGTTTCTGGCTTCGATACTTGTTTCTGAGTGCTTGTGGTGAAAAGAAACAGCCTAAGTGACAACATGCTCTCAAAATGCTTTTCGGGCCCTGAAAACACTAAAAGTGACATGTTGCTGTTTTCTGACCAACTAGTGATGAAAACCAGAAGAAACTGCCTTGCTACTATAGACTTCAGCAAAGTACATGTTTCTGACTTCGAAACTTGTTTCTGAGTGCTTCTGGTAAAAAGTAACAGCCTAAGTGACAACATGCTCTCAAAATGCTTTTCGGGCCCTGAAAACACTAAAAGTGACATGTTGCTGTTTTCTGACCAACTAGTGATGGAAACCACAGGAAACTGCCTTGCTACTATAGACTTCACTAAAGTACATGTTTCTGGCTTCGAAACTTGTTTCTGAGTGCTTCTGGACAAAAGTAACAGCCTAAGTGACAACATGCTGTCAAAATGCTTTTCGGGCCCTGAAAACACTAAAAGTGACATGTTGCTGTTTTCTGACCAACTAGTGATGAAAACCAGAAGAAACTGCCTTGCTACTATAGACTTCAGCAAAGTACATGTTTCTGCTTGGAAACTTGTTTCTGAGTGCTTCTGGACAAAAATAACAGCCTAAGTGACAACATGCTGTCAAAATGCTTTTCGGGCCCTGAAAACACTAAAAGTGACATGTTGCTGTTTTCTGACCAACTAGTGATAAAAACCAGAAGAAACTGCCTTGCTACTATAGACTTCACCAAAGTACATGTTTCTGGCTTCGATACTTGTTTCTGAGTGCTTGTGGTGAAAAGAAACAGCCTAAGTGACAACATGCTCTCAAAATGCTTTTCGGGCCCTGAAAACCCTAAAAGTGACATGTTGCTGTTCTCTGACCAACTAGTGATGGAAACCACAGGAAACTGCCTTGCTACTATAGACTTCACCAAAGTACATGTTTCTGGCTTCGATACTTGTTTCTGAGTGCTTCTGGACAAAAGTAACAGCCTAAGTGACAACATGCTGTCAAAATGCTTTTCGGGCCCTGAAAACACTAAAAGTGACATGTTGCTGTTTTCTGACCAACTAGTGATGAAAACCAGAAGAAACTGCCTTGCTACTATAGACTTCAGCAAAGTACATGTTTCTGGCTTGGAAACTTGTTTCTGAGTGCTTCTGGACAAAAATAACAGCCTAAGTGACAACATGCTGTCAAAATGCTTTTCGGGCCCTGAAAACACTAAAAGTGACATGTTGCTGTTTTCTGACCAACTAGTGATAAAAACCAGAAGAAACTGCCTTGCTACTATAGACTTCACCAAAGTACATGTTTCTGGCTTCGATACTTGTTTCTGAGTGCTTGTGGTGAAAAGAAACAGCCTAAGTGACAACATGCTCTCAAAATGCTTTTCGGGCCCTGAAAACCCTAAAAGTGACATGTTGCTGTTCTCTGACCAACTAGTGATGGAAACCACAGGAAACTGCCTTGCTACTATAGACTTCACCAAAGTACATGTTTCTGGCTTCGATACTTGTTTCTGAGTGCTTCTGGACAAAAGTAACAGCCTAAGTGACAACATGCTCTCAAAATGCTTTTCGGGCCCTGAAAACACTAAAAGTGACATGTTGCTGTTTTCTGACCAACTAGTGATGAAAACCAGAAGAAACTGCCTTGCTACTATAGACTTCAGCAAAGTACATGTTTCTGGCTTGGAAACTCGTTTCTGAGTGCTTCTGGTGAAAAGTAACAGCCTAAGTGACAACATGCTGTCAAAATGCTTTTCGGGCCCTGAAAACACTAAAAGTGACATGTTGCTGTTTTCTGACCAACTAGTGATGAAAACCAGAAGAAACTGCCTTGCTACTATAGACTTCACCAAAGTACATGTTTCTGGCTTGGAAACTTGTTTCTGAGTGCTTCTGGACAAAAGTAACAGCCTAAGTGACAACATGCTGTCAAAATGCTTTTCGGGCCCTGAAAACACTAAAAGTGACATGTTGCTGTTTTCTGACCAACTAGTGATGAAAACCAGAAGAAACTGCCTTGCTACTATAGACTTCACTAAAGTACATGTTTCTGGCTTCGAAACTTGTTTCTGAGTGCTTCTGGTGAAAAGTAACAGCCTAAGTGACAACATGCTGTCAAAATGCTTTTCGGGCCCTGAAAACACTAAAAGTGACATGTTGCTGTTTTCTGACCAATTAGTGATAAAAACCAGAAGAAACTGCCTTGCTACTATAGACTTCACCAAAGTACATGTTTCTGGCTTCGATACTTGTTTCTGAGTGCTTCTGGTGAAAAGTAACAGCCTAAGTGACAACATGCTCTCAAAATGCTTTTCGGGCCCTGAAAACACTAAAAGTGACATGTTGCTGTTTTCTGACCAACTAGTGATGGAAACCACAGGAAACTGCCTTGCTACTATAGACTTCACCAAAGTACATGTTTCTGGCTTCGATACTTGTTTCTGAGTGCTTCTGGACAAAAGTAACAGCCTAAGTGACAACATGCTCTCAAAATGCTTTTCGGGCCCTGAAAACACTAAAAGTGACATGTTGCTGTTTTCTGACCAACTAGTGATGAAAACCAGAAGAAACTGCCTTGCTACTATAGACTTCAGCAAAGTACATGTTTCTGGCTTGGAAACTCGTTTCTGAGTGCTTCTGGTGAAAAGTAACAGCCTAAGTGACAACATGCTGTCAAAATGCTTTTCGGGCCCTGAAAACACTAAAAGTGACATGTTGCTGTTTTCTGACCAACTAGTGATGAAAACCAGAAGAAACTGCGTTGCTACTGTAGACTTCACCAAAGTACACGTTTCTGGCTTGGAAACTCATTTCTGAGTGCTTCTGGTGAAAAGTAACAGCCTAAGTGACAACATGCTGTCAAAATGCTTTTCGGGCCCTGAAAACACTAAAAGTGACATGTTGCTGTTTTCTGACCAACTAGTGATGAAAACCAGAAGAAACTGCCTTGCTACTATAGACTTCACCAAAGTACATGTTTCTGGCTTCGAAACTTGTTCTGAGTGCTTCTGGTAAAAAGTAACAGCCTAAGTGACAACATGCTCTCAAAATGCTTTTCGGGCCCTGAAAACACTAAAGTGACATGTTGCTGTTTTCTGACCAACTAGTGATGAAAACCAGAAGAAACTGCCTTGCTACTATAGACTTCAGCAAAGTACATGTTTCTGACTTGGAAACTTGTTTCTGAGTGCTTCTGGTGAAAAGTTACAGCCTAAGTGACAACATGCTGTCAAAATGCTTTTCGGGCCCTGAAAACACTAAAAGTGACATGTTGCTGTTTTCTGACCAACTAGTGATGAAAACCAGAAGAAACTGCCTTGCTACTATAGACTTCAGCAAAGTACATGTTTCTGGCTTGGAAACTTGTTTCTGAGTGCTTCTGGACAAAAATAACAGCCTAAGTGACAACATGCTGTCAAATGCTTTTCGGGCCCTGAAAACACTAAAAGTGACATGTTGCTGTTTTCTGACCAACTAGTGATGAAAACCAGAAGAAACTGCCTTGCTACTATAGACTTCACCAAAGTACATGTTCTGGCTTCGAAACTTATTTCTGAGTGCTTCTGGTAAAAAGTAACAGCCTAAGTGACAACATGCTCTCAAAATGCTTTTCGGGCCCTGAAAACACTAAAAGTGACATGTTGCTGTTTTCTGACCAACTAGTGATGGAAACCACAGGAAACTGCCTGGCTACTATAGACTTCACTAAAGTACATGTTTCTGGCTTCGAAACTTGTTTCTGAGTGCTTCTGGACAAAAGTAACAGCCTAAGTGACAACATGCTGTCAAAATGCTTTTCGGGCCCTGAAAACACTAAAAGTGACATGTTGCTGTTTTCTGACCAACTAGTGATGAAAACAGAAGAAACTGCCTTGCTACTATAGACTTCAGCAAAGTACATGTTTCTGACTTGGAAACTCGTTTCTGAGTGCTTCTGGTGAAAAGTAACAGCCTAAGTGACAACATGCTGTCAAAATGCTTTTCGGGCCCTGAAAACACTAAAAGTGACATGTTGCTGTTTTCTGACCAACTAGTGATGAAAACCAGAAGAAACTGCCTTGCTACTATAGACTTCACCAAAGTACATGTTTCTGGCTTGGAAACTTGTTTCTGAGTGCTTCTGGACAAAAGTAACAGCCTAAGTGACAACATGCTGTCAAAATGCTTTTCGGGCCCTGAAAACACTAAAAGTGACATGTTGCTGTTTTCTGACCAACTAGTGATGAAAACCAGAAGAAACTGCCTTGCTACTATAGACTTCAGCAAAGTACATGTGTCTGGATTGGAAACTTGTTTCTGAGTGCTTCTGGTGAAAAGTAACAGCCTAAGTGACAACATGCTGTCAAAATGCTTTTCGGGCCCTGAAAACCCTAAAAGTGACATGTTGCTGTTTTCTGACCAACTAGTGATGAAAACCAGAAGAAACTGCCTTGCTACTATAGACTTCAGCAAAGTACATGTTTCTGGCTTCGAAACTTGTTCTGAGTGCTTCTGGACAAAAGTAACAGCTAAGTGACAACATGCTGTCAAAATGCTTTTCGGCCCTGAAAACACTAAAAGTGGACATGTTGCTGTTTTCTGACCAACTAGTGATGAAAACCAGAAGAAACTGCCTTGCTACTATAGACTTCACCAAAGTACATGTTTCTGGCTTCGAAACTTGTTTCTGAGTGCTTCTGGTAAAAGTAACAGCCTAAGTGACAACATGCTGTCAAAATGCTTTTCGGGCCCTGAAACACTAAAAGTGACATGTTGCTGTTTTCTGATCAACTAGTGATGGAAACCACAGGAAACTGCCTTGCTACTATAGACTTCACTAAAGTACATGTTTCTGGCTTCGAAACTTGTTTCTGAGTGCTTCTGGTGAAAAGTAACAGCTAAGTGACAACATGACTGTCAAAATGCTTTCGGGCCCTGAAAACACTAAAAGTGGCATGTTGCTGTTTTCTGACCAACCAGTGATGAAAACCAGAAGAAACTGCCTTGCTACTATAGACTTCACCAAAGTACATGTTTCTGGCTTGGAAACTCGTTTCTGAGTGCTTCTGGTGAAAAGTAACAGCCTAAGTGACAACATGCTGTCAAAATGCTTTTCGGGCCCTGAAAACACTAAAAGTGACATGTTGCTGTTTTCTGACCAACTAGTGATGAAAACCAGAAGAAACTGCCTTGCTACTATAGACTTCACCAAAGTACATGTTCTGGCTTGGAAACTTGTTTCTGAGTGCTTCTGGACAAAAGTAACAGCCTAAGTGACAACATGCTGTCAAAATACTTTTCGGGCCCTGAAAACACTAAAAGTGACATGTTGCTGTTTCTGACCAACTAGTGATGAAAACCAGAAGAAACTGCCTTGCTACTATAGACTTCAGCAAAGTACATGTTTCTGGCTTGGAAACTTGTTTCTGAGTGCTTCTGGACAAAAGTAACAGCCTAAGTGACAACATGCTGTCAAAATGCTTTTCGGGCCCTGAAAACACTAAAAGTGACATGTTGCTGTTTTCTGACCAACTAGTGATGAAAACCACAGGAAACTGCCTTGCTACTATAGACTTCACTAAAGTACATGTTTCTGGCTTCGAAACTTGTTTCTGAGTGCTTCTGGTGAAAAGTAACAGCCTAAGTGACAACATGCTGTCAAAATGCTTTTCGGGCCCTGAAAACACTAAAAGTGACATGTTGCTGTTTTCTGACCAACTAGTGATAAAAACCAGAAGAAACTGCCTTGCTACTATAGACTTCACCAAAGTACATGTTTCTGGCTTGGAACTTGTTTCTGAGTGCTTCTGGACAAAAGTAACAGCCTAAGTGACAACATGCTGTCAAAATGCTTTTCGGGCCCTGAAAACACTAAAAGTGACATGTTGCTGTTTTCTGACCAACTAGTGATGAAAACCAGAAAGAAACTGCCTTGCTACTATAGACTTCAGCAAAGTACATGTGTCTGGATTGGAAACTTGTTTCTGAGTGCTTCTGGTGAAAAGTAACAGCCTAAGTGACAACATGCTGTCAAAATGCTTTTCGGGCCCTGAAAACACTAAAAGTGACATGTTGCTGTTTTCTGACCAACTAGTGATGAAAACCAGAAGAAACTGCCTTGCTACTATAGACTTCAGCAAAGTACATGTTTCTGGCTTCGAAACTTGTTTCTGAGTGCTTCTGGACAAAAGTAACAGCCTAAGTGACAACATGCTGTCAAAATGCTTTTCGGGCCCTGAAAACACTAAAAGTGACATGTTGCTGTTTTCTGACCAACTAGTGATGAAAACCAGAAGAAACTGCCTTGCTACTATAGACTTCACCAAAGTACATGTTTCTGGCTTCGAAACTTGTTTCTGAGTGCTTCTGGTAAAAAGTAACAGCCTAAGTGACAACATGCTGTCAAAATGCTTTTCGGGCCCTGAAAACACTAAAAGTGACATGTTGCTGTTTTCTGACCAACTAGTGATGAAAACCAGAAGAAACTGCCTTGCTACTATAGACTTCACCAAAGTACATGTTTCTGGCTTCGAAACTTGTTTCTGAGTGCTTCTGGTAAAAAGTAACAGCCTAAGTGACAACATGCTCTCAAAATGCTTTTCGGGCCCTGAAAACACTAAAAGTGACATGTTGCTGTTTTCTGATCAACTAGTGATGGAAACCACAGGAAACTGCCTTGCTACTATAGACTTCACTAAAGTACATGTTTCTGGCTTCGAAACTTGTTTCTGAGTGCTTCTGGTGAAAAGTAACAGCCTAAGTGACAACATGCTGTCAAAATGCTTTTCGGGCCCTGAAAACACTAAAAGTGGCATGTTGCTGTTTTCTGACCAACCAGTGATGAAAACCAGAAGAAACTGCCTTGCTACTATAGACTTCACCAAAGTACATGTTTCTGGCTTCGATACTTGTTTCTGAGTGCTTCTGGTGAAAAGAAACAGCCTAAGTGACAACATGCTCTCAAAATGCTTTTCGGGCCCTGAAAACCCTAAAAGTGACATGTTGCTGTTTTCTGACCAACTAGTGATGAAAACCAGAAGAAACTGCCTTGCTACTATAGACTTCAGCAAAGTACATGTTTCTGACTTGGAAACTTGTTTCTGAGTGCTTCTGGTGAAAAGTTACAGCCTAAGTGACAACATGCTGTCAAAATGCTTTTCGGGCCCTGAAAACACTAAAAGTGACATGTTGCTGTTTTCTGACCAACTAGTGATGAAAACCAGAAGAAACTGCCTTGCTACTATAGACTTCAGCAAAGTACATGTTTCTGGCTTGGAAACTTGTTTCTGAGTGCTTCTGGACAAAAATAACAGCCTAAGTGACAACATGCTGTCAAAATGCTTTTCGGGCCCTGAAAACACTAAAAGTGACATGTTGCTGTTTTCTGACCAACTAGTGATGAAAACCAGAAGAAACTGCCTTGCTACTATAGACTTCACCAAAGTACATGTTTCTGGCTTCGAAACTTATTTCTGAGTGCTTCTGGTAAAAAGTAACAGCCTAAGTGACAACATGCTCTCAAAATGCTTTTCGGGCCCTGAAAACACTAAAAGTGACATGTTGCTGTTTTCTGACCAACTAGTGATGGAAACCACAGGAAACTGCCTGGCTACTATAGACTTCACTAAAGTACATGTTTCTGGCTTCGAAACTTGTTTCTGAGTGCTTCTGGACAAAAGTAACAGCCTAAGTGACAACATGCTGTCAAAATGCTTTTCGGGCCCTGAAAACACTAAAAGTGACATGTTGCTGTTTTCTGACCAACTAGTGATGAAAACCAGAAGAAACTGCCTTGCTACTATAGACTTCAGCAAAGTACATGTTTCTGACTTGGAAACTCGTTTCTGAGTGCTTCTGGTGAAAAGTAACAGCCTAAGTGACAACATGCTGTCAAAATGCTTTTCGGGCCCTGAAAACACTAAAAGTGACATGTTGCTGTTTTCTGACCAACTAGTGATGAAAACCAGAAGAAACTGCCTTGCTACTATAGACTTCACCAAAGTACATGTTTCTGGCTTGGAAACTTGTTTCTGAGTGCTTCTGGACAAAAGTAACAGCCTAAGTGACAACATGCTGTCAAAATGCTTTTCGGGCCCTGAAAACACTAAAAGTGACATGTTGCTGTTTTCTGATCAACTAGTGATGGAAACCACAGGAAACTGCCTTGCTACTATAGACTTCACTAAAGTACATGTTTCTGGCTTCGAAACTTGTTTCTGAGTGCTTCTGGTGAAAAGTAACAGCCTAAGTGACAACATGCTCTCAAAATGCTTTTCGGGCCCTGAAAACCCTAAAAGTGACATGTTGCTGTTTTCTGACCAACTAGTGATGAAAACCAGAAGAAACTGCCTTGCTACTATAGACTTCAGCAAAGTACATGTTTCTGACTTGGAAACTTGTTTCTGAGTGCTTCTGGTGAAAAGTTACAGCCTAAGTGACAACATGCTGTCAAAATGCTTTTCGGGCCCTGAAAACACTAAAAGTGACATGTTGCTGTTTTCTGACCAACTAGTGATGAAAACCAGAAGAAACTGCCTTGCTACTATAGACTTCAGCAAAGTACATGTTTCTGGCTTGGAAACTTGTTTCTGAGTGCTTCTGGACAAAAATAACAGCCTAAGTGACAACATGCTGTCAAAATGCTTTTCGGGCCCTGAAAACACTAAAAGTGACATGTTGCTGTTTTCTGACCAACTAGTGATGAAAACCAGAAGAAACTGCCTTGCTACTATAGACTTCACCAAAGTACATGTTTCTGGCTTCGAAACTTATTTCTGAGTGCTTCTGGTAAAAAGTAACAGCCTAAGTGACAACATGCTCTCAAAATGCTTTTCGGGCCCTGAAAACACTAAAAGTGACATGTTGCTGTTTTCTGACCAACTAGTGATGGAAACCACAGGAAACTGCCTGGCTACTATAGACTTCACTAAAGTACATGTTTCTGGCTTCGAAACTTGTTTCTGAGTGCTTCTGGACAAAAGTAACAGCCTAAGTGACAACATGCTGTCAAAATGCTTTTCGGGCCCTGAAAACACTAAAAGTGACATGTAGCTGTTTTCTGACCAACTAGTGATGAAAACCAGAAGAAACTGCCTTGCTACTATAGACTTCAGCAAAGTACATGTGTCTGGATTGGAAACTTGTTTCTGAGTGCTTCTGGTGAAAAGTAACAGCCTAAGTGACAACATGCTGTCAAAATGCTTTTCGGGCCCTGAAAACACTAAAAGTGACATGTTGCTGTTTTCTGACCAACTAGTGATGAAAACCAGAAGAAACTGCCTTGCTACTATAGACTTCAGCAAAGTACATGTTTCTGGCTTCGAAACTTGTTTCTGAGTGCTTCTGGACAAAAGTAACAGCCTAAGTGACAACATGCTGTCAAAATGCTTTTCGGGCCCTGAAAACACTAAAAGTGACATGTTGCTGTTTTCTGACCAACTAGTGATGAAAACCAGAAGAAACTGCCTTGCTACTATAGACTTCACCAAAGTACATGTTTCTGGCTTCGAAACTTGTTTCTGAGTGCTTCTGGTAAAAAGTAACAGCCTAAGTGACAACATGCTCTCAAAATGCTTTTCGGGCCCTGAAAACACTAAAAGTGACATGTTGCTGTTTTCTGATCAACTAGTGATGGAAACCACAGGAAACTGCCTTGCTACTATAGACTTCACTAAAGTACATGTTTCTGGCTTCGAAACTTGTTTCTGAGTGCTTCTGGTGAAAAGTAACAGCCTAAGTGACAACATGCTGTCAAAATGCTTTTCGGGCCCTGAAAACACTAAAAGTGGCATGTTGCTGTTTTCTGACCAACCAGTGATGAAAACCAGAAGAAACTGCCTTGCTACTATAGACTTCACCAAAGTACATGTTTCTGGCTTCGATACTTGTTTCTGAGTGCTTCTGGTGAAAAGAAACAGCCTAAGTGACAACATGCTCTCAAAATGCTTTTCGGGCCCTGAAAACCCTAAAAGTGACATGTTGCTGTTTTCTGACCAACTAGTGATGAAAACCAGAAGAAACTGCCTTGCTACTATAGACTTCAGCAAAGTACATGTTTCTGACTTGGAAACTTGTTTCTGAGTGCTTCTGGTGAAAAGTTACAGCCTAAGTGACAACATGCTGTCAAAATGCTTTTCGGGCCCTGAAAACACTAAAAGTGACATGTTGCTGTTTTCTGACCAACTAGTGATGAAAACCAGAAGAAACTGCCTTGCTACTATAGACTTCAGCAAAGTACATGTTTCTGGCTTGGAAACTTGTTTCTGAGTGCTTCTGGACAAAAATAACAGCCTAAGTGACAACATGCTGTCAAAATGCTTTTCGGGCCCTGAAAACACTAAAAGTGACATGTTGCTGTTTTCTGACCAACTAGTGATGAAAACCAGAAGAAACTGCCTTGCTACTATAGACTTCACCAAAGTACATGTTTCTGGCTTCGAAACTTATTTCTGAGTGCTTCTGGTAAAAAGTAACAGCCTAAGTGACAACATGCTCTCAAAATGCTTTTCGGGCCCTGAAAACACTAAAAGTGACATGTTGCTGTTTTCTGACCAACTAGTGATGGAAACCACAGGAAACTGCCTGGCTACTATAGACTTCACTAAAGTACATGTTTCTGGCTTCGAAACTTGTTTCTGAGTGCTTCTGGACAAAAGTAACAGCCTAAGTGACAACATGCTGTCAAAATGCTTTTCGGGCCCTGAAAACACTAAAAGTGACATGTTGCTGTTTTCTGACCAACTAGTGATGAAAACCAGAAGAAACTGCCTTGCTACTATAGACTTCAGCAAAGTACATATTTCTGACTTGGAAACTCGTTTCTGAGTGCTTCTGGTGAAAAGTAACAGCCTAAGTGACAACATGCTGTCAAAATGCTTTTCGGGCCCTGAAAACACTAAAAGTGACATGTTGCTGTTTTCTGACCAACTAGTGATGAAAACCAGAAGAAACTGCCTTGCTACTATAGACTTCACCAAAGTACATGTTTCTGGCTTGGAAACTTGTTTCTGAGTGCTTCTGGACAAAAGTAACAGCCTAAGTGACAACATGCTGTCAAAATGCTTTTCGGGCCCTGAAAACACTAAAAGTGACATGTTGCTGTTTTCTGACCAACTAGTGATGAAAACCAGAAGAAACTGCCTTGCTACTATAGACTTCAGCAAAGTACATGTGTCTGGATTGGAAACTTGTTTCTGAGTGCTTCTGGTGAAAAGTAACAGCCTAAGTGACAACATGCTGTCAAAATGCTTTTCGGGCCCTGAAAACACTAAAAGTGACATGTTGCTGTTTTCTGACCAACTAGTGATGAAAACCAGAAGAAACTGCCTTGCTACTATAGACTTCAGCAAAGTACATGTTTCTGGCTTCGAAACTTGTTTCTGAGTGCTTCTGGACAAAAGTAACAGCCTAAGTGACAACATGCTGTCAAAATGCTTTTCGGGCCCTGAAAACACTAAAAGTGACATGTTGCTGTTTTCTGACCAACTAGTGATGAAAACCAGAAGAAACTGCCTTGCTACTATAGACTTCACCAAAGTACATGTTTCTGGCTTCGAAACTTGTTTCTGAGTGCTTCTGGTAAAAAGTAACAGCCTAAGTGACAACATGCTGTCAAAATGCTTTTCGGGCCCTGAAAACACTAAAAGTGACATGTTGCTGTTTTCTGACCAACTAGTGATGAAAACCAGAAGAAACTGCCTTGCTACTATAGACTTCACCAAAGTACATGTTTCTGGCTTCGAAACTTGTTTCTGAGTGCTTCTGGTAAAAAGTAACAGCCTAAGTGACAACATGCTCTCAAAATGCTTTTCGGGCCCTGAAAACACTAAAAGTGACATGTTGCTGTTTTCTGATCAACTAGTGATGGAAACCACAGGAAACTGCCTTGCTACTATAGACTTCACTAAAGTACATGTTTCTGGCTTCGAAACTTGTTTCTGAGTGCTTCTGGTGAAAAGTAACAGCCTAAGTGACAACATGCTGTCAAAATGCTTTTCGGGCCCTGAAAACACTAAAAGTGGCATGTTGCTGTTTTCTGACCAACCAGTGATGAAAACCAGAAGAAACTGCCTTGCTACTATAGACTTCACCAAAGTACATGTTTCTGGCTTCGATACTTGTTTCTGAGTGCTTCTGGTGAAAAGAAACAGCCTAAGTGACAACATGCTCTCAAAATGCTTTTCGGGCCCTGAAAACCCTAAAAGTGACATGTTGCTGTTTTCTGACCAACTAGTGATGAAAACCAGAAGAAACTGCCTTGCTACTATAGACTTCAGCAAAGTACATGTTTCTGACTTGGAAACTTGTTTCTGAGTGCTTCTGGTGAAAAGTTACAGCCTAAGTGACAACATGCTGTCAAAATGCTTTTCGGGCCCTGAAAACACTAAAAGTGACATGTTGCTGTTTTCTGACCAACTAGTGATGAAAACCAGAAGAAACTGCCTTGCTACTATAGACTTCAGCAAAGTACATGTTTCTGGCTTGGAAACTTGTTTCTGAGTGCTTCTGGACAAAAATAACAGCCTAAGTGACAACATGCTCTCAAAATGCTTTTCGGGCCCTGAAAACACTAAAAGTGACATGTTGCTGTTTTCTGACCAACTAGTGATGAAAACCAGAAGAAACTGCCTTGCTACTATAGACTTCACCAAAGTACATGTTTCTGGCTTCGAAACTTATTTCTGAGTGCTTCTGGTAAAAAGTAACAGCCTAAGTGACAACATGCTCTCAAAATGCTTTTCGGGCCCTGAAAACACTAAAAGTGACATGTTGCTGTTTTCTGACCAACTAGTGATGGAAACCACAGGAAACTGCCTGGCTACTATAGACTTCACTAAAGTACATGTTTCTGGCTTCGAAACTTGTTTCTGAGTGCTTCTGGACAAAAGTAACAGCCTAAGTGACAACATGCTGTCAAAATGCTTTTCGGGCCCTGAAAACACTAAAAGTGACATGTTGCTGTTTTCTGACCAACTAGTGATGAAAACCAGAAGAAACTGCCTTGCTACTATAGACTTCAGCAAAGTACATGTTTCTGACTTGGAAACTTGTTTCTGAGTGCTTCTGGACAAAAATAACAGCCTAAGTGACAACATGCTGTCAAAATGCTTTTCGGGCCCTGAAAACACTAAAAGTGACATGTTGCTGTTTTCTGACCAACTAGTGATGAAAACCAGAAGAAACTGCCTTGCTACTATAGACTTCACCAAAGTACATGTTTCTGGCTTCGAAACTTATTTCTGAGTGCTTCTGGTAAAAAGTAACAGCCTAAGTGACAACATGCTCTCAAAATGCTTTTCGGGCCCTGAAAACACTAAAAGTGACATGTTGCTGTTTTCTGACCAACTAGTGATGGAAACCACAGGAAACTGCCTGGCTACTATAGACTTCACTAAAGTACATGTTTCTGGCTTCGAAACTTGTTTCTGAGTGCTTCTGGACAAAAGTAACAGCCTAAGTGACAACATGCTGTCAAAATGCTTTTCGGGCCCTGAAAACACTAAAAGTGACATGTTGCTGTTTTCTGACCAACTAGTGATGAAAACCAGAAGAAACTGCCTTGCTACTATAGACTTCAGCAAAGTACATGTTTCTGACTTGGAAACTCGTTTCTGAGTGCTTCTGGTGAAAAGTAACAGCCTAAGTGACAACATGCTGTCAAAATGCTTTTCGGGCCCTGAAAACACTAAAAGTGACATGTTGCTGTTTTCTGACCAACTAGTGATGAAAACCAGAAGAAACTGCCTTGCTACTATAGACTTCAGCAAAGTACATGTTTCTGGCTTCGAAACTTGTTTCTGAGTGCTTCTGGACAAAAGTAACAGCCTAAGTGACAACATGCTGTCAAAATGCTTTTCGGGCCCTGAAAACACTAAAAGTGACATGTTGCTGTTTTCTGACCAACTAGTGATGAAAACCAGAAGAAACTGCCTTGCTACTATAGACTTCACCAAAGTACATGTTTCTGGCTTCGAAACTTGTTTCTGAGTGCTTCTGGTAAAAAGTAACAGCCTAAGTGACAACATGCTGTCAAAATGCTTTTCGGGCCCTGAAAACACTAAAAGTGACATGTTGCTGTTTTCTGACCAACTAGTGATGAAAACCAGAAGAAACTGCCTTGCTACTATAGACTTCACCAAAGTACATGTTTCTGGCTTCGAAACTTGTTTCTGAGTGCTTCTGGTAAAAAGTAACAGCCTAAGTGACAACATGCTCTCAAAATGCTTTTCGGGCCCTGAAAACACTAAAAGTGACATGTTGCTGTTTTCTGATCAACTAGTGATGGAAACCACAGGAAACTGCCTTGCTACTATAGACTTCACTAAAGTACATGTTTCTGGCTTCGAAACTTGTTTCTGAGTGCTTCTGGTGAAAAGTAACAGCCTAAGTGACAACATGCTGTCAAAATGCTTTTCGGGCCCTGAAAACACTAAAAGTGGCATGTTGCTGTTTTCTGACCAACCAGTGATGAAAACCAGAAGAAACTGCCTTGCTACTATAGACTTCACCAAAGTACATGTTTCTGGCTTCGATACTTGTTTCTGAGTGCTTCTGGTGAAAAGAAACAGCCTAAGTGACAACATGCTCTCAAAATGCTTTTCGGGCCCTGAAAACCCTAAAAGTGACATGTTGCTGTTTTCTGACCAACTAGTGATGAAAACCAGAAGAAACTGCCTTGCTACTATAGACTTCAGCAAAGTACATGTTTCTGACTTGGAAACTTGTTTCTGAGTGCTTCTGGTGAAAAGTTACAGCCTAAGTGACAACATGCTGTCAAAATGCTTTTCGGGCCCTGAAAACACTAAAAGTGACATGTTGCTGTTTTCTGACCAACTAGTGATGAAAACCAGAAGAAACTGCCTTGCTACTATAGACTTCAGCAAAGTACATGTTTCTGGCTTGGAAACTTGTTTCTGAGTGCTTCTGGACAAAAATAACAGCCTAAGTGACAACATGCTCTCAAAATGCTTTTCGGGCCCTGAAAACACTAAAAGTGACATGTTGCTGTTTTCTGACCAACTAGTGATGAAAACCAGAAGAAACTGCCTTGCTACTATAGACTTCACCAAAGTACATGTTTCTGGCTTCGAAACTTATTTCTGAGTGCTTCTGGTAAAAAGTAACAGCCTAAGTGACAACATGCTCTCAAAATGCTTTTCGGGCCCTGAAAACACTAAAAGTGACATGTTGCTGTTTTCTGACCAACTAGTGATGGAAACCACAGGAAACTGCCTGGCTACTATAGACTTCACTAAAGTACATGTTTCTGGCTTCGAAACTTGTTTCTGAGTGCTTCTGGACAAAAGTAACAGCCTAAGTGACAACATGCTGTCAAAATGCTTTTCGGGCCCTGAAAACACTAAAAGTGACATGTTGCTGTTTTCTGACCAACTAGTGATGAAAACCAGAAGAAACTGCCTTGCTACTATAGACTTCAGCAAAGTACATGTTTCTGACTTGGAAACTCGTTTCTGAGTGCTTCTGGTGAAAAGTAACAGCCTAAGTGACAACATGCTGTCAAAATGCTTTTCGGGCCCTGAAAACACTAAAAGTGACATGTTGCTGTTTTCTGACCAACTAGTGATGAAAACCAGAAGAAACTGCCTTGCTACTATAGACTTCACCAAAGTACATGTTTCTGGCTTGGAAACTTGTTTCTGAGTGCTTCTGGACAAAAGTAACAGCCTAAGTGACAACATGCTGTCAAAATGCTTTTCGGGCCCTGAAAACACTAAAAGTGACATGTTGCTGTTTTCTGACCAACTAGTGATGAAAACCAGAAGAAACTGCCTTGCTACTATAGACTTCAGCAAAGTACATGTGTCTGGATTGGAAACTTGTTTCTGAGTGCTTCTGGTGAAAAGTAACAGCCTAAGTGACAACATGCTGTCAAAATGCTTTTCGGGCCCTGAAAACACTAAAAGTGACATGTTGCTGTTTTCTGACCAACTAGTGATGAAAACCAGAAGAAACTGCCTTGCTACTATAGACTTCAGCAAAGTACATGTTTCTGGCTTCGAAACTTGTTTCTGAGTGCTTCTGGACAAAAGTAACAGCCTAAGTGACAACATGCTGTCAAAATGCTTTTCGGGCCCTGAAAACACTAAAAGTGACATGTTGCTGTTTTCTGACCAACTAGTGATGAAAACCAGAAGAAACTGCCTTGCTACTATAGACTTCACCAAAGTACATGTTTCTGGCTTCGAAACTTGTTTCTGAGTGCTTCTGGTAAAAAGTAACAGCCTAAGTGACAACATGCTCTCAAAATGCTTTTCGGGCCCTGAAAACACTAAAAGTGACATGTTGCTGTTTTCTGATCAACTAGTGATGGAAACCACAGGAAACTGCCTTGCTACTATAGACTTCACTAAAGTACATGTTTCTGGCTTCGAAACTTGTTTCTGAGTGCTTCTGGTGAAAAGTAACAGCCTAAGTGACAACATGCTGTCAAAATGCTTTTCGGGCCCTGAAAACACTAAAAGTGGCATGTTGCTGTTTTCTGACCAACCAGTGATGAAAACCAGAAGAAACTGCCTTGCTACTATAGACTTCACCAAAGTACATGTTTCTGGCTTCGATACTTGTTTCTGAGTGCTTCTGGTGAAAAGAAACAGCCTAAGTGACAACATGCTCTCAAAATGCTTTTCGGGCCCTGAAAACCCTAAAAGTGACATGTTGCTGTTTTCTGACCAACTAGTGATGAAAACCAGAAGAAACTGCCTTGCTACTATAGACTTCAGCAAAGTACATGTTTCTGACTTGGAAACTTGTTTCTGAGTGCTTCTGGTGAAAAGTTACAGCCTAAGTGACAACATGCTGTCAAAATGCTTTTCGGGCCCTGAAAACACTAAAAGTGACATGTTGCTGTTTTCTGACCAACTAGTGATGAAAACCAGAAGAAACTGCCTTGCTACTATAGACTTCAGCAAAGTACATGTTTCTGGCTTGGAAACTTGTTTCTGAGTGCTTCTGGACAAAAATAACAGCCTAAGTGACAACATGCTGTCAAAATGCTTTTCGGGCCCTGAAAACACTAAAAGTGACATGTTGCTGTTTTCTGACCAACTAGTGATGAAAACCAGAAGAAACTGCCTTGCTACTATAGACTTCAGCAAAGTACATGTTTCTGACTTGGAAACTCGTTTCTGAGTGCTTCTGGTGAAAAGTAACAGCCTAAGTGACAACATGCTGTCAAAATGCTTTTCGGGCCCTGAAAACACTAAAAGTGACATGTTGCTGTTTTCTGACCAACTAGTGATGAAAACCAGAAGAAACTGCCTTGCTACTATAGACTTCACCAAAGTACATGTTTCTGGCTTGGAAACTTGTTTCTGAGTGCTTCTGGACAAAAGTAACAGCCTAAGTGACAACATGCTGTCAAAATGCTTTTCGGGCCCTGAAAACACTAAAAGTGACATGTTGCTGTTTTCTGACCAACTAGTGATGAAAACCAGAAGAAACTGCCTTGCTACTATAGACTTCAGCAAAGTACATGTGTCTGGATTGGAAACTTGTTTCTGAGTGCTTCTGGTGAAAAGTAACAGCCTAAGTGACAACATGCTGTCAAAATGCTTTTCGGGCCCTGAAAACACTAAAAGTGACATGTTGCTGTTTTCTGACCAACTAGTGATGAAAACCAGAAGAAACTGCCTTGCTACTATAGACTTCAGCAAAGTACATGTTTCTGGCTTCGAAACTTGTTTCTGAGTGCTTCTGGACAAAAGTAACAGCCTAAGTGACAACATGCTGTCAAAATGCTTTTCGGGCCCTGAAAACACTAAAAGTGACATGTTGCTGTTTTCTGATCAACTAGTGATGGAAACCACAGGAAACTGCCTTGCTACTATAGACTTCACTAAAGTACATGTTTCTGGCTTCGAAACTTGTTTCTGAGTGCTTCTGGTGAAAAGTAACAGCCTAAGTGACAACATGCTGTCAAAATGCTTTTCGGGCCCTGAAAACACTAAAAGTGGCATGTTGCTGTTTTCTGACCAACCAGTGATGAAAACCAGAAGAAACTGCCTTGCTACTATAGACTTCACCAAAGTACATGTTTCTGGCTTCGATACTTGTTTCTGAGTGCTTCTGGTGAAAAGAAACAGCCTAAGTGACAACATGCTCTCAAAATGCTTTTCGGGCCCTGAAAACCCTAAAAGTGACATGTTGCTGTTTTCTGACCAACTAGTGATGAAAACCAGAAGAAACTGCCTTGCTACTATAGACTTCAGCAAAGTACATGTTTCTGACTTGGAAACTTGTTTCTGAGTGCTTCTGGTGAAAAGTTACAGCCTAAGTGACAACATGCTGTCAAAATGCTTTTCGGGCCCTGAAAACACTAAAAGTGACATGTTGCTGTTTTCTGACCAACTAGTGATGAAAACCAGAAGAAACTGCCTTGCTACTATAGACTTCAGCAAAGTACATGTTTCTGGCTTGGAAACTTGTTTCTGAGTGCTTCTGGACAAAAATAACAGCCTAAGTGACAACATGCTGTCAAAATGCTTTTCGGGCCCTGAAAACACTAAAAGTGACATGTTGCTGTTTTCTGACCAACTAGTGATGAAAACCAGAAGAAACTGCCTTGCTACTATAGACTTCAGCAAAGTACATGTTTCTGACTTGGAAACTCGTTTCTGAGTGCTTCTGGTGAAAAGTAACAGCCTAAGTGACAACATGCTGTCAAAATGCTTTTCGGGCCCTGAAAACACTAAAAGTGACATGTTGCTGTTTTCTGACCAACTAGTGATGAAAACCAGAAGAAACTGCCTTGCTACTATAGACTTCACCAAAGTACATGTTTCTGGCTTGGAAACTTGTTTCTGAGTGCTTCTGGACAAAAGTAACAGCCTAAGTGACAACATGCTGTCAAAATGCTTTTCGGGCCCTGAAAACACTAAAAGTGACATGTTGCTGTTTTCTGACCAACTAGTGATGAAAACCAGAAGAAACTGCCTTGCTACTATAGACTTCAGCAAAGTACATGTGTCTGGATTGGAAACTTGTTTCTGAGTGCTTCTGGTGAAAAGTAACAGCCTAAGTGACAACATGCTGTCAAAATGCTTTTCGGGCCCTGAAAACACTAAAAGTGACATGTTGCTGTTTTCTGACCAACTAGTGATGAAAACCAGAAGAAACTGCCTTGCTACTATAGACTTCAGCAAAGTACATGTTTCTGGCTTCGAAACTTGTTTCTGAGTGCTTCTGGACAAAAGTAACAGCCTAAGTGACAACATGCTGTCAAAATGCTTTTCGGGCCCTGAAAACACTAAAAGTGACATGTTGCTGTTTTCTGACCAACTAGTGATGAAAACCAGAAGAAACTGCCTTGCTACTATAGACTTCACCAAAGTACATGTTTCTGGCTTCGAAACTTGTTTCTGAGTGCTTCTGGTAAAAAGTAACAGCCTAAGTGACAACATGCTCTCAAAATGCTTTTCGGGCCCTGAAAACACTAAAAGTGACATGTTGCTGTTTTCTGATCAACTAGTGATGGAAACCACAGGAAACTGCCTTGCTACTATAGACTTCACTAAAGTACATGTTTCTGGCTTCGAAACTTGTTTCTGAGTGCTTCTGGTGAAAAGTAACAGCCTAAGTGACAACATGCTGTCAAAATGCTTTTCGGGCCCTGAAAACACTAAAAGTGGCATGTTGCTGTTTTCTGACCAACCAGTGATGAAAACCAGAAGAAACTGCCTTGCTACTATAGACTTCACCAAAGTACATGTTTCTGGCTTCGATACTTGTTTCTGAGTGCTTCTGGTGAAAAGAAACAGCCTAAGTGACAACATGCTCTCAAAATGCTTTTCGGGCCCTGAAAACCCTAAAAGTGACATGTTGCTGTTTTCTGACCAACTAGTGATGAAAACCAGAAGAAACTGCCTTGCTACTATAGACTTCAGCAAAGTACATGTTTCTGACTTGGAAACTTGTTTCTGAGTGCTTCTGGTGAAAAGTTACAGCCTAAGTGACAACATGCTGTCAAAATGCTTTTCGGGCCCTGAAAACACTAAAAGTGACATGTTGCTGTTTTCTGACCAACTAGTGATGAAAACCAGAAGAAACTGCCTTGCTACTATAGACTTCAGCAAAGTACATGTTTCTGGCTTGGAAACTTGTTTCTGAGTGCTTCTGGACAAAAATAACAGCCTAAGTGACAACATGCTGTCAAAATGCTTTTCGGGCCCTGAAAACACTAAAAGTGACATGTTGCTGTTTTCTGACCAACTAGTGATGAAAACCAGAAGAAACTGCCTTGCTACTATAGACTTCACCAAAGTACATGTTTCTGGCTTCGAAACTTATTTCTGAGTGCTTCTGGTAAAAAGTAACAGCCTAAGTGACAACATGCTCTCAAAATGCTTTTCGGGCCCTGAAAACACTAAAAGTGACATGTTGCTGTTTTCTGACCAACTAGTGATGGAAACCACAGGAAACTGCCTGGCTACTATAGACTTCACTAAAGTACATGTTTCTGGCTTCGAAACTTGTTTCTGAGTGCTTCTGGACAAAAGTAACAGCCTAAGTGACAACATGCTGTCAAAATGCTTTTCGGGCCCTGAAAACACTAAAAGTGACATGTTGCTGTTTTCTGACCAACTAGTGATGAAAACCAGAAGAAACTGCCTTGCTACTATAGACTTCAGCAAAGTACATGTTTCTGACTTGGAAACTCGTTTCTGAGTGCTTCTGGTGAAAAGTAACAGCCTAAGTGACAACATGCTGTCAAAATGCTTTTCGGGCCCTGAAAACACTAAAAGTGACATGTTGCTGTTTTCTGACCAACTAGTGATGAAAACCAGAAGAAACTGCCTTGCTACTATAGACTTCACCAAAGTACATGTTTCTGGCTTGGAAACTCATTTCTGAGTGCTTCTGGTGAAAAGTAACAGCCTAAGTGACAACATGCTGTCAAAATGCTTTTCGGGCCCTGAAAACACTAAAAGTGACATGTTGCTGTTTTCTGACCAATTAGTGATAAAAACCAGAAGAAACTGCCTTGCTACTATAGACTTCACCAAAGTACATGTTTCTGGCTTCGATACTTGTTTCTGAGTGCTTCTGGTGAAAAGTAAGAGCCTAAGTGACAACATGCTCTCAAAATGCTTTTCGGGCCCTGAAAACAATAAAAGTGACATGTTGCTGTTTTCTGACCAACTAGTGATGGAAACCACAGGAAACTGCCTTGCTACTATAGACTTCACCAAAGTACATGTTTCTGGCTTCGATACTTGTTTCTGAGTGCTTCTGGACAAAAGTAACAGCCTAAGTGACAACATGCTGTCAAAATGCTTTTCGGGCCCTGAAAACACTAAAAGTGACATGTTGCTGTTTTCTGACCAACTAGTGATGAAAACCAGAAGAAACTGCCTTGCTACTGTAGACTTCACCAAAGTACACGTTTCTGGCTTGGAAACTCATTTCTGAGTGCTTCTGGTGAAAAGTAACAGCCTAAGTGACAACATGCTGTCAAAATGCTTTTCGGGCCCTGAAAACACTAAAAGTGGCATGTTGCTGTTTTCTGACCAACTAGTGATGAAAACCAGAAGAAACTGCCTTGCTACTATAGACTTCACCAAAGTACATGTTTCTGGCTTCGATACTTGTTTCTGAGTGCTTCTGGTGAAAAGAAACAGCCTAAGTGACAACATGCTCTCAAAATGCTTTTCGGGCCCTGAAAACACTAAAAGTGACATGTTGCTGTTTTCTGACCAACTAGTGATGGAAACCACAGGAAACTGCCTGGCTACTATAGACTTCACTAAAGTACATGTTTCTGGCTTCGAAACTTGTTTCTGAGTGCTTCTGGTAAAAAGTAACAGCCTAAGTGACAACATGCTCTCAAAATGCTTTTCGGGCCCTGAAAACACTAAAAGTGACATGTTGCTGTTTTCTGATCAACTAGTGATGGAAACCACAGGAAACTGCCTTGCTACTATAGACTTCACTAAAGTACATGTTTCTGGCTTCGAAACTTGTTTCTGAGTGCTTCTGGTGAAAAGTAACAGCCTAAGTGACAACATGCTGTCAAAATGCTTTTCGGGCCCTGAAAACACTAAAAGTGACATGTTGCTGTTTTCTGACCAACTAGTGATGAAAACCAGAAGAAACTGCCTTGCTACTATAGACTTCACCAAAGTACATGTTTCTGGCTTGGAAACTTGTTTCTGAGTGCTTCTGGACAAAAGTAACAGCCTAAGTGACAACATGCTGTCAAAATGCTTTTCGGGCCCTGAAAACACTAAAAGTGACATGTTGCTGTTTTCTGACCAACTAGTGATGAAAACCAGAAGAAACTGCCTTGCTACTATAGACTTCAGCAAAGTACATGTGTCTGGATTGGAAACTTGTTTCTGAGTGCTTCTGGTGAAAAGTAACAGCCTAAGTGACAACATGCTGTCAAAATGCTTTTCGGGCCCTGAAAACACTAAAAGTGACATGTTGCTGTTTTCTGACCAACTAGTGATGAAAACCAGAAGAAACTGCCTTGCTACTATAGACTTCAGCAAAGTACATGTTTCTGGCTTCGAAACTTGTTTCTGAGTGCTTCTGGACAAAAGTAACAGCCTAAGTGACAACATGCTGTCAAAATGCTTTTCGGGCCCTGAAAACACTAAAAGTGACATGTTGCTGTTTTCTGACCAACTAGTGATGAAAACCAGAAGAAACTGCCTTGCTACTATAGACTTCACCAAAGTACATGTTTCTGGCTTCGAAACTTGTTTCTGAGTGCTTCTGGTAAAAAGTAACAGCCTAAGTGACAACATGCTCTCAAAATGCTTTTCGGGCCCTGAAAACACTAAAAGTGACATGTTGCTGTTTTCTGATCAACTAGTGATGGAAACCACAGGAAACTGCCTTGCTACTATAGACTTCACTAAAGTACATGTTTCTGGCTTCGAAACTTGTTTCTGAGTGCTTCTGGTGAAAAGTAACAGCCTAAGTGACAACATGCTGTCAAAATGCTTTTCGGGCCCTGAAAACACTAAAAGTGGCATGTTGCTGTTTTCTGACCAACCAGTGATGAAAACCAGAAGAAACTGCCTTGCTACTATAGACTTCACCAAAGTACATGTTTCTGGCTTCGATACTTGTTTCTGAGTGCTTCTGGTGAAAAGAAACAGCCTAAGTGACAACATGCTCTCAAAATGCTTTTCGGGCCCTGAAAACCCTAAAAGTGACATGTTGCTGTTTTCTGACCAACTAGTGATGAAAACCAGAAGAAACTGCCTTGCTACTATAGACTTCAGCAAAGTACATGTTTCTGACTTGGAAACTTGTTTCTGAGTGCTTCTGGTGAAAAGTTACAGCCTAAGTGACAACATGCTGTCAAAATGCTTTTCGGGCCCTGAAAACACTAAAAGTGACATGTTGCTGTTTTCTGACCAACTAGTGATGAAAACCAGAAGAAACTGCCTTGCTACTATAGACTTCAGCAAAGTACATGTTTCTGGCTTGGAAACTTGTTTCTGAGTGCTTCTGGACAAAAATAACAGCCTAAGTGACAACATGCTGTCAAAATGCTTTTCGGGCCCTGAAAACACTAAAAGTGACATGTTGCTGTTTTCTGACCAACTAGTGATGAAAACCAGAAGAAACTGCCTTGCTACTATAGACTTCACCAAAGTACATGTTTCTGGCTTCGAAACTTGTTTCTGAGTGCTTCTGGTGAAAAGTAACAGCCTAAGTGACAACATGCTGTCAAAATGCTTTTCGGGCCCTGAAAACACTAAAAGTGGCATGTTGCTGTTTTCTGACCAACCAGTGATGAAAACCAGAAGAAACTGCCTTGCTACTATAGACTTCACCAAAGTACATGTTTCTGGCTTCGATACTTGTTTCT
The DNA here is from genome assembly GCF_041903045.1 of Epinephelus lanceolatus. Lineage (NCBI taxonomy): Eukaryota > Metazoa > Chordata > Actinopteri > Perciformes > Serranidae > Epinephelus > Epinephelus lanceolatus. The sequence continues at coordinate 39,490,731 of NC_135755.1, read as the reverse complement.
GAGTGCTTCTGGTGAAAAGAAACAGCCTAAGTGACAACATGCTCTCAAAATGCTTTTCGGGCCCTGAAAACCCTAAAAGTGACATGTTGCTGTTTTCTGACCAACTAGTGATGAAAACCAGAAGAAACTGCCTTGCTACTATAGACTTCAGCAAAGTACATGTTTCTGACTTGGAAACTTGTTTCTGAGTGCTTCTGGTGAAAAGTTACAGCCTAAGTGACAACATGCTGTCAAAATGCTTTTCGGGCCCTGAAAACACTAAAAGTGACATGTTGCTGTTTTCTGACCAACTAGTGATGAAAACCAGAAGAAACTGCCTTGCTACTATAGACTTCAGCAAAGTACATGTTTCTGGCTTGGAAACTTGTTTCTGAGTGCTTCTGGACAAAAATAACAGCCTAAGTGACAACATGCTCTCAAAATGCTTTTCGGGCCCTGAAAACACTAAAAGTGACATGTTGCTGTTTTCTGACCAACTAGTGATGAAAACCAGAAGAAACTGCCTTGCTACTATAGACTTCACCAAAGTACATGTTTCTGGCTTCGAAACTTATTTCTGAGTGCTTCTGGTAAAAAGTAACAGCCTAAGTGACAACATGCTCTCAAAATGCTTTTCGGGCCCTGAAAACACTAAAAGTGACATGTTGCTGTTTTCTGACCAACTAGTGATGGAAACCACAGGAAACTGCCTGGCTACTATAGACTTCACTAAAGTACATGTTTCTGGCTTCGAAACTTGTTTCTGAGTGCTTCTGGACAAAAGTAACAGCCTAAGTGACAACATGCTGTCAAAATGCTTTTCGGGCCCTGAAAACACTAAAAGTGACATGTTGCTGTTTTCTGACCAACTAGTGATGAAAACCAGAAGAAACTGCCTTGCTACTATAGACTTCAGCAAAGTACATGTTTCTGACTTGGAAACTCGTTTCTGAGTGCTTCTGGTGAAAAGTAACAGCCTAAGTGACAACATGCTGTCAAAATGCTTTTCGGGCCCTGAAAACACTAAAAGTGACATGTTGCTGTTTTCTGACCAACTAGTGATGAAAACCAGAAGAAACTGCCTTGCTACTATAGACTTCACCAAAGTACATGTTTCTGGCTTGGAAACTTGTTTCTGAGTGCTTCTGGACAAAAGTAACAGCCTAAGTGACAACATGCTGTCAAAATGCTTTTCGGGCCCTGAAAACACTAAAAGTGACATGTTGCTGTTTTCTGACCAACTAGTGATGAAAACCAGAAGAAACTGCCTTGCTACTATAGACTTCAGCAAAGTACATGTGTCTGGCTTCGAAACTTGTTTCTGAGTGCTTCTGGACAAAAGTAACAGCCTAAGTGACAACATGCTGTCAAAATGCTTTTCGGGCCCTGAAAACACTAAAAGTGACATGTTGCTGTTTTCTGACCAACTAGTGATGAAAACCAGAAGAAACTGCCTTGCTACTATAGACTTCACCAAAGTACATGTTTCTGGCTTCGAAACTTGTTTCTGAGTGCTTCTGGTAAAAAGTAACAGCCTAAGTGACAACATGCTGTCAAAATGCTTTTCGGGCCCTGAAAACACTAAAAGTGACATGTTGCTGTTTTCTGATCAACTAGTGATGGAAACCACAGGAAACTGCCTTGCTACTATAGACTTCACTAAAGTACATGTTTCTGGCTTCGAAACTTGTTTCTGAGTGCTTCTGGTGAAAAGTAACAGCCTAAGTGACAACATGCTGTCAAAATGCTTTTCGGGCCCTGAAAACACTAAAAGTGGCATGTTGCTGTTTTCTGACCAACCAGTGATGAAAACCAGAAGAAACTGCCTTGCTACTATAGACTTCACCAAAGTACATGTTTCTGGCTTCGATACTTGTTTCTGAGTGCTTCTGGTGAAAAGAAACAGCCTAAGTGACAACATGCTCTCAAAATGCTTTTCGGGCCCTGAAAACCCTAAAAGTGACATGTTGCTGTTTTCTGACCAACTAGTGATGAAAACCAGAAGAAACTGCCTTGCTACTATAGACTTCAGCAAAGTACATGTTTCTGACTTGGAAACTTGTTTCTGAGTGCTTCTGGACAAAAATAACAGCCTAAGTGACAACATGCTGTCAAAATGCTTTTCGGGCCCTGAAAACACTAAAAGTGACATGTTGCTGTTTTCTGACCAACTAGTGATGAAAACCAGAAGAAACTGCCTTGCTACTATAGACTTCACCAAAGTACATGTTTCTGGCTTCGAAACTTATTTCTGAGTGCTTCTGGTAAAAAGTAACAGCCTAAGTGACAACATGCTCTCAAAATGCTTTTCGGGCCCTGAAAACACTAAAAGTGACATGTTGCTGTTTTCTGACCAACTAGTGATGGAAACCACAGGAAACTGCCTGGCTACTATAGACTTCACTAAAGTACATGTTTCTGGCTTCGAAACTTGTTTCTGAGTGCTTCTGGACAAAAGTAACAGCCTAAGTGACAACATGCTGTCAAAATGCTTTTCGGGCCCTGAAAACACTAAAAGTGACATGTTGCTGTTTTCTGACCAACTAGTGATGAAAACCAGAAGAAACTGCCTTGCTACTATAGACTTCAGCAAAGTACATGTTTCTGACTTGGAAACTCGTTTCTGAGTGCTTCTGGTGAAAAGTAACAGCCTAAGTGACAACATGCTGTCAAAATGCTTTTCGGGCCCTGAAAACACTAAAAGTGACATGTTGCTGTTTTCTGACCAACTAGTGATGAAAACCAGAAGAAACTGCCTTGCTACTATAGACTTCACCAAAGTACATGTTTCTGGCTTGGAAACTCATTTCTGAGTGCTTCTGGTGAAAAGTAACAGCCTAAGTGACAACATGCTGTCAAAATGCTTTTCGGGCCCTGAAAACACTAAAAGTGACATGTTGCTGTTTTCTGACCAATTAGTGATAAAAACCAGAAGAAACTGCCTTGCTACTATAGACTTCACCAAAGTACATGTTTCTGGCTTCGATACTTGTTTCTGAGTGCTTCTGGTGAAAAGTAAGAGCCTAAGTGACAACATGCTCTCAAAATGCTTTTCGGGCCCTGAAAACAATAAAAGTGACATGTTGCTGTTTTCTGACCAACTAGTGATGGAAACCACAGGAAACTGCCTTGCTACTATAGACTTCACCAAAGTACATGTTTCTGGCTTCGATACTTGTTTCTGAGTGCTTCTGGACAAAAGTAACAGCCTAAGTGACAACATGCTGTCAAAATGCTTTTCGGGCCCTGAAAACACTAAAAGTGACATGTTGCTGTTTTCTGACCAACTAGTGATGAAAACCAGAAGAAACTGCCTTGCTACTGTAGACTTCACCAAAGTACACGTTTCTGGCTTGGAAACTCATTTCTGAGTGCTTCTGGTGAAAAGTAACAGCCTAAGTGACAACATGCTGTCAAAATGCTTTTCGGGCCCTGAAAACACTAAAAGTGGCATGTTGCTGTTTTCTGACCAACTAGTGATGAAAACCAGAAGAAACTGCCTTGCTACTATAGACTTCACCAAAGTACATGTTTCTGGCTTCGATACTTGTTTCTGAGTGCTTCTGGTGAAAAGAAACAGCCTAAGTGACAACATGCTCTCAAAATGCTTTTCGGGCCCTGAAAACACTAAAAGTGACATGTTGCTGTTTTCTGACCAACTAGTGATGGAAACCACAGGAAACTGCCTGGCTACTATAGACTTCACTAAAGTACATGTTTCTGGCTTCGAAACTTGTTTCTGAGTGCTTCTGGACAAAAGTAACAGCCTAAGTGACAACATGCTGTCAAAATGCTTTTCGGGCCCTGAAAACACTAAAAGTGACATGTTGCTGTTTTCTGACCAACTAGTGATGAAAACCAGAAGAAACTGCCTTGCTACTATAGACTTCACTAAAGTACATGTTTCTGGCTTGGAAACTTGTTTCTGAGTGCTTCTGGACAAAAGTAACAGCCTAAGTGACAACATGCTGTCAAAATGCTTTTCGGGCCCTGAAAACACTAAAAGTGACATGTTGCTGTTTTCTGACCAATTAGTGATAAAAACCAGAAGAAACTGCCTTGCTACTATAGACTTCACCAAAGTACATGTTTCTGGCTTCGATACTTGTTTCTGAGTGCTTCTGGTGAAAAGTAACAGCCTAAGTGACAACATGCTGTCAAAATGCTTTTCGGGCCCTGAAACACTAAAAGTGACATGTTGCTGTTTTCTGACCAACTAGTGATGAAAACCAGAAGAAACTGCCTTGCTACTATAGACTTCAGCAAAGTACATGTTTCTGGCTTGGAAACTCGTTTCTGAGTGCTTCTGGTGAAAAGTAACAGCCTAAGTGACAACATGCTGTCAAAATGCTTTTCGGGCCCTGAAAACACTAAAAGTGACATGTTGCTGTTTTCTGACCAACTAGTGATGAAAACCAGAAGAAACTGTCTTGCTACTATAGACTTCAGCAAAGTACATGCGTCTGGATTGGAAACTTGTTTCTGAGTGCTTCTGTTGAAAAGTAACAGCCTAAGTGACAACATGCTGTCAAAATGTTTTTCGGGCCCTGAAAACACTAAATGTGACATGATGCTGTTTTCTGACCAACTACTAAGGGAAAATATAGGCAACTGCCTTGCTACTATAGAATTCACCAAACCACATGTTTCTGGCTTGGAGATTTGTTTCTGAGTGCTTCTGATCGAAACTATCAGCTTAAGTGACAACATGCTCTCAAAATGCTTTTCTCGAGTTAAAAACGCCAGATGTGACATGATGCTGTTTTCTGACCAACTAGTGATGGAAACCACAGGAAACTGCCTTGCTACTATAGACTTCACCAAAGTACATGTTTCTGGTTTCGATACTTGTTTCTGAGTGCTTCTGGACAAAAGTAACAGCCTAAGTGACAACATGCTCTCAAAATGCTTTTCGGGCCCTGAAAACACTAAAAGTGACATGTTGCTGTTTTCTGACCAACTAGTGATGAAAACCAGAAGAAACTGCCTTGCTACTATAGACTTCAGCAAAGTACATGTTTCTGGCTTGGAAACTCGTTTCTGAGTGCTTCTGGTGAAAAGTAACAGCCTAAGTGACAACATGCTGTCAAAATGCTTTTCGGGCCCTGAAAACACTAAAAGTGACATGTTGCTGTTTTCTGACCAACTAGTGATGAAAACCAGAAGAAACTGCCTTGCTACTATAGACTTCACCAAAGTACATGTTTCTGGCTTGGAAACTTGTTTATGAGTGCTTCTGGACAAAAGTAACAGCCTAAGTGACAACATGCTGTCAAAATGCTTTTCGGGCCCTGAAAACACTAAAAGTGACATGTTGCTGTTTTCTGACAACTAGTGATGAAAACCAGAAGAAACTGCCTGCTACTATAGACTTCACCAAAGTACATGTTTCTGGCTTGGAAACTTGTTTCTGAGTGCTTCTGGACAAAAGTAACAGCCTAAGTGACAACATGCTGTCAAAATGCTTTTTCGGGCCCTGAAAACACTAAAAGTGACATGTTGCTGTTTTCTGACCAACTAGTGATGAAAACCAGAAGAAACTGCCTTGCTACTATAGACTTCAGCAAAGTACATGTTTCTGGCTTGGAAACTCGTTTCTGAGTGCTTCTGGTGAAAAGTAACAGCCTAAGTGACAACATGCTGTCAAAATGCTTTTCGGGCCCTGAAAACACTAAAAGTGACATGTTGCTGTTTTCTGACCAACTAGTGATGAAAACCAGAAGAAACTGCCTTGCTACTATAGACTTCACCAAAGTACATGTTTCTGGCTTGGAAACTTGTTTCTGAGTGCTTCTGGACAAAAGTAACAGCCTAAGTGACAACATGCTGTCAAAATGCTTTTCGGGCCCTGAAAACACTAAAAGTGACATGTTGCTGTTTTCTGACCAACTAGTGATGAAAACCAGAAGAAACTGCCTTGCTACTATAGACTTCAGCAAAGTACATGTGTCTGGATTGGAAACTTGTTTCTGAGTGCTTCTGTTGAAAAGTAACAGCCTAAGTGACAACATGCTGTCAAAATGTTTTTCGGGCCCTGAAAACACTAAATGTGACATGATGCTGTTTTCTGACCAACTACTAAGGGAAAATATAGGCAACTGCCTTGCTACTATAGAATTCACCAAACCACATGTTTCTGGCTTGGAGATTTGTTTCTGAGTGCTTCTGATCGAAACTATCAGCTTAAGTGACAACATGCTCTCAAAATGCTTTTCTCGAGTTAAAAACGCAGATGTGACATGATGCTGTTTTCTGACCAACTAGTGATGGAAACCACAGGAAACTGCCTTGCTACTATAGACTTCACCAAAGTACATGTTTCTGGCTTGGAAACTTGTTTCTGAGTGCTTCTGGACAAAAGTAACAGCCTCAGTGACAACATGCTGTCAAAATGCTTTTCGGGCCCTGAAAACACTAAAAGTGACATGTTGCTGTTTTCTGACCAACTAGTGATGAAAACCAGAAGAAACTGCCTTGCTACTATAGACTTCAGCAAAGTACATGTTTCTGGCTTGGAAACTCGTTTCTGAGTGCTTCTGGTGAAAAATAACAGCCTAAGTGACAACATGCTGTCAAAATGCTTTTCGGGCCCTGAAAACACTAAAAGTGGCATGTTGCTGTTTTCTGACCAACCAGTGATGAAAACCAGAAGAAACTGCCTTGCTACTATAGACTTCACCAAAGTACATGTTTCTGGCTTCGATACTTGTTTCTGAGTGCTTCTGGTGAAAAGAAACAGCCTAAGTGACAACATGCTCTCAAAATGCTTTTCGGCCCTGAAAACCCTAAAAGTGACATGTTGCTGTTTTCTGACCAACTAGTGATGAAAACCAGAAGAAACTGCCTTGCTACTATAGACTTCACCAAAGTACATGTTTCTGGCTTGGAAACTTGTTTCTGAGTGCTTCTGGACAAAAGTAACAGCCTAAGTGACAAACATGCTGTCAAAATGCTTTTCGGGCCCTGAAAACACTAAAAGTGACATGTTGCTGTTTTCTGACCAACTAGTGATGAAAACCAGAAGAAACTGCCTTGCTACTATAGACTTCAGCAAAGTACATGTTTCTGGCTTGGAAACTTGTTTCTGAGTGCTTCTGGTCAAAAATAACAGCCTAAGTGACAACATTCTCTCAAAATGCTTTTCGGGGCCTGAAAACGCTAAATCTGACATAATGCTGTTTTCTGACCAACTACTGAGAGACACTATAGGAAACTGGCTTGCTCCTATAGAATTCACCAAACCACATGTTTCTGGCTGAGATACTTGTTTCTGAGTGCTTCTGGTCAAAAGTAACAGCCTAAGTTACAACATGCTCTCAAAATGCTTTTCGGGCCCTGAAAACACTAAAAGTGACATGTTGCTGTTTTCTGACCAACTAGTGATGAAAACCAGAAGAAACTGCCTTGCTACTATATAGTTCAGCAAAGTACATGTTTCTGGCTTGGAAACTCGTTTCTGAGTGCTTCTGGACAAAAGTAACAGCCTAAGTGACAACATGCTCTCAAAATGCTTTTCGGGGCCTGAAAACACTAAAAGTGATATGTTGCTGTTTTCTGACCAACTAGTGATAAAAACCAGAAGAAACTGCCTTGCTACTATAGAATTAACCAACCACATGTTTCTGGCTGAGAAACTTGTTTCTGAGTGCTTCTGGACAAAAGCAACAGCCTAAGTGACAACATGCTGTCAAAATGCTTTTCGGGCCCTGAAAACACTAAAAGTGACATGTTGCTGTTTTCTTACCAACTAGTGATGGAAACCAGAGGAAACTGTCTTGCTACTATGGAATTCTCCAAACCACATGTTTCTGGCTTGGAAACTTGTTTCTGAGTGCTTCTGGTCAAAAATAACAGCCTAAGTTACAACATGCTCTCAAAATGCTTTTCGGGGCCTGAAAACACTAAATGTGACATGATGCTGTTTTTCTGACCAACTACTAAGGGAAACTATAGGAAACTGGCTTGCTATTATAGAATTCACCAAACCACATGTTTCTGGCTTGGATACTTGTTTCTGAGTGCTTCTGGTGAAAAGTAACAGCCTAAGTGACAACATGCTGTCAAAATGTTTTTCGGGCCCTGAAAACACTAAAAGTGACATGATGCTGTTTTCTGACCAACTACTAAGGGAAAATATAGGGAACTGCCTTGCTACTATAGAATTAACCAAACCATATGTTTCTGGCTTGGAGATTTGTTTCTGAGTGCTTCTGATCGAAACTAACAGCTTAAGTGACAACATGCTCTCAAAATGCTTTTCTCGGGTTAAAAACGCCAGATGTGACATGATGCTGTTTTCTGACCAACTAGTGATGGAAACCAGAAGAAACTGCCTCGCTACTATAGAATTCTCCAAACCACATGTTTCTGGCTTGGAAAGTTGTTTCTGAGTGCTTCTGGTGAAAAGTAACAGCCTAAGTGACAACATGCTGTCAAAATGCTTTTCGGGCCCTGAAAACACTAAAAGTGACATGTTGCTGTTTTCTGACCAACTAGTGATGAAAACCAGAAGAAACTGCCTTGCTACTATAGAGTTCAGCAAAGTACATGTTTCTGGCTTGGAAACTCGTTTCTGAGTGCTTCTGGACAAAAGTAACAGCCTAAGTGACAACATGCTCTCAAAATGCTTTTCGGGGCCTGAAAACACTAAAAGTGATATGTTGCTGTTTTCTGACCAACTAGTGATGAAAACCAGAAGAAACTGCCTTGCTACTATAGAATTAACCAAACCACATGTTTCTGGCTGAGAAACTTCTTTCTGAGTGCTTCTGGACAAAAGCAACAGCCTAAGTGACAACATGCTGTCAAAATGCTTTTCGGGGCCTGAAAACACTAAAAATGACATGTTGCTGTTTTCTGACCAACTAGTGATGGAAACCAGAGGAAACTGTCTTGCTACTATGGAATTCTCCAAACCACATGTTTCTGGCTTGGAAACTTGTTTCTGAGTGCTTCTGGTCAAAAATAACAGCCTAAGTTACAACATGCTCTCAAAATGCTTTTCGGGGCCTGAAAACACTAAATGTGACATGATGCTGTTTTCTGACCAACTACAAAGGGAAACTATAGGAAACTGGCTTGCTATTATAGAATTCACCAAACCACATGTTTCTGGCTTGGATACTTGTTTCTGAGTGCTTCTGGTGAAAAGTAACAGCCTAAGTGACAACATGCTGTCAAAATGTTTTTCGGGCCCTGAAAAGACTAAAAGTGACATGATGCTGTTTTCTGACCAACTACTAAGGGAAAATATAGGCAACTGCCTTGCTACTATAGAATTAACCAAACCATATGTTTCTGGCTTGGAGATTTGTTTCTGAGTGCTTCTGATCGAAACTAACAGCCTAAGTGACAACATGCTGTCAAAATGCTTTTCGGGCCCTGAAAACACTAAAAGTGACATGTTGCTGTTTTCTGACCAACTAGTGATGAAAACCAGAAGAAACTGCCTTGCTACTATAGACTTCAGCAAAGTACATGTTTCTGGCTTGGAAACTTGTTTCTGAGTGCTTCTGGACAAAAGTAACAGCCTAAGTGACAACATGCTGTCAAAATGCTTTTCGGGCCCTGAAAACACTAAAAGTGACATGTTGCTGTTTTCTGACCAACTAGTGATGAAAACCAGAAGAAACTGCCTTGCTACTATAGACTTCACCAAAGTACACGTTTCTGGCTTGGAAACTCATTTCTGAGTGCTTCTGGTGAAAAGTAACAGCCTAAGTGACAACATGCTGTCAAAATGCTTTTCGGGCCCTGAAAACACTAAAAGTGGCATGTTGCTGTTTTCTGACCAACTAGTGATGAAAACCAGAAGAAACTGCCTTGCTACTATAGACTTCACCAAAGTACATGTTTCTGGCTTCGATACTTATTTCTGAGTGCTTCTGGTAAAAAGAAACAGCCTAAGTGACAACATGCTCTCAAAATGCTTTTCGGGCCCTGAAAACCCTAAAAGTGACATGTTGCTGTTTTCTGACCAACTAGTGATGGAAACCACAGGAAACTGCCTTGCTACTATAGACTTCACCAAAGTACATGTTTCTGGCTTCGATACTTGTTTCTGAGTGCTTCTGGACAAAAGTAACAGCCTAAGTGACAACATGCTGTCAAAATGCTTTTCGGGCCCTGAAAACACTAAAAGAGACATGTTGCTGTTTTCTGACCAACTAGTGATGAAAACCAGAAGAAACTGCCTTGCTACTATAGACTTCACCAAAGTACATGTTTCTGGCTTCGAAACTTGTTTCTGAGTGCTTCTGGTAAAAAGTAACAGCCTAAGTGACAACATGCTGTCAAAATGCTTTTCGGGCCCTGAAAACACTAAAAGTGACATGTTGCTGTTTTCTGACCAACTAGTGATGGAAACCACAGGAAACTGCCTTGCTACTATAGACTTCACTAAAGTACATGTTTCTGGCTTCGAAACTTGTTTCTGAGTGCTTCTGGACAAAAGTAACAGCCTAAGTGACAACATGCTGTCAAAATGCTTTTCGGGCCCTGAAAACACTAAAAGTGACATGTTGCTGTTTTCTGACCAACTAGTGATGAAAACCACAAGAAACTGCCTTGCTACTATAGACTTCAGCAAAGTACATGTTTCTGGCTTGGAAAGTTGTTTCTGAGTGCTTCTGGTGAAAAGTAACAGCCTAAGTGACAACATGCTGTCAAAATGCTTTTCGGGCCCTGAAAACACTAAAAGTGACACGTTGCTGTTTTCTGACCAACTAGTGATGAAAACCAGAAGAAACTGCCTTGCTACTATAGACTTCACCAAAGTACATGTTTCTGGCTTGGAAACTTGTTTCTGAGTGCTTCTGGACAAAAGTAACAGCCTAAGTGACAACATGCTCTCAAAATGCTTTTCGGGCCCTGAAAACACTAAAAGTGACATGTTGCTGTTTTCTGACCAACTAGTGATGAAAACCAGAAGAAACTGCCTTGCTACTATAGACTTCAGCAAAGTACATGTTTCTGGCTTGGAAACTTGTTTCTGAGTGCTTCTGGACAAAAGTAACAGCCTAAGTGACAACATGCTGTCAAAATGCTTTTCGGGCCCTGAAAACACTAAAAGTGACATGTTGCTGTTTTCTGACCAACTAGTGATGAAAACCAGAAGAAACTGCCTTGCTACTATAGACTTCAGCAAAGTACATGTTTCTGGCTTGGAAACTCGTTTCTGAGTGCTTCTGGACAAAAGTAACAGCCTAAGTGACAACATGCTGTCAAAATGCTTTTCGGGCCCTGAAAACACTAAAAGTGACATGTTGCTGTTTTCTGACCAACTAGTGATGAAAACCAGAAGAAACTGCCTTGCTACTATAGACTTCAGCAAAGTACATGTTTCTGGCTTGGAAACTTGTTTCTGAGTGCTTCTGGTCAAAAATAACAGCCTAAGTGACAACATTCTCTCAAAATGCTTTTCGGGGCCTGAAAACGCTAAATCTGACATAATGCTGTTTTCTGACCAACTACTGAGAGACACTATAGGAAACTGGCTTGCTCCTATAGAATTCACCAAACCACATGTTTCTGGCTGAGATACTTGTTTCTGAGTGCTTCTGGTCAAAAGTAACAGCCTAAGTTACAACATGCTCTCAAAATGCTTTTCGGGCCCTGAAAACACTAAAAGTGACATGTTGCTGTTTTCTGACCAACTAGTGATGAAAACCAGAAGAAACTGCCTTGCTACTATATAGTTCAGCAAAGTACATGTTTCTGGCTTGGAAACTCGTTTCTGAGTGCTTCTGGACAAAAGTAACAGCCTAAGTGACAACATGCTCTCAAAATGCTTTTCGGGGCCTGAAAACACTAAAAGTGATATGTTGCTGTTTTCTGACCAACTAGTGATGAAAACCAGAAGAAACTGCCTTGCTACTATAGAATTAACCAAACCACATGTTTCTGGCTGAGAAACTTGTTTCTGAGTGCTTCTGGACAAAAGCAACAGCCTAAGTGACAACATGCTGTCAAAATGCTTTTCGGGCCCTGAAAACACTAAAAGTGACATGTTGCTGTTTTCTTACCAACTAGTGATGGAAACCAGAGGAAACTGTCTTGCTACTATGGAATTCTCCAAACCACATGTTTCTGGCTTGGAAACTTGTTTCTGAGTGCTTCTGGTCAAAAATAACAGCCTAAGTTACAACATGCTCTCAAAATGCTTTTCGGGGCCTGAAAACACTAAATGTGACATGATGCTGTTTTCTGACCAACTACTAAGGGAAACTATAGGAAACTGGCTTGCTATTATAGAATTCACCAAACCACATGTTTCTGGCTTGGATACTTGTTTCTGAGTGCTTCTGGTGAAAAGTAACAGCCTAAGTGACAACATGCTGTCAAAATGTTTTTCGGGCCCTGAAAACACTAAAAGTGACATGATGCTGTTTTCTGACCAACTACTAAGGGAAAATATAGGGAACTGCCTTGCTACTATAGAATTAACCAAACCATATGTTTCTGGCTTGGAGATTTGTTTCTGAGTGCTTCTGATCGAAACTAACAGCTTAAGTGACAACATGCTCTCAAAATGCTTTTCTCGGGTTAAAAACGCCAGATGTGACATGATGCTGTTTTCTGACCAACTAGTGATGGAAACCAGAAGAAACTGCCTCGCTACTATAGAATTCTCCAAACCACATGTTTCTGGCTTGGAAAGTTGTTTCTGAGTGCTTCTGGTGAAAAGTAACAGCCTAAGTGACAACATGCTGTCAAAATGCTTTTCGGGCCCTGAAAACACTAAAAGTGACATGATGCTGTTTTCTGACCAACTACTAAGGGAAAATATAGGCAACTGCCTTGCTACTATAGAATTAACCAAACCATATGTTTCTGGCTTGGAGATTTGTTTCTGAGTGCTTCTGATCGAAACTAACAGCCTAAGTGACAACATGCTGTCAAAATGCTTTTCGGGCCCTGAAAACACTAAAAGTGACATGTTGCTGTTTTCTGACCAACTAGTGATGAAAACCAGAAGAAACTGCCTTGCTACTATAGACTTCAGCAAAGTACATGTTTCTGGCTTGGAAACTTGTTTCTGAGTGCTTCTGGACAAAAGTAACAGCCTAAGTGACAACATGCTGTCAAAATGCTTTTCGGGCCCTGAAAACACTAAAAGTGACATGTTGCTGTTTTCTGACCAACTAGTGATGAAAACCAGAAGAAACTGCCTTGCTACTATAGACTTCACCAAAGTACACGTTTCTGGCTTGGAAACTCATTTCTGAGTGCTTCTGGTGAAAAGTAACAGCCTAAGTGACAACATGCTGTCAAAATGCTTTTCGGGCCCTGAAAACACTAAAAGTGGCATGTTGCTGTTTTCTGACCAACTAGTGATGAAAACCAGAAGAAACTGCCTTGCTACTATAGACTTCACCAAAGTACATGTTTCTGGCTTCGATACTTATTTCTGAGTGCTTCTGGTAAAAAGAAACAGCCTAAGTGACAACATGCTCTCAAAATGCTTTTCGGGCCCTGAAAACCCTAAAAGTGACATGTTGCTGTTTTCTGACCAACTAGTGATGGAAACCACAGGAAACTGCCTTGCTACTATAGACTTCACCAAAGTACATGTTTCTGGCTTCGATACTTGTTTCTGAGTGCTTCTGGACAAAAGTAACAGCCTAAGTGACAACATGCTGTCAAAATGCTTTTCGGGCCCTGAAAACACTAAAAGAGACATGTTGCTGTTTTCTGACCAACTAGTGATGAAAACCAGAAGAAACTGCCTTGCTACTATAGACTTCACCAAAGTACATGTTTCTGGCTTCGAAACTTGTTTCTGAGTGCTTCTGGTAAAAAGTAACAGCCTAAGTGACAACATGCTGTCAAAATGCTTTTCGGGCCCTGAAAACACTAAAAGTGACATGTTGCTGTTTTCTGACCAACTAGTGATGGAAACCACAGGAAACTGCCTTGCTACTATAGACTTCACTAAAGTACATGTTTCTGGCTTCGAAACTTGTTTCTGAGTGCTTCTGGACAAAAGTAACAGCCTAAGTGACAACATGCTGTCAAAATGCTTTTCGGGCCCTGAAAACACTAAAAGTGACATGTTGCTGTTTTCTGACCAACTAGTGATGAAAACCACAAGAAACTGCCTTGCTACTATAGACTTCAGCAAAGTACATGTTTCTGGCTTGGAAAGTTGTTTCTGAGTGCTTCTGGTGAAAAGTAACAGCCTAAGTGACAACATGCTGTCAAAATGCTTTTCGGGCCCTGAAAACACTAAAAGTGACACGTTGCTGTTTTCTGACCAACTAGTGATGAAAACCAGAAGAAACTGCCTTGCTACTATAGACTTCACCAAAGTACATGTTTCTGGCTTGGAAACTTGTTTCTGAGTGCTTCTGGACAAAAGTAACAGCCTAAGTGACAACATGCTCTCAAAATGCTTTTCGGGCCCTGAAAACACTAAAAGTGACATGTTGCTGTTTTCTGACCAACTAGTGATGAAAACCAGAAGAAACTGCCTTGCTACTATAGACTTCAGCAAAGTACATGTTTCTGGCTTGGAAACTTGTTTCTGAGTGCTTCTGGACAAAAGTAACAGCCTAAGTGACAACATGCTGTCAAAATGCTTTTCGGGCCCTGAAAACACTAAAAGTGACATGTTGCTGTTTTCTGACCAACTAGTGATGAAAACCAGAAGAAACTGCCTTGCTACTATAGACTTCAGCAAAGTACATGTTTCTGGCTTGGAAACTCGTTTCTGAGTGCTTCTGGACAAAAGTAACAGCCTAAGTGACAACATGCTGTCAAAATGCTTTTCGGGCCCTGAAAACACTAAAAGTGACATGTTGCTGTTTTCTGACCAACTAGTGATGAAAACCAGAAGAAACTGCCTTGCTACTATAGACTTCAGCAAAGTACATGTTTCTGGCTTGGAAACTTGTTTCTGAGTGCTTCTGGTCAAAAATAACAGCCTAAGTGACAACATTCTCTCAAAATGCTTTTCGGGGCCTGAAAACGCTAAATCTGACATAATGCTGTTTTCTGACCAACTACTGAGAGACACTATAGGAAACTGGCTTGCTCCTATAGAATTCACCAAACCACATGTTTCTGGCTGAGATACTTGTTTCTGAGTGCTTCTGGTCAAAAGTAACAGCCTAAGTTACAACATGCTCTCAAAATGCTTTTCGGGCCCTGAAAACACTAAAAGTGACATGTTGCTGTTTTCTGACCAACTAGTGATGAAAACCAGAAGAAACTGCCTTGCTACTATATAGTTCAGCAAAGTACATGTTTCTGGCTTGGAAACTCGTTTCTGAGTGCTTCTGGACAAAAGTAACAGCCTAAGTGACAACATGCTCTCAAAATGCTTTTCGGGGCCTGAAAACACTAAAAGTGATATGTTGCTGTTTTCTGACCAACTAGTGATGAAAACCAGAAGAAACTGCCTTGCTACTATAGAATTAACCAAACCACATGTTTCTGGCTGAGAAACTTGTTTCTGAGTGCTTCTGGACAAAAGCAACAGCCTAAGTGACAACATGCTGTCAAAATGCTTTTCGGGCCCTGAAAACACTAAAAGTGACATGTTGCTGTTTTCTTACCAACTAGTGATGGAAACCAGAGGAAACTGTCTTGCTACTATGGAATTCTCCAAACCACATGTTTCTGGCTTGGAAACTTGTTTCTGAGTGCTTCTGGTCAAAAATAACAGCCTAAGTTACAACATGCTCTCAAAATGCTTTTCGGGGCCTGAAAACACTAAATGTGACATGATGCTGTTTTCTGACCAACTACTAAGGGAAACTATAGGAAACTGGCTTGCTATTATAGAATTCACCAAACCACATGTTTCTGGCTTGGATACTTGTTTCTGAGTGCTTCTGGTGAAAAGTAACAGCCTAAGTGACAACATGCTGTCAAAATGTTTTTCGGGCCCTGAAAACACTAAAAGTGACATGATGCTGTTTTCTGACCAACTACTAAGGGAAAATATAGGGAACTGCCTTGCTACTATAGAATTAACCAAACCATATGTTTCTGGCTTGGAGATTTGTTTCTGAGTGCTTCTGATCGAAACTAACAGCTTAAGTGACAACATGCTCTCAAAATGCTTTTCTCGGGTTAAAAACGCCAGATGTGACATGATGCTGTTTTCTGACCAACTAGTGATGGAAACCAGAAGAAACTGCCTCGCTACTATAGAATTCTCCAAACCACATGTTTCTGGCTTGGAAAGTTGTTTCTGAGTGCTTCTGGTGAAAAGTAACAGCCTAAGTGACAACATGCTGTCAAAATGCTTTTCGGGCCCTGAAAACACTAAAAGTGACATGTTGCTGTTTTCTGACCAACTAGTGATGAAAACCAGAAGAAACTGCCTTGCTACTATAGAGTTCAGCAAAGTACATGTTTCTGGCTTGGAAACTCGTTTCTGAGTGCTTCTGGACAAAAGTAACAGCCTAAGTGACAACATGCTCTCAAAATGCTTTTCGGGGCCTGAAAACACTAAAAGTGATATGTTGCTGTTTTCTGACCAACTAGTGATGAAAACCAGAAGAAACTGCCTTGTTACTATAGAATTAACCAAACCACATGTTTCTGGCTGAGAAACTTCTTTCTGAGTGCTTCTGGACAAAAGCAACAGCCTAAGTGACAACATGCTGTCAAAATGCTTTTCGGGGCCTGAAAACACTAAAAATGACATGTTGCTGTTTTCTGACCAACTAGTGATGGAAACCAGAGGAAACTGTCTTGCTACTATGGAATTCTCCAAACCACATGTTTCTGGCTTGGAAACTTGTTTCTGAGTGCTTCTGGTCAAAAATAACAGCCTAAGTTACAACATGCTCTCAAAATGCTTTTCGGGGCCTGAAAACACTAAATGTGACATGATGCTGTTTTCTGACCAACTACAAAGGGAAACTATAGGAAACTGGCTTGCTATTATAGAATTCACCAAACCACATGTTTCTGGCTTGGATACTTGTTTCTGAGTGCTTCTGGTGAAAAGTAACAGCCTAAGTGACAACATGCTGTCAAAATGTTTTTCGGGCCCTGAAAAGACTAAAAGTGACATGATGCTGTTTTCTGACCAACTACTAAGGGAAAATATAGGCAACTGCCTTGCTACTATAGAATTAACCAAACCATATGTTTCTGGCTTGGAGATTTGTTTCTGAGTGCTTCTGATCGAAACTAACAGCCTAAGTGACAACATGCTGTCAAAATGCTTTTCGGGCCCTGAAAACACTAAAAGTGACATGTTGCTGTTTTCTGACCAACTAGTGATGAAAACCAGAAGAAACTGCCTTGCTACTATAGACTTCAGCAAAGTACATGTTTCTGGCTTGGAAACTTGTTTCTGAGTGCTTCTGGACAAAAGTAACAGCCTAAGTGACAACATGCTGTCAAAATGCTTTTCGGGCCCTGAAAACACTAAAAGTGACATGTTGCTGTTTTCTGACCAACTAGTGATGAAAACCAGAAGAAACTGCCTTGCTACTATAGACTTCACCAAAGTACACGTTTCTGGCTTGGAAACTCATTTCTGAGTGCTTCTGGTGAAAAGTAACAGCCTAAGTGACAACATGCTGTCAAAATGCTTTTCGGGCCCTGAAAACACTAAAAGTGGCATGTTGCTGTTTTCTGACCAACTAGTGATGAAAACCAGAAGAAACTGCCTTGCTACTATAGACTTCACCAAAGTACATGTTTCTGGCTTCGATACTTATTTCTGAGTGCTTCTGGTAAAAAGAAACAGCCTAAGTGACAACATGCTCTCAAAATGCTTTTCGGGCCCTGAAAACCCTAAAAGTGACATGTTGCTGTTTTCTGACCAACTAGTGATGGAAACCACAGGAAACTGCCTTGCTACTATAGACTTCACCAAAGTACATGTTTCTGGCTTCGATACTTGTTTCTGAGTGCTTCTGGACAAAAGTAACAGCCTAAGTGACAACATGCTGTCAAAATGCTTTTCGGGCCCTGAAAACACTAAAAGAGACATGTTGCTGTTTTCTGACCAACTAGTGATGAAAACCAGAAGAAACTGCCTTGCTACTATAGACTTCACCAAAGTACATGTTTCTGGCTTCGAAACTTGTTTCTGAGTGCTTCTGGTAAAAAGTAACAGCCTAAGTGACAACATGCTGTCAAAATGCTTTTCGGGCCCTGAAAACACTAAAAGTGACATGTTGCTGTTTTCTGACCAACTAGTGATGGAAACCACAGGAAACTGCCTTGCTACTATAGACTTCACTAAAGTACATGTTTCTGGCTTCGAAACTTGTTTCTGAGTGCTTCTGGACAAAAGTAACAGCCTAAGTGACAACATGCTGTCAAAATGCTTTTCGGGCCCTGAAAACACTAAAAGTGACATGTTGCTGTTTTCTGACCAACTAGTGATGAAAACCACAAGAAACTGCCTTGCTACTATAGACTTCAGCAAAGTACATGTTTCTGGCTTGGAAAGTTGTTTCTGAGTGCTTCTGGTGAAAAGTAACAGCCTAAGTGACAACATGCTGTCAAAATGCTTTTCGGGCCCTGAAAACACTAAAAGTGACACGTTGCTGTTTTCTGACCAACTAGTGATGAAAACCAGAAGAAACTGCCTTGCTACTATAGACTTCACCAAAGTACATGTTTCTGGCTTGGAAACTTGTTTCTGAGTGCTTCTGGACAAAAGTAACAGCCTAAGTGACAACATGCTCTCAAAATGCTTTTCGGGCCCTGAAAACACTAAAAGTGACATGTTGCTGTTTTCTGACCAACTAGTGATGAAAACCAGAAGAAACTGCCTTGCTACTATAGACTTCAGCAAAGTACATGTTTCTGGCTTGGAAACTTGTTTCTGAGTGCTTCTGGACAAAAGTAACAGCCTAAGTGACAACATGCTGTCAAAATGCTTTTCGGGCCCTGAAAACACTAAAAGTGACATGTTGCTGTTTTCTGACCAACTAGTGATGAAAACCAGAAGAAACTGCCTTGCTACTATAGACTTCAGCAAAGTACATGTTTCTGGCTTGGAAACTCGTTTCTGAGTGCTTCTGGACAAAAGTAACAGCCTAAGTGACAACATGCTGTCAAAATGCTTTTCGGGCCCTGAAAACACTAAAAGTGACATGTTGCTGTTTTCTGACCAACTAGTGATGAAAACCAGAAGAAACTGCCTTGCTACTATAGACTTCAGCAAAGTACATGTTTCTGGCTTGGAAACTTGTTTCTGAGTGCTTCTGGTCAAAAATAACAGCCTAAGTGACAACATTCTCTCAAAATGCTTTTCGGGGCCTGAAAACGCTAAATCTGACATAATGCTGTTTTCTGACCAACTACTGAGAGACACTATAGGAAACTGGCTTGCTCCTATAGAATTCACCAAACCACATGTTTCTGGCTGAGATACTTGTTTCTGAGTGCTTCTGGTCAAAAGTAACAGCCTAAGTTACAACATGCTCTCAAAATGCTTTTCGGGCCCTGAAAACACTAAAAGTGACATGTTGCTGTTTTCTGACCAACTAGTGATGAAAACCAGAAGAAACTGCCTTGCTACTATATAGTTCAGCAAAGTACATGTTTCTGGCTTGGAAACTCGTTTCTGAGTGCTTCTGGACAAAAGTAACAGCCTAAGTGACAACATGCTCTCAAAATGCTTTTCGGGGCCTGAAAACACTAAAAGTGATATGTTGCTGTTTTCTGACCAACTAGTGATGAAAACCAGAAGAAACTGCCTTGCTACTATAGAATTAACCAAACCACATGTTTCTGGCTGAGAAACTTGTTTCTGAGTGCTTCTGGACAAAAGCAACAGCCTAAGTGACAACATGCTGTCAAAATGCTTTTCGGGCCCTGAAAACACTAAAAGTGACATGTTGCTGTTTTCTTACCAACTAGTGATGGAAACCAGAGGAAACTGTCTTGCTACTATGGAATTCTCCAAACCACATGTTTCTGGCTTGGAAACTTGTTTCTGAGTGCTTCTGGTCAAAAATAACAGCCTAAGTTACAACATGCTCTCAAAATGCTTTTCGGGGCCTGAAAACACTAAATGTGACATGATGCTGTTTTCTGACCAACTACTAAGGGAAACTATAGGAAACTGGCTTGCTATTATAGAATTCACCAAACCACATGTTTCTGGCTTGGATACTTGTTTCTGAGTGCTTCTGGTGAAAAGTAACAGCCTAAGTGACAACATGCTGTCAAAATGTTTTTCGGGCCCTGAAAACACTAAAAGTGACATGATGCTGTTTTCTGACCAACTACTAAGGGAAAATATAGGGAACTGCCTTGCTACTATAGAATTAACCAAACCATATGTTTCTGGCTTGGAGATTTGTTTCTGAGTGCTTCTGATCGAAACTAACAGCTTAAGTGACAACATGCTCTCAAAATGCTTTTCTCGGGTTAAAAACGCCAGATGTGACATGATGCTGTTTTCTGACCAACTAGTGATGGAAACCAGAAGAAACTGCCTCGCTACTATAGAATTCTCCAAACCACATGTTTCTGGCTTGGAAAGTTGTTTCTGAGTGCTTCTGGTGAAAAGTAACAGCCTAAGTGACAACATGCTGTCAAAATGCTTTTCGGGCCCTGAAAACACTAAAAGTGACATGATGCTGTTTTCTGACCAACTACTAAGGGAAAATATAGGCAACTGCCTTGCTACTATAGAATTAACCAAACCATATGTTTCTGGCTTGGAGATTTGTTTCTGAGTGCTTCTGATCGAAACTAACAGCCTAAGTGACAACATGCTGTCAAAATGCTTTTCGGGCCCTGAAAACACTAAAAGTGACATGTTGCTGTTTTCTGACCAACTAGTGATGAAAACCAGAAGAAACTGCCTTGCTACTATAGACTTCAGCAAAGTACATGTTTCTGGCTTGGAAACTTGTTTCTGAGTGCTTCTGGACAAAAGTAACAGCCTAAGTGACAACATGCTGTCAAAATGCTTTCGGGCCCTGAAAACACTAAAAGTGACATGTTGCTGTTTTCTGACCAACTAGTGATGAAAACCAGAAGAAACTGCCTTGCTACTATAGACTTCACCAAAGTACACGTTTCTGGCTTGGAAACTCATTTCTGAGTGCTTCTGGTGAAAAGTAACAGCCTAAGTGACAACATGCTGTCAAAATGCTTTTCGGGCCCTGAAAACACTAAAAGTGGCATGTTGCTGTTTTCTGACCAACTAGTGATGAAAACCAGAAGAAACTGCCTTGCTACTATAGACTTCACCAAAGTACATGTTTCTGGCTTCGATACTTATTTCTGAGTGCTTCTGGTAAAAAGAAACAGCCTAAGTGACAACATGCTCTCAAAATGCTTTTCGGGCCCTGAAAACCCTAAAAGTGACATGTTGCTGTTTTCTGACCAACTAGTGATGGAAACCACAGGAAACTGCCTTGCTACTATAGACTTCACCAAAGTACATGTTTCTGGCTTCGATACTTGTTTCTGAGTGCTTCTGGACAAAAGTAACAGCCTAAGTGACAACATGCTGTCAAAATGCTTTTCGGGCCCTGAAAACACTAAAAGAGACATGTTGCTGTTTTCTGACCAACTAGTGATGAAAACCAGAAGAAACTGCCTTGCTACTATAGACTTCACCAAAGTACATGTTTCTGGCTTCGAAACTTGTTTCTGAGTGCTTCTGGTAAAAAGTAACAGCCTAAGTGACAACATGCTGTCAAAATGCTTTTCGGGCCCTGAAAACACTAAAAGTGACATGTTGCTGTTTTCTGACCAACTAGTGATGGAAACCACAGGAAACTGCCTTGCTACTATAGACTTCACTAAAGTACATGTTTCTGGCTTCGAAACTTGTTTCTGAGTGCTTCTGGACAAAAGTAACAGCCTAAGTGACAACATGCTGTCAAAATGCTTTTCGGGCCCTGAAAACACTAAAAGTGACATGTTGCTGTTTTCTGACCAACTAGTGATGAAAACCACAAGAAACTGCCTTGCTACTATAGACTTCAGCAAAGTACATGTTTCTGGCTTGGAAAGTTGTTTCTGAGTGCTTCTGGTGAAAAGTAACAGCCTAAGTGACAACATGCTGTCAAAATGCTTTTCGGGCCCTGAAAACACTAAAAGTGACACGTTGCTGTTTTCTGACCAACTAGTGATGAAAACCAGAAGAAACTGCCTTGCTACTATAGACTTCACCAAAGTACATGTTTCTGGCTTGGAAACTTGTTTCTGAGTGCTTCTGGACAAAAGTAACAGCCTAAGTGACAACATGCTCTCAAAATGCTTTTCGGGCCCTGAAAACACTAAAAGTGACATGTTGCTGTTTTCTGACCAACTAGTGATGAAAACCAGAAGAAACTGCCTTGCTACTATAGACTTCAGCAAAGTACATGTTTCTGGCTTGGAAACTTGTTTCTGAGTGCTTCTGGACAAAAGTAACAGCCTAAGTGACAACATGCTGTCAAAATGCTTTTCGGGCCCTGAAAACACTAAAAGTGACATGTTGCTGTTTTCTGACCAACTAGTGATGAAAACCAGAAGAAACTGCCTTGCTACTATAGACTTCAGCAAAGTACATGTTTCTGGCTTGGAAACTCGTTTCTGAGTGCTTCTGGACAAAAGTAACAGCCTAAGTGACAACATGCTGTCAAAATGCTTTTCGGGCCCTGAAAACACTAAAAGTGACATGTTGCTGTTTTCTGACCAACTAGTGATGAAAACCAGAAGAAACTGCCTTGCTACTATAGACTTCAGCAAAGTACATGTTTCTGGCTTGGAAACTTGTTTCTGAGTGCTTCTGGTCAAAAATAACAGCCTAAGTGACAACATTCTCTCAAAATGCTTTTCGGGGCCTGAAAACGCTAAATCTGACATAATGCTGTTTTCTGACCAACTACTGAGAGACACTATAGGAAACTGGCTTGCTCCTATAGAATTCACCAAACCACATGTTTCTGGCTGAGATACTTGTTTCTGAGTGCTTCTGGTCAAAAGTAACAGCCTAAGTTACAACATGCTCTCAAAATGCTTTTCGGGCCCTGAAAACACTAAAAGTGACATGTTGCTGTTTTCTGACCAACTAGTGATGAAAACCAGAAGAAACTGCCTTGCTACTATATAGTTCAGCAAAGTACATGTTTCTGGCTTGGAAACTCGTTTCTGAGTGCTTCTGGACAAAAGTAACAGCCTAAGTGACAACATGCTCTCAAAATGCTTTTCGGGGCCTGAAAACACTAAAAGTGATATGTTGCTGTTTTCTGACCAACTAGTGATGAAAACCAGAAGAAACTGCCTTGCTACTATAGAATTAACCAAACCACATGTTTCTGGCTGAGAAACTTGTTTCTGAGTGCTTCTGGACAAAAGCAACAGCCTAAGTGACAACATGCTGTCAAAATGCTTTTCGGGCCCTGAAAACACTAAAAGTGACATGTTGCTGTTTTCTTACCAACTAGTGATGGAAACCAGAGGAAACTGTCTTGCTACTATGGAATTCTCCAAACCACATGTTTCTGGCTTGGAAACTTGTTTCTGAGTGCTTCTGGTCAAAAATAACAGCCTAAGTTACAACATGCTCTCAAAATGCTTTTCGGGGCCTGAAAACACTAAATGTGACATGATGCTGTTTTCTGACCAACTACTAAGGGAAACTATAGGAAACTGGCTTGCTATTATAGAATTCACCAAACCACATGTTTCTGGCTTGGATACTTGTTTCTGAGTGCTTCTGGTGAAAAGTAACAGCCTAAGTGACAACATGCTGTCAAAATGTTTTTCGGGCCCTGAAAACACTAAAAGTGACATGATGCTGTTTTCTGACCAACTACTAAGGGAAAATATAGGGAACTGCCTTGCTACTATAGAATTAACCAAACCATATGTTTCTGGCTTGGAGATTTGTTTCTGAGTGCTTCTGATCGAAACTAACAGCTTAAGTGACAACATGCTCTCAAAATGCTTTTCTCGGGTTAAAAACGCCAGATGTGACATGATGCTGTTTTCTGACCAACTAGTGATGGAAACCAGAAGAAACTGCCTCGCTACTATAGAATTCTCCAAACCACATGTTTCTGGCTTGGAAAGTTGTTTCTGAGTGCTTCTGGTGAAAAGTAACAGCCTAAGTGACAACATGCTGTCAAAATGCTTTTCGGGCCCTGAAAACACTAAAAGTGACATGTTGCTGTTTTCTGACCAACTAGTGATGAAAACCAGAAGAAACTGCCTTGCTACTATAGAGTTCAGCAAAGTACATGTTTCTGGCTTGGAAACTCGTTTCTGAGTGCTTCTGGACAAAAGTAACAGCCTAAGTGACAACATGCTCTCAAAATGCTTTTCGGGGCCTGAAAACACTAAAAGTGATATGTTGCTGTTTTCTGACCAACTAGTGATGAAAACCAGAAGAAACTGCCTTGTTACTATAGAATTAACCAAACCACATGTTTCTGGCTGAGAAACTTCTTTCTGAGTGCTTCTGGACAAAAGCAACAGCCTAAGTGACAACATGCTGTCAAAATGCTTTTCGGGGCCTGAAAACACTAAAAATGACATGTTGCTGTTTTCTGACCAACTAGTGATGGAAACCAGAGGAAACTGTCTTGCTACTATGGAATTCTCCAAACCACATGTTTCTGGCTTGGAAACTTGTTTCTGAGTGCTTCTGGTCAAAAATAACAGCCTAAGTTACAACATGCTCTCAAAATGCTTTTCGGGGCCTGAAAACACTAAATGTGACATGATGCTGTTTTCTGACCAACTACAAAGGGAAACTATAGGAAACTGGCTTGCTATTATAGAATTCACCAAACCACATGTTTCTGGCTTGGATACTTGTTTCTGAGTGCTTCTGGTGAAAAGTAACAGCCTAAGTGACAACATGCTGTCAAAATGTTTTTCGGGCCCTGAAAAGACTAAAAGTGACATGATGCTGTTTTCTGACCAACTACTAAGGGAAAATATAGGCAACTGCCTTGCTACTATAGAATTAACCAAACCATATGTTTCTGGCTTGGAGATTTGTTTCTGAGTGCTTCTGATCGAAACTAACAGCCTAAGTGACAACATGCTGTCAAAATGCTTTTCGGGCCCTGAAAACACTAAAAGTGACATGTTGCTGTTTTCTGACCAACTAGTGATGAAAACCAGAAGAAACTGCCTTGCTACTATAGACTTCAGCAAAGTACATGTTTCTGGCTTGGAAACTTGTTTCTGAGTGCTTCTGGACAAAAGTAACAGCCTAAGTGACAACATGCTGTCAAAATGCTTTTCGGGCCCTGAAAACACTAAAAGTGACATGTTGCTGTTTTCTGACCAACTAGTGATGAAAACCAGAAGAAACTGCCTTGCTACTATAGACTTCACCAAAGTACACGTTTCTGGCTTGGAAACTCATTTCTGAGTGCTTCTGGTGAAAAGTAACAGCCTAAGTGACAACATGCTGTCAAAATGCTTTTCGGGCCCTGAAAACACTAAAAGTGGCATGTTGCTGTTTTCTGACCAACTAGTGATGAAAACCAGAAGAAACTGCCTTGCTACTATAGACTTCACCAAAGTACATGTTTCTGGCTTCGATACTTATTTCTGAGTGCTTCTGGTAAAAAGAAACAGCCTAAGTGACAACATGCTCTCAAAATGCTTTTCGGGCCCTGAAAACCCTAAAAGTGACATGTTGCTGTTTTCTGACCAACTAGTGATGGAAACCACAGGAAACTGCCTTGCTACTATAGACTTCACCAAAGTACATGTTTCTGGCTTCGATACTTGTTTCTGAGTGCTTCTGGACAAAAGTAACAGCCTAAGTGACAACATGCTGTCAAAATGCTTTTCGGGCCCTGAAAACACTAAAAGAGACATGTTGCTGTTTTCTGACCAACTAGTGATGAAAACCAGAAGAAACTGCCTTGCTACTATAGACTTCACCAAAGTACATGTTTCTGGCTTCGAAGCTTGTTTCTGAGTGCTTCTGGTAAAAAGTAACAGCCTAAGTGACAACATGCTGTCAAAATGCTTTTCGGGCCCTGAAAACACTAAAAGTGACATGTTGCTGTTTTCTGACCAACTAGTGATGAAAACCAGAAGAAACTGCCTTGCTACTATAGAATTAACCAAACCACATGTTTCTGGCTGAGAAACTTCTTTCTGAGTGCTTCTGGACAAAAGCAACAGCCTAAGTGACAACATGCTGTCAAAATGCTTTTCGGGCCCTGAAAACACTAAAAGTGACATGTTGCTGTTTTCTGACCAACTAGTGATGGAAACCAGAGGAAACTGTCTTGCTACTATGGAATTCTCCAAACCACATGTTTCTGGCTTGGAAACTTGTTTCTGAGTGCTTCTGGTCAAAAACAACAGCCTAAGTTACAACATGCTCTCAAAATGCTTTTCGGGGCCTGAAAACACTAAATGTGACATGATGCTGTTTTCTGACCAACTACAAAGGGAAACTATAGGAAACTGGCTTGCTATTATAGAATTCACCAAACCACATGTTTCTGGCTTGGATACTTGTTTCTGAGTGCTTCTGGTGAAAAGTAACAGCCTAAGTGACAACATGCTGTCAAAATGTTTTTCGGGCCCTGAAAACACTAAAAGTGACATGATGCTGTTTTCTGACCAACTACTAAGGGAAAATATAGGCAACTGCCTTGCTACTATAGAATTAACCAAACCATATGTTTCTGGCTTGGAGATTTGTTTCTGAGTGCTTCTGATCGAAACTAACAGCTTAAGTGACAACATGCTGTCAAAATGCTTTTCGGGGCCTGAAAACACTAAAAGTGATATGTTGCTGTTTTCTGACCAACTAGTGATGAAAACCAGAAGAAACTGCCTTGCTACTATAGACTTCACCAAAGTACATGTTTCTGGCTTGGAAACTCGTTTCTGAGTGTTTCTGGTGAAAAGTAACAGCCTAAGTGACAACATGCTGTCAAAATGCTTTTCGGGCCCTGAAAACACTAAAAGTGAGAGGATGCTGCTTTTTGACCAACTAGTGATGGAAACCACAGGATACTGCCTTGCTACTATAGAATTCACCAAACCACATGTTTCTGGCTTGGAAACTTGTTTCTGAGTGCTTCTTGTCAAAAGTAACAGCATATAAGTGACAACATGCTCTCAAAATGCTTTTCGGGGCCTGAAAACACTAAATGTGACATGATGCTGTTTTCTGACCAACTACTAAGGGAAAATATATGCAACTGCCTTGCTACTATAGAATTCACCAAACCATATGTTTCTGGCTTGGAGATTTGTTTCTGAGTGCTTCTGATCGAAACTAACAGCTTAAGTGACAACATGCTCTCAAAATGCTTTTCTCGGGTTAAAAACGCCAGATGTGACATGATGCTGTTTTCTGACCAACTAGTGATGGAAACCAGAAGAAACTGCCTTGCTACTATGGAATTCTCCAAACCACATGTTTCTGGCTTGGAAACTTGTTTCTGAGTGCTTCTGGTCAAAAATAACAGCCTAAGTGACAACATTCTCTCAAAATGCTTTTCGGGGCCTGAAAACGCTAAATCTGACATAATGCTGTTTTCTGACCAACTACTGAGAGACACTATAGGAAACTGGCTTGCTCCTATAAAATTCACCAAACCACATGTTTCTGGCTTGGATACTTGTTTATGAGTGCTTCTGGACAAAAGTAACAGCATAACTTACAACATGCTCTCAAAATGCTTTTCGGGGCCTTAAACGCTAAATGTGACATGATGCTGTTTTCTGACCAACTACTAAGGGAAACTATAGGAAACTGGCTTGCTACTATAGAATTCTCCAAACCACATGTTTCTGGCTTGGAAACTTGTTTCTGAGTGCTTCTGATCAAAAGTAACAGCCTAAGTGACAACATGCTCTCAAAATGCTTTTCGGGGCCTGAAAACACTAAAAGTGACATGATGCTGTTTTCTGACCAACTAGTGAGGGAAACCAGAAGAAACTGCCTTGCTACTGTAGAATTCACTAAATCACATGTTTCTGACTTGGAAACTTGTTTCTGAGTGCTTCTGGTCAAAAATAACAGCCTAAGTGACGACATTCTCTCAAAATGCTTTTCATGGCCTGAAAACGCTAAATCTGACATGTTGCTGTTTTCTGACCAACTAGTGATGAAAACCAGAAGAATCTGCCTTGCTACTATAGAATTAACCAAACCACATGTTTCTGGCTTGGATACTTGTTTATGAGTGCTTCTGGACAAAAGTAACAGCCTAAGTGACAACATGCTCTCAAAATGCTTTTCGGGGCCTGAAAACACTAAAAGTGACATGTTGCTGTTTTCTGACCAACTAGTGATGAAAACCAAAAGAAACTGCCTTGCTACTATAGAATTAACCAAACCACATGTGTCTGGATTGGAAACTTGTTTCTGAGTGCTTCTGGACAAAAGTAACAGCCTAAGTGACAACATGCTGTCAAAATGCTTTTCGGGCCCTGAAAACACTAAAAGTGACATGTTGCTGTTTTCTGACCAACTAGTGATGAAAACCAGAAGAAACTGCCTTGCTACTATAGACTTCACCAAAGTACATATTTCTGGCTTGGAAACTCGTTTCTGAGTGTTTCTGGTGAAAAGTAACAGCCTAAGTGACAACATGCTGTCAAAATGCTTTTCGGGCCCTGAAAACACTAAAAGTGAGAGGATGCTGCTTTTTCTGACCAACTAGTGATGGAAACCACAGGATACTGCCTTGCTACTATAGAATTCACCAAACCACATGTTTCTGGCTTGGATACTTGTTTCTGAGTGCTTCTTGTCAAAAGTAACAGCATATAAGTGACAACATGCTCTCAAAATGCTTTTCGGGGCCTGAAAACACTAAATGTGACATGATGCTGTTTTCTGACCAACTACTAAGGGAAAATATAGGCAACTGCCTTGCTACTATAGAATTCACCAAACCATATGTTTCTGGCTTGGAGATTTGTTTCTGAGTGCTTCTGATCGAAACTAACAGCTTAAGTGACAACATGCTCTCAAAATGCTTTTCTCGGGTTAAAAACGCCAGATGTGACATGATGCTGTTTTCTGACCAACTAGTGATGGAAACCAGAGGAAACTGCCTTGCTACTATGGAATTCTCCAAACCACATGTTTCTGGCTTGGAAACTTGTTTCTGAGTGCTTCTGGTCAAAAATAACAGCCTAAGTGACAACATTCTCTCAAAATGCTTTTCGGGGCCTGAAAACGCTAAATCTGACATAATGCTGTTTTCTGACCAACTACTGAGAGACACTATAGGAAACTGGCTTGCTCCTATAAAATTCACCAAACCACATGTTTCTGGCTTGGATACTTGTTTATGAGTGCTTCTGGACAAAAGTAACAGCATAACTTACAACATGCTCTCAAAATGCTTTTCGGGGCCTTAAACGCTAAATGTGACATGATGCTGTTTTCTGACCAACTACTAAGGGAAACTATAGGAAACTGGCTTGCTACTATAGAATTCTCCAAACCACATGTTTCTGGCTTGGAAACTTGTTTCTGAGTGCTTCTGATCAAAAGTAACAGCCTAAGTGACAACATGCTCTCAAAATGCTTTTCGGGGCCTGAAAACACTAAAAGTGACATGATGCTGTTTTCTGACCAACTAGTGAGGGAAACCAGAGGAAACTGCCTTGCTACTGTAGAATTCACTAAATCACATGTTTCTGACTTGGAAACTTGTTTCTGAGTGCTTCTGGTCAAAAATAAAAGCCTAAGTGACAACATTCTCTCAAAATGCTTTTCGTGGCCTGAAAACGCTAAATCTGACATGTTGCTGTTTTCTGACCAACTAGTGATGAAAACCAGAAGAATCTGCCTTGCTACTATAGAATTAACCAAACCACATGTTTCTGGCTTGGATACTTGTTTATGAGTGCTTCTGGACAAAAGTAACAGCCTAAGTGACAACATGCTCTCAAAATGCTTTTCGGGGCCTGAAAACACTAAAAGTGACATGTTGCTGTTTTCTGACCAACTAGTGATGAAAACCAAAAGAAACTGCCTTGCTACTATAGAATTAACCAAACCACATGTGTCTGGATTGGAAACTTGTTCCTGAGTGCTTCTGGACAAAAGTAACAGCCTAAGTGACAACATGCTGTCAAAATGCTTTTCGGGCCCTGAAAACACTAAAAGTGACATGTTGCTGTTTTCTGACCAACTAGTGATGAAAACCAGAAGAAACTGCCTTGCTACTATAGACTTCACCAAAGTACATATTTCTGGCTTGGAAACTCGTTTCTGAGTGTTTCTGGTGAAAAGTAACAGCCTAAGTGACAACATGCTGTCAAAATGCTTTTCGGGCCCTGAAAACACTAAAAGTGAGAGGATGCTGCTTTTTGACCAACTAGTGATGGAAACCACAGGATACTGCCTTGCTACTATAGAATTCACCAAACCACATGTTTCTGGCTTGGAAACTTGTTTCTGAGTGCTTCTTGTCAAAAGTAACAGCATATAAGTGACAACATGCTCTCAAAATGCTTTTCGGGGCCTGAAAACACTAAATGTGACATGATGCTGTTTTCTGACCAACTACTAAGGGAAAATATAGGCAACTGCCTTGCTACTATAGAATTCACCAAACCATATGTTTCTGGCTTGGAGATTTGTTTCTGAGTGCTTCTGATCGAAACTAACAGCCTAAGTGACAACATGCTCTCAAAATGCTTTTCTCGGGTTAAAAACGCCAGATGTGACATGATGCTGTTTTCTGACCAACTAGTGATGGAAACCAGAGGAAACTGCCTTGCTACTATGGAATTCTCCAAACCACATGTTTCTGGCTTGGAAACTTGTTTCTGAGTGCTTCTGGTCAAAAATAACAGCCTAAGTGACAACATTCTCTCAAAATGCTTTTCGGGGCCTGAAAACGCTAAATCTGACATAATGCTGTTTTCTGACCAACTACTGAGAGACACTATAGGAAACTGCCTTGCTCCTATAAAATTCACCAAACCACATGTTTCTGGCTTGGATACTTCTTTATGAGTGCTTCTGGACAAAAGTAACAGCATAACTTACAACATGCTCTCAAAATGCTTTTCGGGGCCTTAAACGCTAAATGTGACATGATGCTGTTTTCTGACCAACTACTAAGGGAAACTATAGGAAACTGGCTTGCTACTATAGAATTCTCCAAACCACATGTTTCTGGCTTGGAAACTTGTTTCTGAGTGCTTCTGTTGAAAAGTAACAGCCTAAGTGACAACATGCTGTCAAAATGTTTTTCGGGCCCTGAAAACACTAAATGTGACATGATGCTGTTTTCTGACCAACTACTAAGGGAAAATATAGGCAACTGCCTTGCTACTATAGAATTCACCAAACCATATGTTTCTGGCTTGGAGATTTGTTTCTGAGTGCTTCTGATCGAAACTAACAGCTTAAGTGACAACATGCTCTCAAAATGCTTTTCTCGGGTTAAAAACGCCAGATGTGACATGATGCTGTTTTCTGACCAACTAGTGATGGAAACCAGAGGAAACTGCCTTGCTACTATAGAATTCTCCAAACCACATGTTTCTGGCTTGGAAACTTGTTTCTGAGTGCTTCTGATCAAAAGTAACAGCCTAAGTGACAACATGCTCTCAAAATGCTTTTCGGGGCCTGAAAACACTAAAAGTGACATGATGCTGTTTTCTGACCAACTAGTGAGGGAAACCAGAGGAAACTGCCTTGCTACTGTAGAATTCACTAAATCACATGTTTCTGACTTGGAAACTTGTTTCTGAGTGCTTCTGGTCAAAAATAACAGCCTAAGTGACAACATTCTCTCAAAATGCTTTTCGGGGCTTGAAAACGCTAAATCTGACATAATGCTGTTTTCTGAGCAACTACTGAGAGACACTATAGGAAACTGGCTTGCTCCTATAAAATTCACCAAACCACATGTTTCTGGCTTGGATACTTGTTTATGAGTGCTTCTGGACAAAAGTAACAGCCTAAGTGACAACATGCTCTCAAAATGCTTTTCGGGGCCTGAAAACACTAAAAGTGACATGTTGTTGTTTTCTGACCAACTAGTGATGAAAACCAAAAGAAACTGCCTTGCTACTATAGAATTCACCAAACCACATGTTTCTGGATTGGAAACGTGTTTCTGAGTGCTTCTGGTGAAAAGTAACAGCCTAAGTGACAACATGCTCTCAAAATGCTTTTCGGGCCCTGAAAACACTAAAAGTGACATGTTGTTGTTTTCTGACCAACTAGTGATGGAAACCAGGGGAAACTGCCTTGCTACTATAGAATTCACCAAACCACATGTTTTTGGCTTGGAAACTTGTTTCTGGGTGCTTCTGGTCAAAAGTAACAGCTTAAGTTACAACATGCTCTCAAAATGCTTTTTGGGGCCTGAAAACGCTAAAAGTGAGATGATGCTGTTTTCTGACCAACTTGTGAGGGAAACCAGAGGAAACTGCCTTGCTACTATAGAATTCACCAAACCACATCTTTCTTGTTTGGAAACTTGCCTCTGAGTGCTTCTGATCAAAAGTAACAGACTAAGTTACAACATGCTCTCAAAATGCTTTTCGGGGCCTGAAAACGCTAAAAGTGACATGATGCTGTTTTCTGACCAACTACTGAGGGAAACTATAGGAAACTGGGTTGCTAATCGAGAATTCTCCAAACCACGTTTCTGGCTTGGAAACTTGTTTCTAAGTGCTTCTGATCAAAAGCAACATTGTCTCGAAACGCTTTTCTGCTGCTGAAAACGCATAATGTGACACATGCTTGTGAATACTTAAGTTACGTATAAAGGCTGTTGCAATGCAGGAAAAGAAACCGATGTTATGAAGGTTAGTCAGTTATTAGTTCTAAGTTAAAAATACTTAGTGAAAGCTCTTATACTATTACTTGAATGAAAATAATATGGGCTTTCATGTAAATGCCAAAACAATCAGCAGGACACCGCAGGGAATCGAACCCCATCCCAGTAAACCAGGAGTACCATTACCAATGCCTTTTGCTTTTTGAAGCTACATGAGAGGCAAAGCAAAACCTGCATTAGCAACAGCTTTTGAGTATCAGCACTTAATATTGTTAAATCATTGTACTAGATTTTGTTTACCAAATGTGGATTCTTTTACAAGTACAGAAGTTTTGAGTAAGTGTTATATCAGATTAATGTTTGATACATATTTTAGTTATAATTGCTGTTGTAATGCAGGAAAAGAAACCTTTTTCTGTTTTCTTTTTACACATTCCGAAGAACGTGCAAGAACTAGAGAGATAACATGCATATGATATAGAAACTTTTTTTTGGTTATTTGTTTTTTTTTTTATAGGGAAAACAAAGAATACAAAAGAGTCAAGATTCAAATGTCAGATTCAATACTTTATTGCCATGTCGACATGTCGATAGGAATTTGTTTCAGTGGAGCTTCACGTACTGACAAAGAAACACTCACTCAATGTTACACAATAAAATAAATACATAAAATAAGATAAAATCCAGACCATAAAATGGCATAAATAATAAAATAATACTAAGGCACTAGAGGGATTAGCATCAAATAAAGTATAAAGTGCACAATAAAAATGAGTAAAAAAATAAAAATAAAGTCATTGCGCATAAAACAGTTCAGATTGTGTTGCTTAAAATAATTCCAAGGTGTTGAGAAGTCGGACAGCCTGTGGGTATGTACTGTCCTGGAATCTGGTTGTTCTTGTCTTGATGAGTCTTTTTTGTGAGGGGAGAAAGTTAAAAAGGCAGTTAGCTGGGTGGGAAGGGTCATTTAAAATCATAAGGCTCTTCTTGTGCAGCCTGGCCTTATAGATTTCTGTGATAGTGCGCACCACCTTGTTCAGCTGCCTCTCCTCCTCTGCAGACACACTCCCAAACCAGACAGTTATGGCAAAGGTAAGGATGCGCTCAACAGCTGCCCGATAAAACTGTAGCAATCCTTCCATTTCAAGGAGGCATGACATGTTAACACCTAGGCCTCTAGTTTCCCAGCGTGGCGCAGGGTGGCAAACCCCACGCAGAACCCGAGGCGTGCTCAGTTTGGTAGTTTGGCAGACCAAGGTGCGCTGAGATGGGTGTGGCGGCACAGCAGGGGGAGCTGTCGACAGATCCAGCTTGGTGCGGTGACAGTTTCGTGCCAAAAGGCTTTGCCGAAGGTGTGCTAAAAGCTCGCCAGCTGAAACCAGGTCAGCCTGTCAGCGCAGGCAGAGCTCAGCTGGTGTAAGTCGAAGTTTGGCTGACCGGCGGACAGTGTGCACACGTCACCAAAACCTCACCAAAACCTTCCAGAATGTCAGGCACATTAACAATGCAATAAATACCCACAAAAACCACTATTCAATGCAACTATCTGCAATCAGCACATAAATGTATCTCTATATCAACTGTCCCGTCACATCTGATGTCAGATCAAAGGATTGGCACCGTTTGGCATGTTTGGCATGCATAATGGAAACCCAACCTGATTTGATTAACACAGCTGCAAACTAATGAGTTCACATCCCTCTCAGCCAACCACAAACAGCAACAGATAGGGAGTGTATATTCAGCATCTGTCATCTTAGAAAAGTCAAAAGAAAAGAAACAGAGTGAGACTGCGAGTGAGAAAGAGAGATCGCGCGCGCACACAAGAGAAACACAACATTGATTTACAGTTATGGTGACCTCCTCCCAGGCTACCTTTGCATCATAAGCCCGCAGAGGTCTGCTCGCAGTTCCGTATATTCGGACACTGCGAGCTTGGACCTCCCGGACCAAAGCATCAGTTTCCTCCTGGGAGGAGTTTGGCCGTCTGACGCTGCTGCTCTCTTCTGCCATGGCAAATTGAGTAAACTCTCATTATGCCTTCTCACAGTGCATTTAAGGGCGAGGAGAGGGGCTCATTTGATTGGTTGATGTGAATCGGCTGTGTAAAACCCACTCCACGCCTTCTCTCCTCCCTCTTTCCGACTTGTGCAGGTAGGAGGGACACGGAGGTGGGAAAAAGGAGTAGCTGCGCCAGCGCGCACGGTGTGCCAAACTTGCAAAATCCGCCTGGCCACACCCAGTTGGCGAAGCGCAGGTGCGCCCGCTCTGGGAAACTAGAGGCCCTAGTAATTTGTAGCTGTCCACTCTCTGCACTTCTGTGTTGTTGATGGCCAAGGGTAGGTGATCTTTGTGTCTACTGCGAAAGTCCACAATGACTTCCTTGGTAACATTCAGTTACAGGTTGTTTGCACTGCACCAGTCCACCAGAGATGAAATTTGAGTCCTGTACATTGATTCATTATTCCTTGTGATTAAACCCACTACTATAGTGTTTTTGCACTTAACCACCTGAACCCTGTCTGTTAAAAAGTCCAGTACCCACAGACACAATGATTGTTCAACTCCCATGTGAAGAAGCTTGACATAGAGTCTGGATGGCAAAATAGTATTAAAAGCTGAACTGAAATCGACAAAAAGGAGTCTTGCATAATTGCCAGGACCCTCTAGATGTTGCAGAATGGAGTGCAGGCACAATGACACAGAACTGTTAGCTCTATATGCAAACTGATATGGTTCTAGAGTGGTTACAAAGCAAGCGTTCAAATACTTTCATGATGGCTACAGGCTAAGGCTACAGGACTATAGTTGTTCAGACAGCTTGGGTTGGATTTCTTAGGCACAGGTACAATCACAGCTGATTTAAAACATGCTGGAACCATTTGTTGAGCAAGGGAGCGGTTAAAAATATCCGTTAAATAGGGGCCAGTTCATATGCACAGGATTTGAGGCAAGCAGGTGATATCTGATCAGGGCCAGCTGCCTTTCTGCTGTTTTGCCTGCACAATAAGTTCCTAACCTCATGCTCTCTGATTGTGAATGGGGGAGCAGTAGGCTCAGATTCATTAACAGTGAAAGGTTGTGAGTTGTTTTTGGTTTCAAATCTGCAGTAGAAGTTGTTCAACTCATCAGGCAGGTTAGGATCAGTATCAAAAGAAACATGCTTTACCTCAGTTATTGACTGGATGCCCTGCCATAGCTCTCTGCTGTTCCTAGAGCTGAGCTTGTTTTCTAGCTTCTCTGCTTCTCTGTTTGCTGCTGCTGCTGCTGCTGATGGTGCTGTTGGTGCTGCTGATGGTGCTGCTGCTGGTGCACGGAGCTCCCAGGCTTTCTTTAGTGCCTTTCTGAATTTATATTTAGCAGCCCTATCGAGGTCCTTATCTCCAGATTTAAAAGCTGCATCTTTCTCCCTCCACAGTGCTTTAATGTCTCTGCTGAACCATGGCTTGTTGTTACTGTAAACCATTACAGATTTGGATGGAACACACACATCTTCAACAAATTTAATGTATGATGTAACCACATCAGTGAGGGTGTTCATATCCCCATTTGGTTCCCTCAGAATAGACCAGTCAGCTGTAGCAAAACTGTCACTCAACATATCCATCACTTGGGGGGACCATTGTCTGACAGTCCTCCTGCAGGGTTTGATTGCTTTCAGTCTCTGCCCGTATTTTGGGATAAGAAAAACTGTGTTGTGGTCAGAATTGCCCAGGGGTGCTCTCAGTACAGTGTGAAAGGCCCCCGGTATAACACAGTAACACTGGTCAAGTGTTTTCTCACCCCTGGTAGCTGTAAACATTTGTTCTCTGTACCTGGGCAGAGCTTTTCTCAAGCTGACATGGTTAAAATCCCCCAACACCACCACAAGAGAGTCAGGGTGGGATCTGGCCCAGCTGCAGACTATATATGATTATGAAAATATAATATATATGCTGTCTGTGCTCTCTCTCCTCCTGTCTGTCCTCTCTGTTCTGCTGTCTGTGCTCTCTCTCCTCCTCTCTGTGCTGGTCTGCTCTGGATGCTTTCTTCTCCTCTCTCTCCTCCTCTCTGTTCTGCTGTCTGTGCTCTCTCTCCTCCTCTCTGTGTTGGTCATCAACTCTGGATGCTTTCTTCTCCTCTCTCTCCTCCTCTCTGTACTGATCCTCTCTGAATGCTTTCTTTTCTTCTTTCTCCTCCTCTCTGTTCTGCTCTCTCTCTCCTCCTGTCTGTACTGGTCCACTCTGGATGCTTTTTTCTCCTCTCTCTCCTCCGCTCTGTTCTGCTGTCTGTGCTGATCCACTCTGGATGCTTTCTTCTCCTCTCTCTCCTCTCTCTCCTCTTCTCTGTTCTGCTGTCTGTGCTCTCTCTCCTCTTGTCTGTGCTGATCCTCTCTGTAGTGCCCTGCACAGGCCTATTACCTGGGCTCGGGCCCGGCCCTGGCCCGAGGGGGTGGAACCCCAGCCCGGCCCGACAGGTTTTCAGAATTCTCATGCCCGAACCCAAAAAAAAGCCTGACTTTTTTTTTTTTTTTTTAAAAAAACCTCCCATAACAACATGTAGGCTGTTAATGTTGCAGACATTAAAATAGATTAATTGGGGTTTCTAGCGTGTGTATTAAGCTATATTCATTATATTTTGATTGAAAGGATAAAATTAAATATGAATTCATTTAACTGTATTCTCCTATTTAATGAGAATTGTCAACTGCTGCTGCGCACTGTTGCAGTTGCATCGCGCACAGTCACTTCAAAAAACAAAATAATCAATTAAACAACCCCAAAAATGCTTCAAACACTTTTCTAAATAATCTTAATATTGAAAGGAAACGAAATATACCCAGATAAGGTCGGAGGTTCGTCCTTATCTAAGCACTTTTAATGGCATAAGTGGGTATATTTCGTTTCCTGTCAATATTAAGATTATTTAGAAAAGTGTTTGAAGCATTTTTGGGGTTGTTTAATTGATTATTTTGTTTTTTAAAGTGACTGCACTGAACAAACCTGGTTGGCTCATCTTGAAGGGTTGTAACAAGTTTAAACTTTGTCTAATACTGAGCTTTTCCCTTGGTGTTGCTCACCGTCTTAAGTTCACCATCTTCAATCTTTTTCTTTATGTTGTCCATGTTTGTGGCGGGACCTGTGGGCTGGACGACCGAATGGAATCAGTAAAATATGATGAGTGAGGTGCAGCGGAGAGGGAGAGGCACAGCGGCTGCTGCGTTCAAGTGTTGCCGTTTAAATTGGTTAAACACAAACACACACCTCTCTAATTGGCAGGTTAAAAAAAAAAAAGCCAGAGCCCGGCATGTGTCCGAGGTAATGATGTGGTAATTGGCCCGGCCCTCGGGCTGTCGGGCCCCTTGGGCCTCGGGCTCCAGCGCAGGGCTCTAGTGGGGATCTAGTGTACAACATACAACATACAGGTGCATCACCATAATTTAGAATATCATAATAGTTAATATTTTTTGTCATATATATATATATATATATATGTATATATATATACACACAAATACATATACATATATATGTGTATATGTATATATATGTGTACAGTACAGGCCAAAAGTTTGGACACACCTTCTCATTCAATGCGTTTTCTTTATTTTCATGACTATTTACATTGTAGATTCTCACTGAAGGCATCAAAATTATGAATGAACACATGTGGAGTTATGTACTTAACAAAAAAAGGTGAAATAACTGAAAACATGTTTTATATTCTAGTTTCTTCAAAATAGCCACCCTTTGCTCTGATTACTGCTTTGCACACTCTTGGCATTCTCTCGATGAGCTTCAAGAGGTAGTCACCTGAAATGGTTTTCCAACAGTCTTAAAGGAGTTCCCAGAGGTGTTTAGCACTTGTTGGCCCCTTTGCCTTCACTCTGCGGTCCAGCTCACCCCAAACCATCTCGATTGGGTTCAGGTCCGGTGACTGTGGAGGCCAGGTCATCTGCCGCAGCACTCCATCACTCTCCTTCTTGGTCAAATAGCCCTTACACAGCCTGGAGGTGTGTTTGGGGTCACTGTCCTGTTGAAAAATAAATGATCGTCCAACTAAACGCAAACCGGATGGGATGGCATGTCGCTGCAGGATGCTGTGGTAGCCATGCTGGTTCAGTGTGCCTTCAATTTTGAATAAATCCCCAACAGTGTCACCAGCAAAACACCCCCACACCATCACACCTCCTCCTCCATGCTTCACAGTGGGAACCAGGTATGTGGAATCCATCCGTTCACCTTTTCTGCGTCTCACAAAGACATGGCGGTTGGAACCAAAGATCTCAAATTTGGACTCATCAGACCAAAGCACAGATTTCCACTGGTCTAATGTCCATTCCTTGTGTTTCTTGGCCCAAACAAATCTCTTCTGCTTGTTGCCTCTCCTTAGCAGTGGTTTCCTAGCAGCTATTTGACCATGAAGGCCTGATTCGCGCAGTCTCCTCTTAACAGTTGTTCTAGAGATGGGTCTGCTGCTAGAACTCTGTGTGGCATTCATCTGGTCTCTGATCTGAGCTGCTGTTAACTTGCGATTTCTAAGGCTGGTGACTCGGATGAACTTATCCTCAGAAGCAGAGGTGACTCTTGGTCTTCCTTTCCTGGGTCGGTCCTCATGTGTGCCAGTTTCGTTGTAGCGCTTGATGGTTTTTGCGACTCCACTTGGGGACACGTTTAAAGTTTTTGCAATTTTCCGGACTGACTGACCTTCATTCCTTAAAGTAATGATGGCCACTCGTTTTTCTTTAGTTAGCTGATTGGTTCTTGCCATAATATGAATTTTAACAGTTGTCCAATAGGGCTGTCGGCTGTGTATTAACCTGACTTCTGCACAACACAACTGATTCAACCCCATTGAAAAAGCAAGAAATTCCACTAATTAACCCTGATAAGGCACACCTGTGAAGTGGAAACCATTTCAGGTGACTACCTCTTGAAGCTCATCGAGAGAATGCCAAGAGTGTGCAAAGCAGTAATCAGAGCAAAGAATGGCTATTTTGAAGAAACTAGAATATAAAACATGTTTTCAGTTATTTCACCTTTTTTTGTTAAGTACATAACTCCACATGTGTTCATTCATAGTTTTGATGCCTTCAGTGAGAATCTACAATGTAAATAGTCATGAAAATAAAGAAAACGCATTGAATGAGAAGGTGTGTCCAAACTTTTGGCCTGTACTGTATATATATGTATACATATACATATATATGTATACATATATATGTGATAATGTAATTACATTATGTTTATGTGCACTCATAAACCCAATGTGTTTTTAAATATAGAACAACCAGGTTTATGTATTTATAAGTGAACAATCTTAAATATAAGGCCTAAATATTTTTGGAGTGTACATGATAAACTGATTCACTGAACAAGACTGACTTACAATTATTTTTTATGTGTTCTTAGCTAACAAACAAACAAACTACAACAGGGCTATTCAATTACTGTTTCAACTGGGCTGCATTTTAAAACCAGATAATGTCAGTGGGACACATTTTTAGCAGCGGGCAACCGATCCACTTTTTTTTGCATACATATTTATATTTTTATATATATACAGGCATGGCTCTCCTCAACATAATGCAGAAACAGAATAAAAAAGAGCTATCAATGCACAGCATAATAACTGACATTAACAGTATCTAATATAGATAAAGTGTTAGCCTACATACAGACAGCTTTCATTTAGTTTGTCTTTGTCTTTAACACTTTGCTGTTAGCACCACGAGCGCAAATGAGAGACTGTGGACATGTTCTACATGCTGATCACATGTATTGATAAAGTATTGGCTTAGCTGGCAGAGGTTTTATGGCACTTATTCACAGTAACAAGCGTAGTTTTCGTTAACTACATGCCTACATGCAGCACAGGAGACCCAGGAGAAGAGGGAGAAGAGCCGGCTTCGTGGTACGACAGAGGCGGTGGTGTCACCGCACACCGCCACCCAGTATGATACTCTCGCTCTTTGGCAAACAAAGTGGACAAGCTGGCCATGTTAATTACTTCAAAGAGAGACTACGTCGACTGCTCGGTCCTATGTGTTACGGAGACCTGGCTGATAAACGACTCGGCGATACAGCATGAGGGCTTCACCAGTGGTGTGCACGGCCTTTGTGCCCTCAAAAAATTGACAACATGAAAGGCCAAGTGGCCTTGCCCCTAAAATGACAAAATTCCAGGCCTGCGTATAACAGTCCTGGTTTAAAGTCCGGCATACTCTCACGGATCTGTAATAAGTCCAACCAATCACATTTGATCGCACAGTGTATACTTTCCACTCTCAAACACACAGCAAACAAGCAGACACACAGCGTGAGCCACACCAAGTCGCCATAGACGGTGCCATGTTTGGAGAGGCGATAACAAACAGATTGTGAGAGCGTGAGTTGTTACAAGTCTGGAGTTATCTTTGTCTTTTTGTACAGTTCTACATGTAAAATAACATACGATGCTGTTGTGATCACTGAAATATGTTGGCAACACTATTGATTCTACATCATAAAGTGCTGTTTTCACATAAACATGATCAATTAATGTGTCTTTTTCTGTAGGGGGTAGTTTCACAACCTGAACATACCCTTTATCTGTTATATACCTGCATATTGATGATGATTTACAAATGTCATCAATGAAATCTCCCATGACGGCAGTAGTGGATCTAGCCAACCAAGTAACTTCCCCAAATGTTCTTTGAACAAAGACATGGCATATGATGGAGGTCTGTAAATCACTGCTATGATTATGTTGTAAGTCACACACTCATAGACTAAACATTCTAGATTGACAGCTGGTACTTAAGAATGTTGTGCATCAGTCTGTCTGCACTATGAATGCCAACACCACCATGTTCTTGGTCTTGCAAGGCAACCAATATGGGGTTGTTGCCACTGTATGATAAACTGCGTGGACTCCGCAACTCTGACAGAGGTCGATGCTGCTCCGGAGCATCTCAACGAGGTTACACGTCCTCCTGCACAACCGCCACAGTCTTCTGTGGTCGAGAGGAAGAGGCGTCGTACAGCCGGCGGTAGCACCGGCAGCAGCGACAGCGACAGTCAACCGAGTGTTTCTCTCAACACTTGTAAAACTGGTGAGTCAAAACCTTTTATTTTCTTTTTTCAAAAATAAAACGCAGGATCTGTGTTGGCTTCAGGCTGCAATGCTACAAACAGGAAGTTAGACCATTATCGATATAGGTCCGATGTGAAACATGCGTCGGCTCATAAATGTTCCCCCTAACCAACAAACATATATTTCATATTTATTACTTGTTTTTATTTAATTTAGAATACAATTTGAATAAAATAATGAGTAATAAATAATCCTCTCTCTCTCTCTCTCTCTTTCTCTCTCTCTCTCTCTCTTTTTCAGCAAAAAGACCCAGAAAATGTCCGCATAGTTACAAATGTGCGACCTGTCAGAGGGAGAAAGAAGAATTACATCTTCTCGTTGCTAATGTGCAAAGGAACTTGAGCGAGATCCTCTTTGTGCTAGGCCTTGGTGTTTGAGTGTAAATTTGGCTTGTTGTTGTTGTTGTTTTGATTTGTTTTTTTGTTTTTTGTTTTCTGTAACCATGGATGAAAGCAACCGCCGTCCCTCAAAACTTGATGTGATGATACAAGAATTAAACCAGAATGTATTAAATGAAGCTCAGGAACCCACTCAGTCTTTATGTGAGGAACAAGAAGATAAAGAAATCCCTGACCCACTCACAGACATCAATATGGCTATCGCAGATCTTAATCATTCTCAAAGCATTTTAAACACCACAAATCAATGTCAAGACTTGTTAAATCAAATACCCGCCATGCCCTTGCCCTCAAACAGCTTACCTGCACAATTCGATTTTTTAATTGGAGAACAGTTCGTCAGTTCTTTTATCCCTGACCCATTCTCAGATATTGATTTTGCTATCACCAAACTTAATCATACGCAAGCTGTTTTAACCCCATAAGCCAATGTCGAGATTTGTTAAATCAAACACCCACCAAACCCTCAACCTCAAAGACCCAACTTAATAATCAAAGTGACCAAAACGGCCGTCTTTAACGCCATAGACCACGCTGTAAATCATTTAGAAAATGTCCAACGTCTGACGTCCGACTTTCAAAATTAACAGCGAGGGGGTAACGTAGCAGACGCTCATTCGGAAAATTTAGAACATCAAAATACAATACGGCGAGAAAACTCGCCTCAGCGAGGGTGTTGACACGACGCAGATTTAACAACATTGAATCTAGCCAACATCAACATTACCGAGCTACATCAAGGTATGGCTGATTTTTGTGAATTTTACATCAGGGTGTTTACAGAATAAGTGGTGAAAAATGTCTTTTCACAAGTTGAACGACAAGATTTGGTGCAGCTCAAGTTGAGAGGCGATACTCTGCCTCACGGCGCGTCCTCCATCCTGAGCGGAGAGGAGTTTGATTTAACTCATTTACAGACTTTCCTAGACCAAATTGTGCAATCTAACATGGTATAACATAAAACCGACGGTAATTTGGTATTCACCGTCCAACTAGTCAAAAACCCCTGAGGCGGCGGTTGAAAAAGACTCTTGTCTGATTCCTTAGACAGCGAGATTATTAAAAAAAAGTGACGCTTTCTGCGAGTCGTAATCAACGGCCCCGACAACCAACTTTGTTTTGCGATTAATTTGGCTCACCTGCTTTACCCCGATATCGTCGATAGTGAAGCGTTTGCGCTCGGCAGAGACATTCAAAGTAAGGCGGGCTTGAACGGTCGGACTGCGGTAACGTTCGGTGATATACCGAAATTTGAAAAAGTCTCAAACTGCAAAATTGTAGTGTTCTACAGAACCGACGACGGTCAAATGCTCTCTAAATTAGCGACCGATTCACCAAGAAGACAAAAGACGGTGTTTATGTTTCTGTTTGAAAAACACTACTACGGCATAACGAGCCTGAAATCCTTCCTAGGCTCGCCGTATGTGTGCAAGTATTGTTACATGGGGTATACCTCTGTCATGTCTCACCATTGCGAGGGTCATTGCTCCGTTTGCTCCTGTACCGAGCGAGAGGTCTGACCTGTAGTTTGCGTCGACTGTAACAGAACGTGCCATTCCCCTTCGTGTTTAGCCAAACACAAAGAGCCCGTAAAGAGGCCCATAGCTGAAAAGTACGTCAGTAATTGCGAGCTGATTAAAAGATGCAAAAAATGTGACATTGCTATGAACGATAACAGTAAACAACACGTGTGTCCAAAAGTTAAATGTAAAATCTGCGGAGTAACCGTAGAAAAAGATGAGAGCGAGGAGCACCTGTGTTACATACAGCGTTTACCGGCCGAGACAAAACATACTGAGAAATTAATTTTCTTCGATTTTGAGACGTACGTAGACTCATCAGGAGCGCATGTCCCTTTTCTGGTGTGTACAAAAACGCTCGACGGCAAAAGGTGGAATGCTCAGGGTGTAGATTGTGCCAAACAGTTTATTACGCATTTCAGACGACCCGCGTACAGAAGATCTGTCTTTATCGCTCACAATGCTAGAGGATTTGACAGCTACATCGTGCTGAACGCCATGCTACCTCTGAACATGAAGCCGGATGCGCTCATAATGCAGGGAAGCAAAGTCGTATGTTTCACCAACGCCGATTATGAACACAAATACATCGATAGTCACAGTTTCTTGACGAGCCGTCTGTCGGCTCTGCCTAAAGCCCTAGGTTTTCCCGATAAAAACAAGGGTTTTTTCCCCCATCGATTTAGCTCCGAGAATCATTTAAAGTACGTAGGCCCCTACCCCGAGCCAGAGGCCTACTGCGTCAAACAAATGAGTAAAGAGGGCAAGAAAGAATTTGAAGCGTGGTACGAGACGGTGCGTTACAGCACGTTCAATTTTGAAAAAGAAGCCGTCCGCTACTGTCAAAACGACGTGGATATTCTCGCCCAAGCCTGCAGCATTTTCAGAAAAGGTTACATCAATGAAACGGGTGTGGACCCTTTCAGTTGCGCCACCATCGCTTCGGCCTGCATGAAAGTGTTTCGCACAAATTTCCTACGTCCCAACACCCTGGCCATTCCATCTCCCGACGACTATCGAAGACATTGCAAAGCCTACTCAAACGCCAGCATTCAATGGTTAGAGTGGGTGCCGCATACTGTAGGACGTCTTTATTCAGCACGCGTTGAACGCGGGTGAAAAACAGATTGGTAGACGGTTTCGCCGAGGTCCGAGGTGTGAAAACGGCGTGGGAGTTTCTGGGTTGTTTTTATCATGGTTGTCCGTCCTGCTTTCAGCCCCACGTAACCTGCCCTCTGACGGGTAGACCATTTGACGAGTTGCACGCCTCCACCGTGGTGCGAATACAG
Organism: Epinephelus lanceolatus; assembly: GCF_041903045.1. Taxonomy (NCBI): domain Eukaryota; kingdom Metazoa; phylum Chordata; class Actinopteri; order Perciformes; family Serranidae; genus Epinephelus; species Epinephelus lanceolatus. The sequence goes on along the minus strand of NC_135755.1, from coordinate 39,445,747 downwards.
ACATTAAGAGTCTGTCCACGGTCTCAAAGTGAACGTGATGACAGAACACGATTGGGAAGAGAAAAAAATTCCATCCGCCTCTGAGAGATTTTCTCAAGCGTGCCAAAACCCCTCAACCTTTGTCACCCCACGACGCTTTGTACAGCGGTAGGATGAGCACCGTGAGGCTGAGGTACACGGCAGTGCCGAACGAAACTGTACGCTACATGGACGTGACATCCTTGTATCCTTACGTTAACTGCGCCTTTCCTTATCCTAAAAGTTACGCTTACTTGACCAAAAACAAACCTGTGCTGCAGGTGAAGGGCATTACTCAGACGCACGAATGTTGTGAAAAAATAAATTTAAATTTTACCTGCAAAACCACCATACGGGGAGAGGGAGGAGGAGGAGGAGGGGTTTATTGAGACTCTTCAACACGGCATAAAGAGGGATAAAAACCGGGTTCTTCTTGTGTGGTATTTGACAAGAGACGGCTGCTTTCCACAGATGAAAAGTTGCCGTTTGGCTATTGAAATGTTTTCAGCCGACCAGCTGATTGACTTTGATCCTAGACTGCAAGTGCCTTTCTCGTGTCAGATTGTGGGACCCAGCGATTGTGGAAAAACTTTTTTTGTAAAAAGTGTATTGGAAAACTGTTGAGATGTTTTGTCTCAGGTGCCTGAAAATATTGTATGGATATATACTTCGTTTCAACCCATGTACGCAGAACTGCAAAAGATGAATAAAAACATTAAATTTGTTGAAGGCCTGCCTGATTCTTTTGATGATGAGAACCTGTTTCCGCCCGATCAAAATCATTTGATTATCCTGGACGATGTAATTTTTCAGGCCTCTGACCATCCCGAAGTAGTCAAGATTTTTACACAATACAGACACCACAGGAACATGAGCGTCATGATGTTGACGCAAAATGTTTTTCATCGGGGCAAACACAGTTGGACCATCAGCTTAAACAGGACAAGAAAGAGGGAGGACTGGATGAGATGGTGCGCGAGGTACTGCAAAATCTTCCTCAGCGCAACCGCAAAAATGCAGAGTATATTATGAAGAAATTAGTCAAGAGCAAGGACAGGTGGACTCCCAAGGGCGAATTTATTCACAAGGGAAAGATTGTGAGAGGTTCACATATGATTGACTTGTTTAAAAATCAGTCTCTTATAAAAAGAAATCTAATGCCTAAGGGATGGACGGGCTTTTTGAATACCTGGTCTTGTTTAAAAACCCCAGAGATAGGTTACAGATAAATAGATTGGCTCAGCAAATTTTTCCTTCATGAAAAACTTTTTTTTCAGAAAGTTTTGAAGATGCCACCAGAGACGCTCATGGTTATTTAATCGTAGATCTCACCCCAAATTGCCCAGAACAATACAGACTGAGATCAGGGTTGTTACCGGAGCAGTGGCCGGTTGTCTATCTACCTAAATCGCAGTCTTCCTGAATCATCCTTATCATCATCATCATCATGTCTGCGTGCTTTGTGTCACGCCACGCCTCAGAGACGTAAAGATATTCTTAACCACGGCTCTCCCAACTTTCTTCACTCTTTGTGCGAACTCTCTTTAAATGTTTTAAAAAGAAACATTCCCCTGACCAGCGCTCAATATCAAAAACCAAGCGCCGAGCTCTGATGACCCAGTCCGGAGGGTTTCTAATGCCTCTGCTTTCGGCGGTTGTGCCCATCTTTGGACAGCTTCTAGGAGGACTAATCAAAAAATGTCTCAAAAGATGTTTCTGGTCACGCCTCAACAGCTGAGCTGTATGAGTCAGACTTTGGGCAACAACAACAACGGCGGTGAATCTCACGCCATGAAACGTACGGCTAAAAATGATTTTGACGCAAAAATGAGGGATATATTAAACGAACGGGGGCTTAATCCTTATGAAAAAATTTAAAAATATAACGCTCTGTTACAAAGATACTTCACCCTGATCAAACAAGGGGAGGAGGAACGTCGACTTTACCTAAAGACGGCGAATGGCCTACCTTGTGACTCTGACCGGAAGAAAAACAAGATGAAAATGAAGAAAGGACAAGAAAGAGGGAGGACTGGATGAGATGGTGCGCGAGGTACTGCAAAATCTTCCTCAGCGCAACCGCAAAAATGCAGAGTATATTATGAAGAAATTAGTCAAGAGCAAGGACAGGTGGACTCCCAAGGGCGAATTTATTCACAAGGGAAAGATTGTGAGAGGTTCACATATGATTGACTTGTTTAAAAATCAGTCTCTTATAAAAAGAAATCTAATGCCTAAGGGATTGACGGGCTTTTTGAATACTCTGACGGAGCTCAACATACCGATAACCTCGGTGACCAATCCTCGCGCTCGCGCTCAATATCGTCGACTCAAAACCACCGGAGAGTGGCGTGAAGGAGAGGATAAGAAGAGGAAGAAAGAGAAGAGGGGGCCGTAGCGCCGGTTGAGAGGGAGAAAGGAAAGTGGAAAAAACAAGATTTAATTCCGTTTGTGGTGGAGGAGGAGGAGGAGGAGGAGGAGGCGGAGGAATGGGTTACACCGGTAAAAAGGAGTTAAAGAAAATAGTGGAAAACGGCCGCTTGTTGGATAAATTATACAGCGTGATAATTACTTTAATAAAAGAGTCGTACAACAACAACAACACTGACGTTTGTCTTGTCTTTTTTTATTTATTTCTTAAACAAGTTGTAACAATCTTTGAACATTTCTAGAGAACAGGCAGAATCTCCTCGTTGAATCCTCGTACAACGTTGATATTTTTTCACAAACTTTGATACAATTTCATCATTTTTTACGACGTCGTCATCGTCGTGATACAGAGATAGCACACTCTCCAAAGGTAGCCCGCAGGCCCTATGACATAAATAATATCCGCAGGCGGGCGACACGACGTCTTGAAGTTGTCTTTTCTGGTACAATAATTTTTTAGAACAGCTTTTTAAAAATTGTAACACGGAACACACAAAGTCGGGCGGTAGTCCGAACGAGTCGAAAAAAGTGGCGCTCCCATCTTCCTCCAGAGTGAGCACTAGCCAGTGTTCTCTGGGCTTATGACTAGGGTGCGTGTTGACAATCATGTAGAAGGGACGTCTGAATGAGCGCGTCAGCGCCGGTAGCTGGTCCGAAGCCCACACGCAGCAAAACGCATCTCCCAGTAAATGACGCATGACACCTTCTGGTGGTTATTCATATTCTTTCTTTCTTTCTTTCTTGATAATAATCCACCAGCACTTGACATTGGAGTTGATCTCCAAAATACTCTCATAACACGCGTACACGATGAGAGTGGTTGTATGCGGCAGGGGAACTCTGAATCTCATTTCCAACCTTAAGCACCTGTTGGAAACCAGGGAAAAGGCATCTGCGTCTTCAGCCGTGTTGGATAGAGAGCAATACCCCTCAACAGGGCTGCTGCGTGACCCAGACGCACCGCAGGGGAAACCGTCGTTTTCTTGACAAACAAAGAAGCACCCAATATTTTTAATTTAAAATTAGCGTTAGCGGAATGCATGAGACAGAAGGCGTCGCTAGCGCGGGTCAGTTTAATTCTCAGATCCACAGAGTTCAAGAGAAGCCTCGGGCCCAACAGCTGAAGCTCGCCAGAATTAGCGGTGAACCGAGCTCTCTGCACTAGACCTTTGTTCAGTCCGTTATTTGTCACCACAAAATCCATAGAGCCGGCCGTGTCTTTGTAAAATAACCCGGCGGTAAACTGACTTTTTAGCGAATCTTCTGAAAAGTTGAGGAGGGTTTCGATCACAGCTCTGTATGGGTGAGTGGCGCTGGATTGCGATATCAATCTATCGCTGAGAATAATGTCACACTGACTGAAAATGGTATAATAATTCACGAGGCCTACGGGCCGTCATTATCCAGGTTCGTACCGTCCGGTTTGGTAATTTTCAGTCACAGGTGTAGCAAGGTGTCGTTCAAATCCAAATATTTTTCGTCGTCTCCAGGAATGAAAAACTCTATAGGCCCCGACTCAGTAATGGCCGATAAAGGCAAAATCTCTGTGTAGAGCTTTTCGTCGGTAGACAGCTGTGTCATGGGGGCTGAAAAAAAATCCAGCTCTGCTATACTGCACTCCGCCGATTTGTAATGTAAAAGAGCCATGTTTTGTTTTTGTTTTTTTCTAAAAGATATCGCCGGACCTTATCGCTGCTGCAGGGCTCCGGGTAGACTTGTTCCCCTTAGCGCCTCTCGTACCGACTGACTTGCCCTTGGCGGAGCGTTGACGTTTTTTAGATCCTCGTGAAACGCGCTCCCCTGGAGGTCTCTTTCTCGCTCTTCTAGCGACCCACTATTTTACCTACGGCATGGCTTATGACCTCCAAGGCTATGTTTTTAGCGGCTGACTTGAGATGAGGCTTAGCAATGGCAAAACCTTTTTTCACAATAGGGGACATGAAACGGAATAATTTTGAAAATATAGACCCTATCTCTCGGCCGTACATGACGGGGGGAGCCGTAAAAACCGGGGAGGGCTCCACCCGCTTGGTTTTCATAGTAGCTCACAAAACAACGAGGATCGTCATTTTTTCAACAAGGACTTTGAGGGTCTGAAATGGAGTTTCACGATAGTCTTGCCAAAGGTAAAGTTTACTTGCTTATTTTGATCGGTCTTAATCTCAACGTGGATTTTTTCAATGTGTTTGTTGATGACCGGTAGATACGAGGCGGGGTTAAAACACTGCGTGATGACGTCGCCGTACGTCCCTTGTATAGGGACGGTTCTCAAGAGCGGAGCATAGGCATCGCCTACGAGCTGATGATTACCACGTCGCTATGGCAGTAAAGGTGGTAATTCCCCGCTTTTATATCGGCCAGGTAGGGTGCCAACCTGCCCAATATGTAATACGTGGGCAGAAAAAATGTTGTTAAACGCTAAAAAAATGTCTTTGTCGATGACTCTAAGATGTGTGTTTAGCTCAGTGGCGATTGCTCTAAGACTGCAAGGGAAGCTCAGCTTCCCCTAAAATGTCAAAAAATAAGTGGTCAAATATGTGACCAGCCATGGAAAAACCAGGAACAAATCTCCCAAGAGGCATTTTGAGTTATTTACAGATTCTGAAAGTGTAGTTTCTAAGCTTTCCAACAATGTCTAACACATGGAAATCTGAAAATATAAAGATTACCACCTATACCCATATATGTAGATTCACCTAGTGCGCCCCAGCTACCCTTCAAAATAAAGCATTAATAAGTACTCAAATTAACTCAAACAATACTAAATATTATAAGCAAACTAAAGGTGTATTCTTCAGAACTAAACAACAAAAAATAACTAAATAATTAGTGATTAAATATTACAAAAATAACAAATAGCTCCAACACTCATCTTCACCTACATCTGCAGATGCTTCACCATTTTCTACATTAGTGTAATGAGGGAGACCTCTTGCACTCACTCTCTCCCTCCCTCTTGCATTCTGCCACACCCTCTGATCAACCTATTGTTCCGTCCCACATCTCTTAACCCTCATTCTCTCCTCGGGTCTATATGACCCGACGGCCACATTGGGGCGCTATAAAAATATGGTTTTCTTCCATGTAATTGCCTGAAAATTACAAATGTCGTGTATAACTATTCACTTTTTCAAATAAAATTGATGATTACTACTTTGCATTGCATTATGGGAATTTATCTAAATTTGCAACACCTCTACTAGGTGGCGCTATTGGATAAAAAAAAAACACTATTGTGCTTTCTAGCACAATCAACGCATCCAAACCCACGCTCACACTTGTCCACACACACACTCAGACCAACAAACACCCCGACACCCACACACACACACACACACACACACACACACACACACACACACTAGGTGGGGCTATAGGATAAAAAGTGACAATATCGTGCTTTTTAGCACAAACAACACATCTAAACCCAAACTCTCACTCCCCCCCGTCCCCCCGTCCCCCCCAACCATCACACACACACACACACACACACACACGCGCACACACACACACACACACACTTACAGTTCTGTTTTTTTTCTGTTGTGTTCTAAGTTGAGAGTTGAAGTTTGTTGAGAGATTTTTGGCAATAAATGTTGGTCTTTGTAAATATTTTTTTGTTTGGATTTGAAACAGAAACATTGCTCCCTGATATTTGTGAATAAAATTGCATCAGTCAATTTTGACCTGAGAATATTCTGGCTAATACTTGACATATAGCAGTCTCTGATAATCCAAAATAAAGCACCAAAGTCGCAATACAAAACAAGCAGCATTATGCTGAATATAACAGACCTAAGCTTCAAATATACTGCCAAATCTTGTTACTACTTTGTACCCCTAGGTGGCAAACATGTGCAGTTGCAATCCTGACGTCATTTGTGGGTGTGTTTCTATTCAATAAGTTTGAGAAATAAGAGACACGGAGGGAGGGGCTGAGCGCGCAGCGAGCAGACTGAGAGGACACAGACAGAGCGGAGAGAAAGCCAGCAGGCACAGAGCAAAATACAACAAAAACACACAAAATGCCTGAAGGAGTTTTCACTGTTGATGAGGTACTTAGTCAGTTACTTGCCGATTCTGATTCTGACGGGAAATATTTGCTCTCTGATGACGATCGGTCGCCGAGTGATGAAATTAACGATGCATTGCAGGTGTGCCATGCGCAACACGGTTGTCATCCATGCCTGCACCACGCAGGTGCGCATGACTTCGGTAATTAGCAGACTTTGCCTCACTGTGGTCGGGGTGGCAGAAATTAGAGGAGGAGGGGACGTGTCGGAGGAAGCAGCGGTGGTAAAAGCAGGGCTGTGAACAGTAATGATGGCTGGGTTTACTTGAGAAACGAGGAAGTGGATCACAGGTGGATTAGGGACTGTTCACTATCAATGGAGACACGGATCTCACAAATTAGATGAGTGAATTTACTCCCATCAGATTCCTGTTCATTTATTTTGAGGATGAGATGACAAAACAACACAAAACAAATCTACTGTGTAAATACTTACTTAAACTCACTTTACCAGTCAAACAAAAGCAGCTCAATGACCAGAGGTGTTATTATTTGCTGCCATTCAAAAATTAGAAATGGTTTCAAAATTTTTTTTTTTTACAAAACTTTGACATATACCACTCTGTAAAAATTTATCAATTTATATTCAAACTCAGAATTCATAATTCATAATTACTGACCATTTTTACTGAAAAAATAGGTATAATTTTATGCAAATTAGGTCTATGACGTCATATATTCAAAAAATAACTGTAAAATATAATTTAATAAGTTGGAGTGAAGTTGACTAACAAGGTGAAACACAGAAATTGGTGATAATTTTCTGCCACATGCTTTATATCAGTCAAACAAATTCGGGTCAATATGACCCGCGAATACCAGAGGTGTTATTATTTGCTGCCATTCAAAAATTAGAAATGGTTTCAAAAAAATTTTTTCACAAAACTTTGACATATACCACTCTGTAAAAATTCATCAATTTAGATTCAAACTCAGAATTCATAATTCATAATTACTGACTGTTTTTACTGAGAAAATAGGTATAATTTTATGCAAATGAGGCCTATGACATCATATATTCCAAAAATAACTGTAAAATATAATTTAATAAGTTGGAGTGAAGGTGACTAACAAGGTGAAACACAGAAATTGGTGATAATTTTCTGCCACATGCTTTATATCAGTGAAACAAATTCGGGTCAATATGACCCGTGAATACCAGAGTTGTTATTATTATCAAGGAGAGAAGGAGGGTTAAATTACTGCTAATTATCTTACCTAGCCGACTTTGCTAGCTGTTTAGCCCCTCCCACCTAGGGAAAAATGTGAGGAGCTAGCGCTAGGAGCGATGAGCGAGCATTGTCGGTTTAAGAGACATGAGACATCCTTTCCACTGTAGCGTCACGTGAAGCGACGTCCATTCCTGATGACGGCGGCACAGCTGGATCTGCTGCATAACGGAGCCAGCGTTTGGCGTACATCCCAAATCACATTATATTCGCTGATCAAAGCCGTTTACAGCATACGACATCCCTCTGTCCTTAGGACCCTCACAGCTGATCAGGAAAAACTCTGCAAAAAAAAACCTTTTAACGGAGAAAAAACGGTAGAAACCTCAGGAAGAGCAACTGAGGAGGGATCCCTCTTCCAGGACGGACAAACGTGCAATAGATGACGTACAGAACAGATCAGCATAATAAATTAACAGTAATCCGTATGACACAATGAGACAGAAAGAGAGAGAGAGAGACAGAGAGAGATGCAGGACAGACGGTAATGACAGTAGCTTACAACAACATGAAAGTAATAATATTAATTAATATTAATATTAACAGGCTAATTAATATTACCTACAAGCAATAGCATTCCACTCACATGACATGCAGGACAATTAATGATGGGCAAATGTGTTTGTGTGTGTGTCTGTGTGCGTGATGTTATGCGTGATGTGTTGATACACATGTGGTTCTGGACATGAGCAGCTGCACATTTAACAGCCACACATCACCAACAGTCCGCTGAACAACGCAAAGGGTTGTGAATGAAATAAACTTAATTACAACATGACAGTCTTGCACGAAATATCATTAATGTTACTCTTTGTAGTCATGTAGGCATGTGAATTACAGCATTTCATTGCAAAGAATGCATGTAATGGGTACACTTGCGCTGTTTCTCTGCCATCTTGTTCAAATGAGCCAGATGTAGGGGGCGGGTATTTATACGTCATGCTGTTCAGCTGAAAAACTCTTCCGGATAGGAAGCTCTCAACCATCCTAGCTCGTAGCTGCTTAAAGCTTGCTGCTAGATCCTAGTGCTAGCTCCTCGCTGCACAAATAAGAGACGTGGGACGGTCTAGAAGATGGCGGACCTCGAATGACTTCCGGTTCAAGCGAGGGGCTAGCAGTAGCACTATAAAAATAAGAGACTTGGGACGCACCCAAGGTGAGACTTAATTACCCCCTGGTCTAACCACTCATTAAAAGTAGCTGTGTGCAGCCAGCCTCAGGCTTGCCTCATCTGTCCTGGCGCCAGGGGCGGACTGGGACTAAAAGACAGCCCTGGACCGGTATGCGCTTCCTTCTTCTTCAATTTGATTGGCGGCCGGCCAGCTCATAGATATCTATGGGCCGGCTGGCATCCAAGTGTCTCTCTGGCATCTTCACAGGCATTGTTTGCAGTAGGACCTGACTGGAAGGTAGCATTCATCCCCATCCTCTGACACCACATGAGTGTGGCATGTGTGTGTGCTGGAACACAATTGTTTGGTCACTGTAACCTGTTGTCCAAGATATACTACTGGCAATGTCTTTCCTTGGCTAAGCCAACAACTCGAGCTTGAGGGCGTCAATGTTGGGGTCAGCTTGCGGCATGGCGGACTCAGCGGGAGGAGGCTCACTGAGGATGTGGTCGCGGTGTGTTGAATAGGCCTCAGTTGTGTCTGGATAGTATTACGAGTTTTCATGTTCTTTCCAGACATTTTAATGTGTTCTAAAGTTAAACGTGCAGACAAAAAGCAGAGTGGCGAAAGTCAAGACTGAATGTATGAACAAAAAGCGCAAATGAATTACAGTTTTAATCGACATCGGCAAGAGCCTCCAAACTCACGTCCTACTCCATTGACAGCTCCTCAGTGCCCCCAGTAGATATGTGTTGTACAGAATTCACAAACTGTCAGACAGCTATATGCAAGTCCTCTACAGAAGCAGATAGCGCTGGCAGATGTGAAGCTCCAGTGTGAAAAGAGAAAGCTGCAAGACATGGAGCTTGACAGACCAATAAAAAAAAACCTTAAGGAAACTGGACTTGGAAATAAAGAAACTAGAGAAAGAAGTAAGTGATTTTAATGCACACTTTAAGCATGACTGTGATGCAATGTATTAATCGATGTTATTTCTCTTTCTCTTCCCAGCTCCAAGCAGACAGTGACTGGTTACAGTATTTTTCATTTAAATAAAATTAGGTCAAAGAATATTGTGGTTTCCTCTTCCTGTTTTCATTCATTAATGTAAAGTATACTGGAGTTATTGATCCAGTTAATTGGAAATGTTATTTGCGAAGGGTCATACAGTTATGAAACCTAATAACCACTAATTGTGTGCTATGCCAAACACACCTACTTGTATGTGTATTCCAACAATTAATCCTTTTATTAATGAGGATATCTGCATGTCAAAGTATCCTTGGCCAAGATACTGAACCCCAGATTGCTCCCAATACTGTATGTACCCTGTGTGGTAGACTTGCGGCATTAGTGTGTGTCTTAGAATGGGTGAGTGGTTAGGGTTACTAGGTTAGGGTTACTAGGTTAGGGTGCACACTGCTTAGCGCTTTTATCTTAAGGGCTTTATACTTTATATAAAAATAAAAAATTTAAATAAAATCCTGCTATAAGCAGCTATCTAATAAAAACTGCAAACAAAGCAGCTATTTTAACAAAAAACCCTGCTATAAAAGCGGCTATTTTAAGAAAACCATCTGTGTGACGGTCATTGCATGGCTCCATGCTGTGCGGCACTGGATTTGTGGACCCAGCAGTCTGCAGAGGTAGCGGATGCCTTCCCCGAGAACCTGTACCAGGTGGTTGACATCAAAAAGCAATGGGTCCGACCTGTCCCAAAGCACTCTTTCCCATCGGAATGCCCTTCATCCAAAACATCATTCAAGAATGGACACACCATTGTAAATTTCAATTCAATTTCAATTTTATTTATAAAGCCCAATATCACAAATCACAGTTTGCCTCACAGGGCTTTACAGCCTACGGCATCCCTCTGTCCTTAGGACCCTCACAGCTGATCAGGAAAAACTCCCCCCAAAAAAACCTTTAATGGGGGAAAAAAAAACGGTAGAAACCTCAGGAAGAGCAACTGAGGAGGGATCCCTCTTCCAGGACGGACAGACATGCAATAGATGTCGTACAGAACAGATCAACATGATAAATTAACAGTAATCTGTATGTCACAATGAGACAGAAAGAGAGACAGAGAGAGAGACAGAGAGACAGAGAGAGAGAGAGAGAGAGAGAGAGAGAGAGAGAGAGATGCAGGACAGACGGTAATGACAGTAGCTTACAGCAACGTTAATGAAAGTAATAATATTATAATTATAATTCTGGCTGTTGTGGTACAATATGTTGAAAGTATATATTGATATCTGATAGTGTATATATGTGACAATAATCATATATGTATAATAACAGTAGAAGTATGACTAATGATAACAACAACAGCAGCAGGAGGCATCTGGCAGGACCACGGCAGCAGCACAACCACAAACGTCACACCATCCAGGCACCGCTGCAATAAAAGTTAACCTGAGAGACAGTGGAGCACAAAGGCTCCGGAGAAGTTAGTGACATACAGTAAAGCCGAGTTAGCAAGATGCAGTAACAGGACACGAGAGAGAGAGAGAGAGAGAGAGAGAGAGAGAGAGAGAGAGAGAGAGAGAAGGAGAGAAGGTGCCTGGTGTATTATAGGGGGTCCCCCGGCAGACTAGGCCTAAGTCAGCCTAACTAGGGACTGGTACAGGGCAAGCCTGAGCCAGCCCTAACTATAAGCTTTATCAAAGAGGAAAGTCTTAAGTCTAGTCTTAAATGTGTCTGCCTCCCGGACCGCAACAGGAAGATGATTCCACAGGAGAGGAGCCTGATAGCTGAAGGCTCTGGCTCCTGATCTACTTTTGGAGACTTTAGGGACCACAAGTAACCCTGCTGTCTCAGTGCTATGATGCACTCTAAATCCTGACTGAAATTCCTCAAATAAATTATTATCATGGAGAAAATCACACAGCTGGTCTGCGACTACTTTCTCAAGGATCTCTGAAAGAAAGGGAAGATTAGATATTGGTCTACAGTTGGCTAACGCCTCTGGATCCAGGGTGGGCTTTTTTAGGAGAGGTTTAATTACAGCTACCTTAAAAGACTGTGGTACTGTACATAGCCTGTTAATAAGGATATACTGATCATATCTAATATGAGTGTTAACTAAAGGTAAGACTTCCATAAGTAGCCTAGTTGGGATGGGGTCTAAGAGACACGTTGATGATTTAGATGAAGAAATCACTGCGGTCAGTTCTTGAAGAGAAATCTGGGAGAAGCAATCTAAATATATATTAGGTCTTACAGCTGTGTTTGAGGGCAGATAGGTACTATCTGAGGACAGGAGGTCATGATTTTTGCCTCTAATAGTTAGAATTTTGTCATTAAAAAAGCTCATAAAATCATTACTGCTATGGGCTAAAGGAATACAAGGCTCAATAGAGCTGTGACTCTCAGTCGGCCTGGCTACAGTGCTGAAAAGAAACCTGGGGTTGTTCTTGTTTTCTTCTATTAATGCTGAGTAATAGTTTGCTCTGGCATTGCGGAGGCCCCTCTTATACGTTTTGAGACTGTCTGCCCAGATTAAACGAGATTCTTCCAGTTTAGTTAATTGCCAATTCCTTTCAAATTTTCACGATATTTGTTTTAACTTACGGGTTTGAGCGTTATACCAAGGAGCAGACTTTCTTTGCTTTGTTAACTTCTTTTTAAGAGGAGCTACAGAGTCGAGTGTTGTTTGCAGCAAGCCCACAGCACTATCGACAAGATGATCAATTCGGGAGAGGTTAAAGGGCAAGTGTGTAATATTTGGCATGGTTTATTGTCAAATCTGAATCTGAATCTGAATATCCTACCCATTAATATGTTTATATAAGTGTATAATCGCTATAAAATAAAATTTGTTTTTTGTAGCCTTATAATTATGCTTTTATATATATATATATATATATATATATATATATACACATATACATATATATATATATATATATATATATATATATATATATATATACATATATGTATGTATATATATATAGCAAGGGCCTTGCTTTAGAGAGGTCGCCATCTTGCACCGTCATGTATGTAAGGCAGCCCTAGCGGACAATCCAGCCAGCCAGAGAACGCGTTTCACGTGTATAAATAAACCAACAAAGACAGCGGAAGGAAGGAAGAAGGATGAGGAAACAGCAGAGAGTGTTAGTAGTTCATCGATGGAGAGTAGTGAAAAGTTTTTTTAGTTCTAAAGTTTGCGAATGGACCACACTTACCACGCAACAGGAGAGAATGAACCCGAACCGTCATCTGCGAGGAAAAGAAGATGCTTCACTCCTTGTGATGCACTCTCTGCGGCGCTTTTCCTCCTGATGATATATCTCCCCAACGATGGTTAGCACCGAATCCCATTCTGTGCAGCAAAATGGGAGCGGAGGATTCAGCCTCTTGTCTCGCCCACTCAGCATCCAACACATGGATTTCCTCATCTGTATGCTCCGGCTCAAACAGGTATGGCTCTGGATCTGTGTCCGCTACAAGAAACTCTTCAAAATCGCGTTCAAAGTCGTCCATTGCAGCTACTATAGTCCGGAGATATTGCTAGGCTAAATAAACAGCTGAGCTCTGTTTACAGGCTACGCTGTCAGTCAGTGTGCGGGCTGGAGATTGGTGGAGCAGAGAGGGGATGGGGTACCCGCTTGGTACTGTAAACGAGTATGTGTGTATGGAGTGTATGTGTTACGCTAGAAGAGTCAGCGTTTGGGACGGAGTCTTTTACCCCCTGGAGTGTTACCGGAGTTTTTGGAGTGCTCAAATAAATGGGCCTTTTTCCCGAACGCTACTCTGGTCTCCTGCTCGTGAGGGATTCATTACAATATCGTAACATGGTTTAGATTTCTAAATAAACATTCACCTCGTTGCTAGATAGACCTACTCCTGAAAAACTCGTGACTGCGCAAGGCTTTTTGTCCCTACGAGGGACTGCTCCATGCTGCTGTTCTGAAGTTAAAGGAGGAAGAGTCGGTAGAAGACATTCCATCAGTCAGAAAAAACATTCAGCAAGCTGCAAGTCAAGCCAGCAAGCTGCTGCACCCCATCAACCATGACTACAAGAAGTTAGAGGATTTCATTAACCAGCTGATGGCTATAGAGACAGTCTTCGACGGGAGGGGTGAGCGAGTGAGCCCTGCAATCTAGAATTTTACCACTGATGTCACTGTTTTCAACCCATTTTACACACTGGCCCTTTAATGGTATGGGTAACCTCTGTTACTGAAGGACATGGTATTCCTCTGTTACTGAAGGACATGGTATTAGATTTAACGACGGAGGAATCATTTCCTTAAATTTTGTAACAGCACTATCTGATAAACATCTAGAATAGTAACTGTTGCTGAGTGGCGTGTAATCAGGTAAAAAGAAATCAACAGTAATCAAATAATGATCTGATAGCGAGGGATTCTGTGGAAAGACTGTTAGGTTATCAATTTCAATTCCATACGTCAGAACTAGATCGAGGGTATGGTTAAAACAGTGAGTGGGTTCATGTACACCCTGGCTGAAGCCAGTGGAGTCTAATAATGAGATAAACGCGATAGCCAGGGAGTCATTATCAACGTCGTCATGAATGTTAAAATCGCCTACAATAACTTTATCTGATTTAAGAACTAAATTGGATAAAAACCCTGAGAATTCAGATACAAATTCAGAATACGGGCCAGGAGCACGGTACACTATAATGAATAAAAGTGGCTGCTAGGTTTTCCAGGTCGGATGTAAAAGACTAAGAACTAAAACTTGATTAACAGACTAGAGTTAAAAATGGCTGCAACTCCCCCTCCTCGGCCGCCTCGTACATAAACACACATGAAATCAGAGGAATACCAGTGGTTATATTCCACACACAAAGAATATATATCTATATATCTATAGGCCTATATATATATGTATACATATATATATATATATATATATGTATATATATATATATATACATCTATCTTTCTATTTATCTATATATCTATCTGTAGATATATATAGATATATATTATTTGTGTGTGGAATATATGCTGACAATAACCGATAAATGATCACGCCCAGAGCCGCATTAACAACATTTTGTAGAGAGGGGGATAAGTGCTGTCCCATTCCTATTTGTAGCATCTGGAGCCCTTTCAGACTCTCACACTCAATCACTTACAGCTGACGTAAATTAAGTCAGTGAGGGTTCAGGGCTTGAGTCTTTAGGGGCCGGATTGGAATTGGGCCTGCGTCTCTGAGTCCTGGGGTCCATTTCAGAAAGGAGATTCAACAAACTCTGAGCCTAACCCTGAACTCTGAGTTGAGTAACTCTGAGACGGGAAACTCTTTCAGAACAGGTGATTTCAATCGGTTCAATCAAAACAGAGTTTGTTCACTATGGCCCGATCCCACACCGGCCCCTATCCCCTCGCCCTATTCACTCCCCCTCCGTTTGCGCGGTCACGCGGAGCTCCGCCATATTAAGGGCCGTCCCAAACCAATTATCGCTGAGTGCGAGTGGACTGCTCAGCCCTTAGATAGCTAGTGTGCATCAGTGCAGGCTTCTGATGAGCCCAGCAGGAAGCGCAACATCACAATGGAGGAAACAACATACAAATGTAACAGTTCCGTCTTTCTACTTTGTAAAATATTTTAGATCAAACACACACATTAATTTCCTCACACTGACTTTAGAGTCTCAAACAAACTCACAGAATGTTTGGTGTCAAAAGATGAAAACATGTCCATATGCTTAAATGAACTATTTAAAACTGTCTAAAAAATTCCTCATCCCATTCTCATGATTTTTAAAAAATATATAATTATGTGTTCACAGGGACAGAAGAAAAAACAAAGCAGTTAATCGATCTACGGATTAAAAATGAGTCTCTTTACTAAAAAAAAGTAATGCTGCAAAGCAGGGATGGAGGTGAGATTGCCCAGATTAATTAATAAAGTTCATCTGTGAATGTGTAAACTGTGTCTATAAAATATGAACAAGTTAATTAATTTGATTACACTGCACTGTATCTCTTATCTGACTTATTAAAGTTTTTTTTTAATTTAACTCATTTTAATTAACATTTAAATGTTTTTTTTAATAGCCCGTTGCTCTATTTTGCTTTCACAAAGCATCTGTCTGTATCCATGGTTACATCTGCTTCCTTCTTCCGATAGAGTGGCGAGGGCGTCCCATGGTTTGGCTTCTCTTTCATACACTTCCCCTTAATCAGGAGTGCCCACCGCAGCTGCGAGTGTAACTTGATTTGGAGTGACACTCGGTAGTGAAGTGGTAGTGGGTAGGGAGTGGTTTGATTGGGCCTATGAGTTAAGCACGTGCACCACGACTTTAAAAAGCCATCACCAATGGAGCCCCGATTCCACGATTCACCATGGCAATAAGCGCCATTAAAAGGACTGCATTTTTTACTCTTCTGGAGTTGGACATTTTAATGCGCTCATACAGCGAATTTGAAGCTGTTTTCAGGAAGAAGAGTAACACGGCTGCAGCAGCGAAGGAACGCAAGTCGGCGTGGGAGAAAATTACTACTCAAGTCAATGCGTAAGTTTAAATTTATTTTATACATTTATGCAATCACAATAATATTAGGCTACAGATGCAAACAGGTGGAATGGTGTTAAAGCTAAAATTTATTTCACTTAGATGCAATCCCACTGGCGAAAAGCAGCTCAAGATGAAATATCAAATCAAATGTCTTTACACTTAAGAAGATAGTCTCCTTCATTTTGTGAAGGAGCAATGATGGGAATGTGGGTTCCATCAATGCACCCTATCACACCGGGAAATCCTAAAAGAAATTAAAATGACTAATCCCAGTCTGAGGTTGCAGCACCATGTCATTAACTGAATATGATTTATAAACATAAATTTTAACTGATTTCTACATCATTCACCTGCAATCCTGTGGAACTCCTCCTTGATGACCCTCACAGGTTTATGTCCAGGGAACACAACAAAAGAGTTTAATAGACGTTTCAGAGCTATAGGGACACTTTTCTCACGGCTCTGCAGACAGTGGCCTTACTGATATTTTCTGCATCTCCGATATTATACAGAAAACTCCCGTTTGCGAAAAAAGAGCAACACAAAGAATCTGGGTTGATGAAAGTGCACGTCCACGGTTGGTGACGTTGGTTATGTCACGACGGATGAGGTTATGGATATAAATGATGGACTGTGATGTGAAACGGTACCGTTCAAAAAGAAAATGTTCTGGAAATGATAATACATCAATTCTGGGCCTGTGAATAATGCGTAACTCCCTCCTCAGTAACACCTCCTCTTCGTCCACAGGGTCCTCCAAGAACGGACATGCCATGGTCGAAAAAAGTAGATTTAGAACTAGAACACACTTTAGGATCCAACTTTACCTTGAGGACAGATGATCAAACTCGCTGAAACCCGCGCGACCATAACCGAATGAATGAATGAATCACACTTCGTGTGTGGCGTAAAGAGGGAGGAGACAGCTAGAAACTCGAGGTTCATTGAAGAAAACCTGCTCCCGACCAGGTTAGTTGCCATAGTAACTGACACCGAGCCTCACCTCTCTTTCTGAAACGGGCTGGAGTTACTCCGCTTTCTCTAGTTTAAGATAAGATAAGATAAACTTTATTGTCGCGCAAGGGAAATTCGTCTTGGGCTGTATAGTGCAAACAGCTGCAATATTCACATACATACATACATACATACATACATACAATCAACACAGACAAGTTGCCGACATAGTGCACTGAGGGCCGAATTCACAAAAGGATTGCGTGGCTTTTGCTTTTAAACCGGTAAAAATGGAGTAAACACTACCGTCTAATTCACAAAGCACGCGCAGAGGGTGAAATACTCCACTAACTGCGCTGCCAAGCAGATTGCGTCTCGGTGGTCCGGTGTTATTTGCACGTAGGCCTATTTAAATGAGGTAATATGCATATATTTGGCGCAAAAATATCATTATTACTTTAATGGCATCCGAAGATAGTGATGCGTTGAACAGGTGACAGTCTGCGGTCGTTCTCAAAACGTACTTCTGTCACGCACTTCAAAAGCAACTTTCAATAATTTATTTCACGAAATGGGGGAAATAAACGTGAACAAAAACGGTTCCATAATTCATATTAAATTCAAAAGATAACGGAAAAACAGCTACAAGTGAGAAGGAATAGTGATAAAGTGGTCAAACTTGGTCAAATCCACAGCCTCAACCCATCCGACACTGTTAGACTGACTCACCAGCAGACATCACTGCATGAGGGTATACAGTATTCATTACTTTGCCAAACAAAGTCTGCCAAAATTTATACTTTGCCATGTGGCTAATTGCTATCAGGGGCAAATCAGGGGCAAACTGGTCATGACCCGGTCAAGGTAACCTTCAGGCAGTTCATTTTTTCGTTTTAAACCAAAAAGGAAAAAATGGAAATACCGTGGTTTTCCCATTTTTTCCTTTTTGGTTTAAAACGAAAAAACGAGAAAATGGAGCCGTTTTTCCGTTTTTGTTGTCAGAATTAAAAATGACAAAACCAAATTCAAATAACAGCCCGATTTTGTTTTTTTGCAGATTCATTTTTTCATCTATTGTTTTGGACAAAAAGTAGAACGGCGGTGACATCAGAGGCGGAAGTAACTTCAAAATAAAAGACAGGAAGATAAGATTGCCTATAAAACTTATAAATATCCTATAAAACTTTCCCATGTATCTTTTATTTCAACTTACACCTGATGTTTTGCGCGTTTTGAAAAGCTGCCTGCCATTGTTGTGAGGAACTTTTTATTCATAAAAATAGAAATAAAATGTTATGATCGCAAATTTTAAGGCTACAGTAAAACTTGTTGTTCAACCATAATGTTGCTATTCAGAGACTAATAAGGGAAATCGTCATGCATATTGTTCCCATGAAGGACGTATAGGGATTCCCTCAAAGGTTGTGTTTTAATATTCATTCGCCGAATTATTTGCAATAAAGTAATCGAGGATTTAATAAATTATTGTGTGTGTTGCGTTGTTTTCTCCATAACACATTGTTGCGTCAGTGAAGTGTCAAGCTGATGTTTGTCCTTTTTACCAGCAGATGGCAGTAGGCCTATGGATTTAATTGCTGTCAATGAAAGCCTGGTTTTCTCTCAGTTTCTGTTGGATTATACAGACCTGCAATTCTTCAGGTTATTGATACGGACAATTCAAATTATATGCAGCATATATTTACTTGTATTCTTTTATATTGTTGTATCACATAGGCCTATGTATTGTTGGCAGAGATGGGCAGCATTTTAATTACATGTAGGCTATTTAAAATGTTTTATCACCTACTATGACAATAGAAATGTCATGCAAAAATACATCCTGTGCCTTTTTTCAGAATCTGATTAATCAAATAAAATAATCAATGATTAATCCATTATTTTTTTTTAAATATATAAGTTAGTGGCAGCCCTAACTGTATGCAACACATCTGATTCATATTATTTTAACCTGTTAGTATTTCTTGCAATGTCCCTCACAAATAAACTAATAAATACATGAATACAAACACCTTAGCTACTATTGAACATTTGAATGTGATGAGGAACCTTTAATGTTCATATGAAGGCAAGTGAAGGAGCTGCTATGTCACGTTCTAATAACCTTTCCTATTTTAATTTAAACTTTTTTATGTCAACCTCCCAATGAGGTGCAGTTTCCTCATCACTGCCCTTTGCAGTGAGGCCCTCCAGACTGGACTGCTATGGACGGAGTGTAGGGTGGTCCTCGATTACTTTATTGCAAACAATTCGGCGAATGAATATTAAAACACAACCTTTGAGGGAATCCCTATACGTCTTTCATTGGAATAATATGCATGACGATTTCCCTCTGAACAGCAACGCTATGGTTGAACAACAAGTTGTACTGTAGCCATAAAATTTGCAAACATTTTATTTCTATTTTTATGAATAAAAAGTTCCTCACAGCAATGACAGGCAGCTTTTCAAAATGCGCAAAACATCAGGTGTAAGTGGAAATAAAAGATACATGGGAAAGTCTCTATTGTCCTCCGCTTATCCGGGTCCGGGTCGCGGGGGCAGCAGCCTCAGCAAAGAAGCCCAGACAGTCCTCTCCCCAGCCACCTCCGTCAGCTCTTCCGAGGGAACCCCGAGGCGTTCCCAGGCCAGCCGGGAACATGGGAAAGTTTTATAGGATATCTAAGTTTTATAGGCAATCTTATCTTCCTGTCTTTTATTTTGAAGTTACTTCCGCCTCTGATGTCACCGCCGTTCTACTTTTTGTCCAAAACAATAAATGAAAAAATGAATCTGCAAAAAACCAAAATCAGGCTGTTACTTGAATTTGGTTTTGTCATTTTTCGTTTTTTGATTCTGACAACAAAAACGGAAAAACGGCTCCATTTTCTTGTTTTTTCGTTTTAAAACAAAAAGGAAAAAACAGGAAAACCACGGTATTTCCGTTTTTTTGTTTTTGGTTTAAAACGAAAAAATGAACTGCCTGAAGGTACCCTGACCCAAACTGCACTCAGCTGCCAAACTTTGTGGGCGTGTTTGCGCTGGTATATCATTAGCGAAATATCCTTTGTAAATAGGACGTTAAGACGGAGCAAACTGCAGGTGCAAGTGAAGTGCAATTCAAGGTGTTATCAGCGGCCGCGGTTAATTCTTTGTGAATTCGGCCCTGAGTGTGTTGCAGTTACGGACTACTGGTGCAAGAGTAGTGCAACCATTTGCCTTGTATGTAAGGTTACAATCAAAGGGAACTGCAGGTATTGCACTGGCCTATCTCAAAGTGCAAGTGAGTGCAGATAAAAACAAATAAATAAAGAGGTGAAATAAAAAAAAAAAAAACACCAGTAAAAACAGTTAAAATTATATTAAATCAGTTGCGAGACCATAGTGCAAATAAAAACAATACTAGATAAGAACAACAATGACCAGACCATTTAGGCATAAAATAGCCCTGCGCACATACGGCTCAACCAGGGGGGCATCGCAGGGCCAGCAGGTGAGCAGGCAACCACCTATTAGCGTAATTGAGGAGAATTCAGTAATAAGCAATGGTAAACAGTGATTAATTTACGGTGAATTTGACGGGCAGGGGTTTAAGTTACATCCCTTTCTGAAACGGAAAACCCAGAGTTTCCCTCATTTCAGGGTTAACGGATTCAGAGTTTTCACTAAACCTGCTTTGTGAAACGGACCCCGGGTCCATAGTATGTTTGTGGTAATAGTGGTCAATGAAGGCTTCCAAGTCCATTATTTCTTCCACTGTGGTAATGGTTTGGTCCGCGTTTATGGTAGTGACTGGTATGTGTGTGTATTTTTATCTGATTGTTTTGTAGAAAGTTTTTAAAGACAGATGTTTTTATGGAGTTTACCAGTGTTGTTCTAGTGACAGCGTGTCGCCATGTTGGATCTCGCCTCCGTCAACTGGTCTCGCGATACGTCAGAGTGCCATCAGTCCGTCCTCAGCTCAGTCCGCCCCCTCCCTCAGACATGCGCTTCTGATGTGAATAGCCAGGCAGCTGCTGACAGCTGGCTGCGCGACAATTAAAAAATCAGGGCATTTCCACGTCCAGTGTCAACCCACCGCTCTGTGTATTCTCCTTCCTTTTGTCTGAACCCTGGGCAAGTTCGTGACAAATGTCTGAGTCTGAGTCCAGGAAGCATAACGTACCAGTGCAGACCTGGCACTTAACTGCACTCAAAAAAGACACACTCAAAAAGAAGTACTGTTTCAAGTTGACACTATGTAAACCAGTCTGATAAAACCAACATACATGCAAGTTACAGGAGTGATTTATTCCAGGATGCAGGTTGAGTGTACTAAGCTTCCTGATGAAGACACACAATTGTCAAAAGATCACACAAACTCAGCAGAGTAAGAGAATAAAAGAAAAATGGTGTGATCAAAATTACATGGTTGTGCCATCAATTGTGAAACCCCACTATTATACTGGAATATCATAATCCCCACTTTCCTCTTTGTTAAGGTGAGGGGCGCTGATAAGTGACGACACATCACTAGAAAACTAAGAACATGAGAAGAATATGTACAAAAGTTAAATTAAGGTGTAAATTAGAACACATAAATGTGAGCTGCTGTTTGTATCAAATACAAGGCAAACCAAGGGATGATCTTAGTGGTTATGGTTGCATTGGTAGTTTCTAAAGGCCTTTCATCCAAAGACCTTTTGATTCAGACTCTGCAGACTTGTTAATTTGCTGTGCAGCGTGTGTTGACAACATTGCTTACATCATTAGAGCAATCAAACAAACAAAAACACTCAGCAAGAGGCAACAGAAACAATAACCAGTGTTTACACATACCAATTAGAACTGAGTGTATCAAAAATATCCATATACATAATTGTCACTGTGCAGTTGTGAGCATCTTTGTAAGATGAGGACATTATCTAATGAAGACCATAAAATGATATTGCTCATAAAATTACATTTAAAGAATCAAGAATGAATTCATGTGAAGCAGGCAATGTGGTTAAGGAAATTGGAAACACTGAGAATTTTTCAAATTCAGGAAACTTTGTGAAGATTTGCTCTGAAACAAATTCCTATTTTGATAATATTGTAAAACACTCACACACGTCAAAGGTAATATGTACAAAGTAGAGATTGTTCGTATTTACACATTTACATATAACAAACCAAACCTTTAAGGACACACAATTCCACTGCGTGCTATGCCTAATATAGGCTGATAAAGTAAAATACATCAACTACACTTTCCCTCCATGACAGTGACCTTAATCTCCAGGGGAACAAGTCCACTTTCACCCCTAGCCCAGACAGCTTTGGGACGAGGAGGAGGAGAGAAAGGGGCGTACTGTTATTAGAAATAAATTACCTCGACAATGGGCAATGTCACTGGGCAGATTTATGTCTGCTGTTTGAGGCACCATGGGACAGATGATGAGCTCCTATGAAGCCAAACGACTTCTGTAAATGTGTAAATTATAAACCAAAATACAATGTATGTATGTCTGAAAAAAAGAACAAGGCTTTGTGAATACACAGTATATTCCATATTCCAAAGAAGCTGAGTGCTCTATGTACCTGTGAGTGGGAAATGAACATAGTGCAACACTACCCTCTTGTGTTTGCATTTTTACATGTCATCTGCCCTCTTTTTGTGTGTGTGTGTGTGTGTGTGTGGGGGGGGGGGGGTACTACTACTATTACTACTACTACTACTACTACTACTGTTGTGTACTACAACAGCTCATCTAAGGTAACAAAGACATAATTCTTATTTTCAGGAGATTATAATCTATAGGCATCGATATTAAATTCCATTACTGCCACAAGATGCCTCTAACTCCTGCACACTAGACCTTTAATGCACACTACTCTTAATGCCTGGAAATTAGCTTTATGCACCTGCCTTTGGCCGCTCACTACCTTCAGTAACTACTACCTCTATAGTAGAAGATTTAACTCTCTCTGGAAACCAGTGCAGTGAGATTATAGATTATAATCTGTAGCCATCAATATAAAATTCCATTACTGCCACTAGATGCTTCTAACTCCTGCACACTAGACCTTCAATGCCCACTTCTCTTAAAGGGATAGTGCACCCAAAAATGAAAATTCAGCCATTATCTACTCAACCATATGCCGAGGGAGGCTCAGGTGAAGTTTTAGAGTCCTCACATCCCTTGCGGAGATGGGGCTAGCAACAAAACTCCACCTAATGGAGGCTGGGCGCCCCAGATTAAAACGTCCAAAAAACACATAACTGAAACAACAGAATATCTCCATACTGCTCGTCCGTAGTGATCCAAGTGTCCTGAAGCCCCTGAAGTTGTTTGGAAAAACACCATTTAAACTCTATTTTTAGCCTCAATGTGGCCTGTAGCTCTAACTGCCTCTCTGTAGACCCGGTTCGTGTGTGCGCTTGCGCGAGACCGTGAGACATCAGCACCGCCGTCATGTGTGTTCATGTGCTTTCGCTGGTCTTGCGTGCAAGCGCGCACACGTGAGATCGGTGTACACAGAAGCAGTTAGAGCTACAGGCTAGAGGGTGACACGGGAGTGGATTTTCAGTCCCGTCCCATCCCGCTCCCACAAAAATAATCCCATCCCGTCCCAATCCCATGAAAAAGGAAAAAAAAATCCCATCCCATCCAGCTCCCGTGTTGTGTTTCAGTTACAGTAAAAAAATAAAAAATAAAAAAAAATAAAATATATATCTATCTATCTATCTATATATATATATATATATACATATATATATATATATATATATATATATATATTAGTACATGGATCACACAATGCCTACCTTAGTTGAATATAAACCCAAATATGACATCTAATGTTGTGTTTTGATGTTTATTGCCTACTCCCGTGGGACTCCCGAAAAATGTCAGCCTCTACTACAGGCCACAATGAGACTAAAAATAGAGTTTAAATGACGTTTTTCCAAACAACTTTTTATGTCGGGATTTCAGGACACTTGGATCACTACGCACAAGCAGTATGGAGATATTCTGTTGTTTCAATTATGTGTTTTTTGGACGTTTTAATCTGGGGCACCCAGCCGCCATTAGGTGGAGTTGTGTTGCTAGCCCCATCTCCGCAAGGGATGTGAGGACTCTAAAACTTCACCTGAGCCTCCCTCGGCATATGGGTGAGTAGATAATGGCTGAATTTTCATTTTTGGGTGCACGATCCTTTTAATACTTGGAAATCATCTTAACACACTTGCCCTTGGCCACTCACTACCTTCAGTAACTACTGCCTCTTG
Organism: Epinephelus lanceolatus; assembly: GCF_041903045.1. Lineage (NCBI taxonomy): Eukaryota > Metazoa > Chordata > Actinopteri > Perciformes > Serranidae > Epinephelus > Epinephelus lanceolatus. The sequence goes on along the minus strand of NC_135755.1, from coordinate 39,421,179 downwards.
GTAGTAGAAGATTTAACTCTGTCTGGAAACCAGTGCAGTGAGTCATGCTTGCTGGTTTTGAGTATCTACGAGTGAGAGACAACATACACATATGTTTTTTTCCTTTTTTTTCATTCAAAACAAAGATGAGCGAGTGTTCTTAGTGTGATGCCATCAAAACCTCATTGCGCCCCACCCCCCTCCCCAACCCACCACCAAAAACAAAACGTTGCACAGGCTGCAGGTGAAGGGTTGAGGTGAGACTATGTGGAGGTGAAGTGTCCAAGGAAGAGGAGAAGGAAAAGGAGAGGTAAGAGGAGGAAGGCCGAGTGGAGTCCCTGTGCTCGTTAGCCAGCTAGACTAGGCTAGCTTGTTAGCGTTGTCATGGCAGCCATCAGCTGGTCAGGTAACTGTGTAGTTCTCTGGAGTTGATGCTCAGGACCACACCTGAATGGTTACCTGGCAACAAAAGGGAGGAAGAAACATGACATAGACACACAAAGGAGCTGATGATGACACACTGTGGAGGGAAATGAATCAATTAGATGGTCACTTTTCTGCAAAGTGAGTACTTCAGCAGCCTATGGTTTTGAATGCAGGAGTGTTACCTGTAACAGAGTATTTCTACACATTGGTAGTTTTACTTAATACTTCTTTCACCACTGGTTTACATCCATATTTTCTAGCTATCAGTCTTCTTCCCTGCATTTGCTGGCACGTTGCTGTTTTTCTGGGGAATTGCTGTCATCAACTGTGAATAAATGGAATAGTTTAACACCCTCAGCAGGTATATGTATTATGTCATTTATTCTTGCAGGCATTCTTGAAGTACACATGCTAGTGCTAATGGATTAATCCACTCCATATTTTGTGAATTGTTTGATTGAGCACTGGGAAATTGTGATGTACTTGAGTCGATTTTCTAACATTTTATGAACTCAAGGATCAAAGTGTCATCTTCAAATGTCTTGCTTGTCCAACCAATAGTCCAAAGCCTGAAGATATTATGTTGATATAAAAAAGGATGAATACTTGCATACGATAAGCTGGAACCAACACATACTTGGCATTTGTACCAGAGTGATCAATCCATCACCAGGGGTTCAAGCCCAGAGGGCTGAAACTTTTCATTTTTAGTTACTGACATCATGGAGAGCAACCACCCATAACTTTAAAATTCTACTTAAAAATTTTACTTAAAAAATTTGTGTCACTCCCAGCAGTATTACAATACTTACAACAATGTATGGGTATGCTAGGAATGCATTTATTTTTCAGAAATATTGCTTAATACATTTTCTTATTTCTTAATGGTCGGCTAATCATGATTGTTAATATCACCATGATGAAGAGGTGGTGACCACTGTTAACCTTCCACTACACTGGTATGTCATAGCTATCATACCATATCATATACAACCCCGATTCCAAAAGAGTTGGGATGCTGTATAAAATGTAAATAAAAACAGAATGCAATGATTTGCAAATCTGTTGTGACCTGTATTTGATTGAATACAGTACAATGTTTTAACTCATAAATTGTATTTTCTTTATGTATATATACACTCATTCTGAATTAAATGTCATGCCAAACATGTTGAGAAAGGGGCAACAAAAGACTGGGAAAGTTGTGGAATGTTTAAAAAACACCTGTTTGTAATATTACAAAGGTAGATAGGTTAATTGGTAACTGATTAAAGTATCATGTTTGGGGGAAAAGTGGCCTCCTCAAAAGATTCACTTGTCACAAGCAAGGGTGATCATTTTGTGAAAAACTGTGTGGGCCAACAGGCCAACAGTTTAAGAACGTTTATTAACATACAATTGCAAAGAATTTAGGCATTCATTATCTACAATCCATAAAAACATCAAAAGATACAGAGAATCTGGAAAAATCTCTGAACATAAGGGGCATGGCTGAAAACCAATACTGAATGCCTGTGACCCCCTCAGGCTGCCCTGCACTGCAGTTCATTGCTTCATTCAAATGCAAGTTTATACCTTATCATGTAAAGTGAATGCAATATATCAACAATATTCTGAAACACTGCAGACTTCTCTGTGCCCAAGATGAACTGACACAAAGTGGAAAAGTGAAAAGTTCAAAAACCAGCATCTGTGATGGTATAGGGGTGTGTTAGTGCCCACTGCATGGGTGACTTACACGTCTGTTATCACAGATGTGTAAGTTGAATGCTGGAAGGTACATACAGGTTTTGGAGCAACATGTGCCATATCCAGATTACTTCTTTTTCTGGGAAACCCCTGCTTATTCCAGTGAGAAAATGAGACAAATTATGCACATATTACAAGGGTGTGATTTTGTAGTGAGAGTACAGGTACTATACTGGCCTGCCTGCACTCCTTTCCACGTCCAGACCTGTCTCCCACTGAACATGTGTGGCATATTATGAAGTGCAAAACACAGCAATGAAGACCCCGGACTGCAACTAAAGCCATCTATTAAGCGAGGATGTGACAGAATTTCACTTTCAAAACTTCAACAATTAGTAACTTAAGCTCCCAAATGCTCACTGAGTGTTGTTAAAAGAAAAAGTGATGTCACACAGTGGTAAACATGGCCCTGTCCCAATTTTTTTGGAAGGTGTTGCAGGCATCACAACAGGCTCATCACTGTTGCGTCTTGCTGTGAGACTTGAGTATTGCACATGTGCAATTAAATTTGCAGGTGTCACCAGCTTTTTTCAGTAGTTTAAAAAGGCAAATATACCAGCATACTTTGATGTCAAAATGCATCAATTTTGGCAGGTCTGATCATTTGTGATAAATTTGACAGTTATGTGCTCCTTCTAGAATATCTTTAATTTGGTACCAATTATAACCAAGCTGCCAACCGCTGTCTCGATGAAGGAAATATTAACTTAATTTAACCCCAGAAAGTGACATCATGTCCATGTTTACATCAATTTGCACAATAATGTGATATGGCATATTATTATGATATGATTTGAATGTGCTTGCAAATGTAGGTGATGACTACACAGTGCCTTGCGACCAATCCTGAAGGCAAAAATAAAGATTTGAATATGAGTTTCTTGCCTTTAGAAATACCAGTGATAAGGATAGAAAAGGGTCCTTCAGTACCTTGGTGCATGTTAGCTGCTGGTGTTAGTAGCTTGGGTTTTAGTAGCAGTGGTTAGTGGTAGTCCTTATAAGGGATCGGAAGGCAGGGCTACCTCCTGTGTTACCTAGAGTCTGAGAGTCCAGGTCATCGTCAATGAACTCCTCCCCCTGAATGATGTGCTGGGTGTCCTCGCTGTGATTGACAGGGCTGGTCATCTCCTGCTCCTTCTCATTGTGCATCTGGGCGTAAACATTGCGGTTGCCCGGGAGCTTCCTAAAAAACAGTGGTGGATAGGCATCTTCAGTCCTAAGCCAAGGACAGTGAGATTTATTGTTTTCGTAAGATGGGGCCATAGTTTTGCACTGCATGTTTTAATTCAAGTGACTATTTGGTGGACATTTGTGCTCTGGACACTTAGAGGTGCTGCTGTTACATTAGATATGTGAAAAGAAAGCATGCAGTTACTCAAGGTACCATATACTGTATAATAAATCAGCGACAGTAAAGTCTCATGCAGTCTACTAGGTAAGGTGATATGCTGCTATAGTGAGAAAATATAGAAATTTGTCAACCATTTGTGCTTTTGCTATAGTGTTCATACAGATGTAGCTATCCATTTATTATTTGATTTTATTAGGCCACTGTGGGCTTTGCTGCAAACAACCCACCTATATGGAAATGTTTGATTCACAGGATTTTTGCAACAATGTGATTAAATATCTTGATTTGTCAAGGAGCTAATTTTTCTTTTAATTTGTTTGCAGGTTTGATAGCCATAGTGCTCAATATTAAATACATAATTATGAAATAAACCTTCATGTGAATAGTGTATAAATAAAAATGTAAATATAAATATTTTAAAGAAACAATAATTTGAGAAAAAAAATTATATAATATCTCATTACCCATATTCATAACAACATTATAATAGAGTTCATATTTATTTCATAATCCAAATCAGTTAACAGTATAAATCTTACAGGAATGAGGCCACATGTATAATGCCTCATGAGGGCATTTATATTAGTTAGAATTAGTTAGTTAGTTAGAATTATAATGCTTTCATAATGCTTATGACTACACTCATAAACACGCATATTGCTTTCTGATGCACTTTATCAACTCAACTCATAAAACAGTAAAGATGTGACCTTTAATGACATGACTTATAATATTTAAGTTCAAGTGTGTTACAGATGCTCTTGAAGAGCTAAAAACTACAGGTTGACTGATACATTATGACCAACTATACTCACCTATTACACACCTCAACAATAAAATGTAGAATAGACATAGCATGCTAACTATACTTTTTTGCTGCTGTAGTGTGAGATGATACATTTTTATTATCACAGTGGTCCACATTCCAGAACAAACAAATACAGAGGCTGTCCTGTCAGATCTCTGCAAAGACCTAAACTCCTCACTGGCCAGAAATCCTGATGCTGTGCTCACTGTTGCTGAAGACTTCAATCAGGCAAGCCTTTAGAAAGTTATGCCCGACTTCCATCAACATATGGACTAGGGAATAAGGACACTGGATCACAGCCTTCAGAGGCAGCTACAGAGCAGAATCTCTTTCCCCGCTCAGCAAGAGCGACCACGCGGCCATCCTGTTGAGATAAAAGTGTGTAAACAGACCTTGATGCATGCCCCCTTTAATGTGAGAGGTCCGGAATGATCGGGCCAATAATAAGCCGTCCTGCAGTCTGCACTACATGATGCAGTTCTGGAGCAAGTTCCAGGACACCACCATCAAAACTACTGATGACATCAATGACCTCACTTGATCTGTGGTGGATTTAATCTGTAAATTACAGATGCAACTTTACCAAAAACTCCAGTTAAATCATTCCACAATAAAAAACTATGGTTCACCCGAACCGTCTGGGATGCCATAAACAAACGCACTGCAGTTTACAAATTAGGACTGCAGTCTGGAAATATGGACCACTTGTTTCAAGAACTCCCTGTGCCCAAGAAAGCAAAACCAACCTGCTTGAATTAGAGCTGGGCAATATGGACAAAAATTCATATCCTGGTATTTTCTACGAAGTTGGTTGCAAGCTGATCCACGAAGTTGGTTGCAAGCTGATCCACGGCTTCCCTGTTATTTTTGCTGCATGTGTTTTTCCACAGCAGGGCAGGTAAAAAATGTTTACCTGTTGGAGGTGAACTGTTTGCGGAGGTGCAGTAAGAGCCTGTTGTCTGCAGCTCTTCATCAACATCTCACTGTGGCTGTTTCTGCTTTTACTCTTCCTCCCTGCCATATTATTAGACTTGCCTTAATTGGAGAAAAGACGCTAATGAATTCAGTAATAAACATATTTTAATTCCTACAGAGTCTTAAAACTAAAAGTCGCTGTTATTTTTTTTATGTAAAAATCTTTATCGTTAAGCAGCAAAATAAGGAAATGTTGAGTTTTCAAGCAGCAACTTATTCTAATAAGGTGGATAGCGAACATGAAACAGTAAAATAAAGCAGATACGTAAAGTAAAAACAGGATGCAGGAGAGAAACTAAACTCAAAACCACAGAGATTCAGTTAGAAGCTACAAATGTACTGAGAACTGAACACACAAGAGACTTTTAAAAACGCCTTTCTCTCTGGTCTGCTGCAAGACAGAGGTGAGTAGAGTCTCACAACACACTTGGCTTGTCTGAGGGGGAGAAACTGGCCAGTCAGGGGTTCACTGCAGCCAACCAGCGAGATACCACCACTACCCACTTGAGTGCGGGCGGCCTGGCTTTTGGACCTAATCCGGAGAAGAAACAAATCGGCGTTTGACTGGACGCGGCTAAAAGTTACAGAGGAAAAGGCCCATAGTATTGTATGTGAGCTACTGCGGTAATTTCATTCATCTCACAGACTGATTTAGTGTAGCTTGTGCAAAATATAGACCGATGTCGCACTGTAGACTAATGAACAGACAGATAAAACAGGAGCAGCTCTGTGACTGTCTGAGTGTTGATGGAGAAACTGTGAGTGAGTGAGGGGGTGGAGCTGTGTGGAGAGTGTGAGAGAGGAGAGATGCACACTTGTATGTGTTATGTGACTTGTGTTATGTATAACTTGACCCTATATCGATATAAATGATATTGTCTAAACCTATATCTTGCTTGAAAATATATTGATATATTGTAAAAAATCGATAAACCGCCCAGCCCTAGCCTGAATGTTGACCGCCCAGTGGCTCTCACCTCTTTAGTGATTAAGTTCTTTGAAGAGGATTAAGGATTACATCTGCTTCTCACTAACCAGCACACTGGACCCACTACAGTTTGCCTACCATCCCAATCGATCTACAGAAGACACCATAGCACACATCCTCCATACCACTCTGTCTCACCTGGAAAGGAGAGGGAGCTATGTGAGATTGCTGTTCACTGATTTCAGCTTCAGCTCACCTCCGGGCTGGTCACAAAGCTCAAGGAGCTGGGATTTATTGAAAAAACGACTTGATGACATGAGGTCAGTTCACAGCCATTAGCGGGTAGTTTATTGAAAACACAGCTTACAACTTCAACAACAACAACAACAACAACAACAACAAACAAATTGGCATGTTACACGTACTGTTAGTTTCAATCAACATGCCTGCCTTCAACAACATCTCTATTGTTTTACTTATACCTTCTTCAGCTTCTGGTTTCAATGGATACTGAGGGTGATTTGGTAGGTTCACATTAGGTTTTAGTTAGTTTTCACTGGATTAGCAGACTTCACCAGCCCCACATCCGTGTGACACCATGTCCTCCATCAATGTGCTTTTACTTTCCACATTCTGTTCAAAATTTTGCCTCGCAAATGACTCGTTAATTGCCACCACCTGAGGTTTCGCCGTCATGGTTATTTCACAAAAACTCTTCAACATAGCCCCATTTTGTGATACGAAGATCAGTGGATTGTCAGTTCTCCCAGGTAACTTGGGATGCGATATGCATCATCTGTCCCAAGGCTTTTGATTCAAAATTCTCATTCACCAACAACGTAATGTGTGGTGCAGATTCAGACACATTATACCACTCAGAAATGAACGGATTGGTTTGCAAATTCAAAGCTGCTCCCTGTTGGCCTATCACAATGTGTTGCATGCTTAGGTCAACCTTTACATCTTGTGTGGCTTCATCCCATTTTCATTCGAAGACTTCACTGCCTGAAGTGTCATAGTACATTGTGCAGTGATAGTCAGAGATCAATTCGGTGGCTTTTCGAGGTTGTGATCGAATAAATTTTTCCCATTTTTTGAATACTGTTGCCACTGGGGGGGGGGGGGGGGGGCAGTAGCTCAGTCCATAGGGACTTGGGTTGGGAACTGGAGGGTCGCCTGTTCAAGTTCCCGTCCAGACCAAAAATATGGAGCGTGGACTGGTGGCTGGAGAGGTGCCAGTTCACCTCCTGGGCACTGCCGAGGTGCCCTTGAGCAAGGCACCAAACCCCCCAACCGCTCGGGGCGCCTCACCAAGAGCAGCCCCCTCACTCTGACATCTCTCCACTTTGTGCATGTATAGGTCCTGTTTGTGCATGTGTGTGTCTTTCGGACCTGTGTGTAATTGACAAGCAAGAGTGAAAACATTGAATTTCTCCTCAGGGGGATTAATAAAGTAAATAAACTTCTAAACTGATTCAGTGATGTTCCCCAACCAATGAACCTTTGCACATTAGGATTGTGAGAGCATTAGGTCTAACCCAGAGCTGTCAACGTATACCCCTTGGGGAGAGCACCAGATTTTAATTTTTAGTTTACATAGTGCGTCTCACCCCAACAGATTGACTGGAGTTTCATCTGATACTAGAATTGGAATTTTTAGTTCACCCCCCCCTCTGTCGCTAGTCGCACCGGAGCAGTCATCAGAATCAGCTGTTCTACGCCTCAACGCCCAGTGGCATGGAGGATACTGCTGTTGTGGAAAGATGTTAACTACTGATGCTGGGTAGGGTTGGGTCGGTTCTCAGTAATACCAGACTCCGCTCCGCGCACCAGTGTCACACAAAAGACTGCTCAGCATGTCTTTTTCACATCGCGGGGATTTTTCATGGACATTTTTACAGGAAACTACAACGCGGAAGTGCGCTCGACTATGGAAGCCCGAATGACTGCGGACATTCCTCGCGGAGTCCGCTCCGCTTATAGTACGCCCGAGTCTGTGAGCACCTGTGTCTGCCTCTTCGCCAAGCGCACAATGAGCAGGAGAGAGAGGGGGGTGGGGGTGGGGCAGGGACTGAGCTAGGGGGTGCGAGTGCGCATGCGCTGAGGCCTCTACTGTAGCCTGGAGTTTGTTTAACAGTGACGGGGAGTCGATAATGGCGGACAATTTAGTCTCGAAGAAATCAAAGAATGCGCCAATATGGCAACACTTTGGCTTTGAGCCAGACGAAGGAGGCAACCCTTGTTTGCACTGACTGAGTAAGCTAAACCTGCAAATTTATTTGTAAGGAATAAAAGAAACAAAGTGTTATTGTCACTCTGTTGTCCTATGGTTGTTTTTTATTTTAAATGAGTCAATTGCGCCCCCAAGTGGCGAAAATCTGGTATTACCGACTTGATGCAGTTTTTCCACAAAAACCGGACCGTTTTTTTCTTTTCTCATACTGACCCAACCCTAATGCTGGGTGCGAAGGAGGTGCAGACATCTGTGCCACTGGTGGCTGCACCCCATTGGTGACTGGTGTAGGTGTGGCTGGAGCAATTTGTGCTGCTTGATTTATGGCCTCATCCACAATGTTAGCCTGGGTCTTTGCTTTGTTTTTTCCTTGCAGTTCACCAAGCTGTAGTTGTGCAAGTTTCCTTTGTAAGACTATATCTTGTTCTTTGGCTTTCAGTTCTGTATTTTTCAACAACCTGTGTCACATGGTCACAGAATTGTCTATGGGGCATGGATGTCAATCCTACCACATCCTCTAGTTTGCTTTGAACTGGAGCAGGGAGGGCCTCTACCACAGAGTTTCTGAACAGAGTCAGTAGTACAGGACTATTGTTCACTTCCTCTTCCATCTCTTGTTTCCATCTTTTGAGCTGTTTGTTGATGTACACAGTAGGGTTCTTGCTGTCCATAAGTGGCTCACCCCTCAATGCTTTGGGATCTCTTCTAGTGGTGTTGGGATTCCTCCTGGGCTCTGACCAACTCAGAGGCTATTACCCCAAACCACTAAAGGGAGGACAATTGCTCACAGACTCTCTTTTTCCTGGACCATGACCTGCATGTCCACAGCACGGTTAAAACTTGAAAACCAGAGTATGCAAATACAAGGTTTGCAACTAACTTTCCAGCAACAAGGAGAGCAAAGTTCAGTTAGCACCCCAGCGTCTAATTCTGCAAAGACCACGAGCGACCGGCTTCCTCGGATCACCATCTTTGGAACAAGGACACAACAAAGACTGTTTCTGGAACCGTAGCTCTTTCCAGCCTTCTGCCAACTAACAAAAGCAGCACTCCACAAAGTGACTCTTTCTTTCATCCATTCAAGGATCGATAATGTAACAACTGGGCATAGCTTTATCACAGCTTTACAGGCTAAGCAACAGTTTTAATTTGTTGAATATGATTTAATGCTGTTTACTGAGTCATTGTTGTGATTGTTTGCAGTTAGGTCATTGGTTAGTTGGCTTCGCCAAAACTAAGTGTTTAGGTTTGCTAATGCTGCATGCAACTAAACATCCTCTGCACTAATCCAAACCGTTTTCAACACATACCACATTCACATAAGCCCCTTTTATACTGCCAGATTTTCTGCAAATGTTGGGCCGCAAATGTTGGACTGCAGCCACCGTAACTTTTGTTGTTGTCCTGCCATGTTTTCCCCCTGACACTGCTGGGCCTTATTTCAGCCATCTAACCAAAAAAAACATTTGAGAAATCCATTAACGTTGCGAGGAGGGAACCGTAATTGCCGAGATGCTAAGTCATTTCTGGGTGATAGGACACATTCCTGCACCACTCTATTGGTGTGGTCATTAGAATTTGGTGGGCTGCAAATGAATCATACGCCGAAAAAAACATCATATCAGGGATGGACACCAATAACAACATAACTTAATTCATTCTCAGAGACTGAGGAAAATACTATTGTTTCAAGTTTTGGTTAGACAGAGAAGTTTTCAACACATTTTCACTCTGACCTTGTCACATATCAACATTTGGTCATGGACTAAGTCTCTATCAAAAAAAATGCACTACATCTGTACAACACCACAAATTTTTCTCCTTCAACAATGAATGAGCGTGGTTATGTTTTGCCAACACACACAATGGTTGTGTTTAGGAAAAAAAGAACTGGGTTTGGCTTTACAATATTATGGGAAGCACTGGCCTCCTGGGTGAAAGTCTGTGGTTGTTGGACCCATCCACCACCACTCCCGCCTGCCCTACTCAGACTGCAGCCACTGTAACTTTTGTTGTTGTCCTGCCATGTTTCCCCCTGACGCTGCTGGGCCCCACCGGAGGTCACTGACCAAGTGCCAAGTTTCGTTGACTTTGGAATGAGACCAGGTTGCCTCAGCTGTAGAGACTGGTCTAAAAATAACTGAGAAGGTGCTATTGGATCCCAGCTTTATATTTCTGGGCTGACTGCCACACCTCTTTAACATGACTTGGCTTACCTTTTGAACTTGTAGAGGATGAAAGAGCCAGTGGTGATGATGCTGATCAGGAAAATGACGGCTAGAGCCCAAACACCCAGACCTCCAGCAGCTCCATGGTAACCTGAGGTGATGACACACACATATAAACAAAAAAAACCTTTTGATTTAGAAGATGCTATGAGATACAAATTCAGAAAGTATAGTGAAAAAGAATAAATCTTGAGCCAATGGCTGCAGGAGCGAAGGGGCAGAAGCGGCAGAAAGAAAATATCCAACTGAAGTGAAAGCTTTTCTTGAATGGGCCAATATCAATACATGACAAGGCCATTTAAACTCAGTCAAGGATGATTAGGTGGATAAAAGAGCACAGTAAGGCAAAGACAGATTTGAACTGGATAAGATTTGGATTACTTCGGAAACCAGAAATAGGGAAAAGGCACAAGAATTAAAGAGTATTGATGTCCTGCATCCATACAGAATGCTGCAGGTGTATGGTTCATGAATGCACCAGTTTCTGCTACTGTAGCTGATGAGTCATTAGCAATTAGGCCTAGCCCTTGGAAATAAATCAATAACATGCGATTACCACTTAAAAATAAAAACAAAAACCAACTGTCATTTTGGAAAGCAGACTATATTGGAAGTAATGCAAATAGTATTTCAATATACGGCACCTGCATTTGGGTCAGTTAGCATCACCAGCACTTGTAGACCTCCTCGCACCACAAAGCTGACATTGTTGCTGTTGAAGGCTTGTATGATGGCTGGAATACGCTGAGAATAGGGAAATATGAAATTAAGAAATATATTGTAAAAAATAAAAAACAGTGTGGGCAGGCAAATAAACTAACTACACCCTCAAATTGTGTTACATCCCTCCCTCCCTCCCTCACTGTATTGTGTTCCTTGTGGTGATGTTTTTTTTGTGATTTGATTGTTCTTACATGTGTACAGGCTGTGGACACCTATTTCCTCTATCTATCTATCTGTCTATCTGTCTGTCTGCAGACAGATAGACTATCTGTCTATCTATCTATCTGTCTATCTGTCTATCTATCTATCTATCTATCTATCTATCTATCTATCTATGCTTCGGCAACCAGTGTATGAATGTGTGTGCGAATGGGTGAATGTGACTTGTGGTGTAAAAAGTGCTTTGAGTGGCTGGATGACTAGAAAGGCACTATACAAATGCAGATCCATTTACCATTTACCATCAATAATAAGCTATAGCATGACATTGTTGGCTTAAGTAAAGTTACAACACTGTATAAGGTTATTAGCAATTGTAAGATACTACAACACATTATGAGGACTGAGCAGTATTTGCTGGCTCCACGTGAAGTGTAAAACAACAAAACACACAAACTTCACATTTTAGTTAAATCAGACAATGGCACCATCACACCACCCATAGTGGCCAATGGTACAAGAGTAATAGACTCCCAGGGAAGGTGTGAATGTGCAATAGAGAGTATAGCAGTGTTAGTGTAGCTAAGTGAGCATGTGACCACAGCCAACATTATCTGGGTAAATAAAAAGTCTCTTTAGACATCCAAATCAGTGAGGCTTTCTCCACAACATGATGAAAGGTTGCAAATAGGAACCTAGCTTTTTAACAATTATAAACAGCATATTACTGTACCTCATGTCATTGAACAGACAATCAATAATATGAAATATTTTGTCCTGCACAGCCATTATTCCAACTCAACCAACCTTTACATGCTCTTTCACCTACCATTCATTTCCAAAGATTCCTGTTTACAATGCCTTTTACTGTTATCACAAACAATTTTATGCCTTCATAGTGTATGTTTTTTAAAAAAAATTATTTTAACATCAATCAAAACTAGAGAACAGTCCATTTTGTGTGATTTAGATTGAATTTTGAATTGTGTCTATAATTTTTCTCACCCTTCTACATGAAGGAAGTGGGCTTTCAGATGTAAAGGTCCCTTGATTGGCTGCCAGCGCCATTGAAAAAGACTGCTGCTTGCTAGCTAGCACACGTGGTGTACCCCACAGTCCCTCTGTTTCACTTCCTGCCACTCAGAGACTACAAAGCTGGAAAGTTTGCTGATCAAGCGGGCAAGAGGTTGGTGCTAGCTAGCAAGCCCAACTATGGATACACACTCCGTTCTTCTCACTTCACCCAAGTTTGGTGATCCAGCAAGGAGTCAAGGGCAGTCCAGCCACTGAAGGTCTGTCTCCACAAAAATTGACAGCTACAGAAAGGGAAACATTGGTCTGTCATTGCAGTGTGGCCAGTGTAAAATCTGCTCGCAGATGAGCAAGTACTCCAGGGGTTTGCGGCACGGAGGGGATGCCAAACACTGTTCATCTCCACTTACTGCCCACACTGTGATGATGGTACTGGTTGAAGGTGATTAAAGTTTACTTTAAATGGCTGTAGCAGCTCAAATTTAGTCAGCAACTGTTAAAAAAGGGGAGACATACACATGTAAACTAGACACATAGATACATAAAGGAGGCAGAGCAGCATTAAAATCCAACATCCTGCCTCTAAGGAGAGGGATGAGAGAGGGTAGAGCTCCTCAGTGTTTTTTGGCAAGGGTTGTTTTCAAAGACACAGATGAACTCAAACAGTACCTTTTGAAAGGGCGTCCACAGTGCCGTAGTACTTGTAGCACTAGGCTGGCAGCCAATCAACAGGCCTTGACATCCGGACCGACTTCAACCCCTCCTCTCCCTTTCCCTCTCCCACCTTTTCTCTCCTCCTCTCTCTACAAGGCTGTGAGTCCCCTCTGCTGTTGCAGCATTTCTCAGTAGTAGAAGTCATTGTTGATGGACACTTCAGTCAGGCTAACCTTAAGAAGTTTATGCCTGACATGAATATATTTACTGTGGCAACGGGGGGAATATGGACACTGGAACAATGTTACACACCATTCAGAAGTGGCGACAGAGCTGAATTGCTTCCCATGTAAGGTAAGAGTGACTATGCGGCCACCTTGTTGAGATCAAAATATGTAAACAAACTAGGACGCATGCCCCTAGTGACACAAGAGGTCAGAAAATGGTCAGGTGAATCAGTAGCCGCCCTGTAGTCTGCATTAAACAATGCTGTCTGGAGCAAGTTCCAGCGACACTACCATCATGTATAACAGAGCTTTCATACGGCTTTGCACACACATTACTCTTGGATGGATTACTCGCGAATGCAGGGTCGCACAGAAATGCCACGCATATGACTTGAAAGCACAGGACCAGAGCTTTCCATACCACACACATCATTGTGCTGTCATTCCATCACGCTATAAATACAGATCAATTGTCTACAAAATAAAAACCTGACGAATTTCTTTATAATCCATTATACAGATCTTGTTATCAGTCACTTCATATAGTGAGGAATATCGTATCTTACCACGTCTTAGGCTTGCGTGTGTTTCTCCCTGTCTATCCACATTTGTAGTCCAGCTTTCAAAAATTTCCATATTGTCCAGTTGACACTCAGTCAAACTTTGTATGACAAGACAAGCGCACTTTACCTTTGCGCACCCAGACAACTGTAGCCTAATTATGCATGCTGACAGGGCAGTAGTCACCATATACACTGAGGGGGACACATCCCCCCCCCTCAATGCCCAAAATTGTTTTTACTGCAAAGTGGCAAATATTATCTTGGAGGACATCACTGCACTTGGTTGACTATTTTTCTATTATCTTAGATGTAAATATTGCATGTTTCTTTCAGATAAAACACATTTTTGATTTGTGAATGAGTCAATGGAATTTCTTGCAATAATGAAAAAATACTGGCTATCATGTCCACCTGGCACAAACCACATGTTTTGGACAACTGTGAAGTGACAGAATGTCCCAGCATCATGGTTCTTATATTGCCAGATTCCAAAGAGTCTCCCCTTTTCATATATGGCAGAATATGTCAACTTCCAACTTGCTATGGTGAGATATATGTAAAAATGTAAGAATGTAGTCACATGGATTTGTTTTTTTTCATTGATATAAAAATTAATATAAAATACAGGCACATAGAAGGACATGGGATGATGGCAAATCTGGATTGCCAAGATTGTCCTGAAAAAAACAAAACAAGATATAGCATGTGTATGTAGCCTTTATAATGACTGTGATATGAGCTTAAAAGTAAAGGCAGTAAAAATACCCCAAAAAAGGCCTAGGGCCCTTTTATATCAATAGCTCCTCGGTGGAGAGGGCAAATAGCTCTATACCCTTTTGTCCAACTGACTTGGTGATGAGAAAGGCAAAGCAGAGTAAGGAGTATTGAGGAATTTCTACTCCTGACCAATAAGAGCATCCTGGCAGGCAACATCACTGCGTGGTACAGAAACAACACGAAACAAGACAAAGAGTGTTGCAAAGAGTGGTTCATTAAGCTGAACACACCATAGGTGCTGCAAAAATAGGGCCAGGGAGGCCTCAGTCAGCCGACATGGGCCTGCTTTATGTGCCACACAGTGCAAAAGCAATGTTGATCATCCAGGAAATTTTATGTGTGTTATAGTATCATACAATTGCTAATAACCTTATACAGCTCACAAAGTCATGCTACAATGCATTATTGATGTTTATAAGACATTATATACGTCACAAACATGACGTACCATTCCACTGGTAAATGGGGTTAATCAGTAACAGGTAGGGCTATATAAATACTTTACATCACATTCGTCCTGCACATAAATGTTTTTAACAGCTATATCAGAATAATAAGAATAGGATGAGGTATAAGCTGGATGTTGCTTTGCTCATCTGTGGTGACTCCGCTGCCTAAATTGGGTGGCAAGGTAGCAGGTGAGTCCTCAGATTCGCCACTTTTCTAGCTGTATGGAACGCACCACCAAGCATTGAACAGGACTGATGAGAAACATTTGGCTTACTGGACACTATAGAAGTTAACTTTGGGGTCAATAATGTCATATACATCAAAGTTACATACATTAAATATCTTTAGAACGGTGCAGGTGAGGGACCTCCTTTTTTTTGCCCTGAAGCTAACATTAACCCTCTTATCGTCCATTTGAACAAGGGCTTCCATGCAATCATATCCCTTTTAGAGGCCTTGAAATCCAGCCTTGATTGTGATATATTTTTGAAAGTTGTGTAAAATGTTGTTGTTAGCCATCCATGATGCCTGTTGTGCCTGTACACCAATTACAGGCTCATCACATGTTCATCACTTGTCAACCCAAATAATAACTCATAACTCAAATACACTGCACAGTAGAGTAATGAGCAACTGTCTTTGGCTTAAAATGTTCCTCCAAACACTTGAAACCACATTTTGCATTTTGGACAAGTAAGATCACATAACACATGAAAAGCGTAATGTCAAGTCCTGTAGCTTTGTTTATTGATAGGTCAATGGGCATGCAGTAGGATAAGCTAATAGTCGATGTTTAGAACAACCTCTGCTGGATCACAAGGTAAACTACTTCAAATGGCCTGTTGTCATTATAGACTGAAATTCTTTAATTCAAAGAGGTCATTACAGTTAAAAAAAATATGACATTCCAACAAATGTTCTGAATGAAAAGTGACAGCCTTAATAACAGTTGACAATATCATGATTGTGTATGAAAGAGGCATCCTTGAAAGGCCCAGTCATTAACAAGCAAGAATGGGGTGACGTTCAGCAGTTTGTAAAAACTTCTTAGGCAACAGTTTAAGATCATTTCTCAAAGCACAGTTATCAGGAATTTAGAAATTTCACTATCCACAATCCATAATATCATCAAAAGATTCAGAGAATCCAGAGAAATCTCTGTATATAAGAGGCAATGCCGACAACCAATACTGAATGCTTGTGACCTTTGATCCCCAATGGCCCTACTGCACGTGAACGAAAATACTCAGAGGCGAGGAATATCCAAAGCAATTATGTCAGTCACTGCTCGTGAACTGTGGACAAACTGTCAAACTAAGCAGCGCTGATCAAATTTGAATCAAGATTCTGTTACTTAATTTCCTATTTCTCTCCTCAGATGTTTAAAGAACATATTTTGGTGACTGTTTAGCTGTAAAATGAGAATGTTAGTCAGGCTGCTTGGTAATGCAGTTCAGTTGTTTTCAACATAGTGACCTGGGGACCAACTTTTTTTATTATTTTGCTAAAAAGTACACTAAAATATGTTTCTGAAGACATTTGGGGCAAGAAATAGACAATGCAGTTACAGAGTCTTGATTCATATCAAAACAGCAAGATTGACAACTGCATTTAGAGATTCCTCGGCTTTGATTGGTTGTTTCTGTTGTGCCATACTCAATTTTATGTAACACCTGGTATTAATAGCATGTTAGTATGTAATTTCAAACAGAGTCTCTGTATCTCTGCTGAAAGGCTGAAACACTGACGGTGTGTGGGTCTTTGTGGGAGTGTAGGTACATGGCTGTAGCCGTGTTGTTTATAACATAAAAGGTTTGTGTTCTCACCTTAACACTGTTAAGCTCTGAGTACAGCACAGGTGGAGTTTTGTGTTGCGTTTACTGTCACAGCAGAGAAGGAAACTGTTTCTGTTGCTGTAACAGTAACAAAGCAAAGTTTGGCCTCATTCTCAGAACTGTCATCTTTTTCATCCCACTACAGTTTGCAGGCCTAGAAAAATGTTTTGGAAAATGGGAGTCTGTTATAAAAATCAAGAAAATAGTGAATCCTTATTGTGCCTCTTTGTGTAAATTAAAAATGTGCTTCTGTCTACAAAAGCTGTAACTTGTAGGGCAAACACTAATATACTGAATATGCTTTTCTATGCATGTACATGTACCTTATCTATAAACATGCTCCTCTTGGCTGATGTGCTGTCCAGTGGGAGAACGTACAGGTCAGCTCTGGTGGGGAGTCCCGGCTTCACCACTGTAACAAGGGATTCCAGAGGGACACCTGTGTTCTGAGGTCAAAAGATTAAAGGTAAGTAACAACGTCAAACTGCACTAATCAATATTCGAAATTAATACGGTATGTGTAAAGATTAAATCTGCAAAAAAAAAAAAAAAATTACTAATAGCTATCTACTAAAAATAGCTCCTTAGTAACTACTCACAAAAAAATGTGACTAGTTACTAAGGAACAAGTGGAGAATGAATCAGGAATAACCTGATAATTAATGAATAGTATAATGATAATATCTGAATAGTTTTGATTTGAGGACTATATAGTAGATCATCATGACTGACTGGGAGATATTACAGTAATCAGTCATTAGGGAATGATTAGTTCATGAATATCTGTGACTCTAAATACTGACGACTTTCTGTATGAGTTGTTTGTGAATAAGTCTGAACCAGTCGTTGAGTGGCAAAAACCAGTTACAAGTCATTAATTCTTTAACTCATTATACTGAGTAGTTACTGAGTAGTCCCTCAATATTTTATGATTATAACTAGCGGCTACTGAGCTAGTTTTTACTGGAAGTCCACAGTTAGTTCATTAATAACAAACCAAAGAGAGCAGGCTCTGAAATAATTTAATCATTCACACCACATATATATTTATATTTATATTCACATCCAGTTCTGTATCATTAGTAATTCTGATGCCTTAAACATAAATGTCTGCTGCTGTAGACCTTAATTTGAACCCGCTGCCCTCTTTCTCCCATACCACTGAGGGCTGGCTCGGCTAGCCCAACAGAAATGCCCTGCTACCACTGATTTGTAAAGACTTCCTGCTCCT
Organism: Epinephelus lanceolatus; assembly: GCF_041903045.1. Classification (NCBI taxonomy): domain Eukaryota; kingdom Metazoa; phylum Chordata; class Actinopteri; order Perciformes; family Serranidae; genus Epinephelus; species Epinephelus lanceolatus. The sequence continues at coordinate 39,402,851 of NC_135755.1, read as the reverse complement.
CTGGGAGGTCTGTACCTGCCCTTACCACAGTGCAGCGTGTCTTAAGACAATCAACAATCTGAGATTTTCAAGGAGGGGTTCATGCGCCTCATGTACCCCACTCATGTGAACAACAATTATGATTAATAACAATGGATTTTTAAATTAACATTATAATTTATATAGTGCAGCACCAGTTCTGGAGGCAATGATTTGGCAGCTAACAGCTATATTATGTGCAGTTTCCCCACTCCTCAGTTTCAATTATCTTTCAGAGAAATTGGCAATTTTGTGTTCACATAACGTTTTATAGTTTTGCACAGAGGGTTTCTGAGTAATTTTGAACAGGAACACTTGCAGCAAAGATGCTGTTTGCAGTAACCTACCCTGAACAAAGTTGAAATGCAACACTTCTGTTTTTGCTCCCAATTTTTACAGGTTTAAGATAAGATGAGATAAGCTTTATTGTCTGTCCCAAAGGTGACAGAAATTCTCCTTTGACAAGGCTCAAATTCACATTTAAAACACACATCACATTTAAAACACGGATCACATTTAAAACACACAAGGGGACTGAAAAAATGGTATATGACTGTGCATGTGTCTATTTAATATTGTTTAGAATAGTTACTGCAGTGGGGATGAAAGATTTCTTATAAGTGTTTTTCAATCAATCAATCAATTTTATTTATAAAGCCCAATATCACAAATCACAATTTGCCTCACAGGGCTTTACAGCATACGACATCCCCCTGTCCTTATGACCCTCGCAGCGGATAAGGAAAAACTCCCCAAAAAAACCCCTTTAACGGGGAAAAAAACGGTAGAAACCTCAGGAAGAGCAACTGAGGAGGGATCCCTCTTCCAGGACAGACAGACGTGCAATAGATGTCGTACAGAACAGATCAGCATAATAAATTAACAGTAATCCGCATGACACAATGAGACAGAGAGAGAGACAGAGAGAGAGATGCAGGTAATAACAGTAGCTTACAACAACATTATTGAAAGTAATAATATTATAGTTATAGTTCTGGCTACTGTGGTACAATATGTTGAAAGTATGTATTAATATCTGGCAGTATACATGTGTGACAATAGTCATATGTGTATAATAACAGTAGAAGTATGACTAATGACTAATGACTAATGATGGCAGCAGCAGCAGGAGGCATCTGGCAGGACCACGGCAGCAGCACAACCACACACGTCACGCTGTCCAGGCACCGCTGCGATATGAGTTAATCTGAGAGACAGTGGAGCACAAAGGCTCCGGAGAAGAAGCCGAGTTAGTGACATCCAGAATGGCCAAGTTAGCAAGATGCAGTAATAGAATACGAGAGAGAGAGAGAGAGAGAGAGAGAAGGAGAGAGGGTGCCCGGTGTATTATAGGGGGGTCCTCCAGCAGACTAGGCCTAAGTCAGCCTAACTAGGGGCTGGTACAGGGCAAGCCTGAGCCAGCCCTAACTATAAGCTTTATCAAAGAGGAAAGTCTTAAGTCTAGTCTTAAATGTGGAGACGGTGTCTGCCTCCCAGACCGTAACAGGAAGATGATTCCACAGGAGAGGAGCCTGATAGCTGAAGGCTCTAGCTCCTGATCTACTTTTGGAGACTTTAGGGACCACGTAACCCTGCGTTCTCAGAGCGCAGTGTTCTGGTGGGATAATATGGCACTATTAGCTCACTAAGATATGATGGAGCTTGACCATTTAGAGCTTTATAAGTTAACAGTAGGATTTTAAATTCAATTCTGGATTTTACAGGGAGCCAGTGCAGAGAAGCTAAAACAGGAGAAATATGATCTTGTTTCTTAGTTCCTGTTAGTACACGTGCTGCTGCATTCTGAATTAGCTGGAGAGTTTTTAAAGACTTACTAGAGCTACCTGATAATAGAGAGTTACAGTAATCCAGCCTAGAGGTAACAAAAGCGTGGACCAATTTTTCTGCATCTTTTCGGGTCACGATAGGCCCAATTTTCGCAATATTACGCAGATGAAAAAATGCAGTCCGTGAGGTTTGTTTTAAATGAGAATTAAAAGACAAATCTTGATCAAATATTACTCCGAGGTTTCTTACGGTAGTGCTAGAGGCCAGAGCAATGCCATCTAGAGAAACTATGTCATCAGATAAAGAGTCTCTGAGTTGTTTGGGGCCAAGAACAATAACTTCAGTTTTGTCTGAATTTAACATCAGGAAATTGGTGCTCATCCAAGTTTTTATGTCTTTAAGGCAGTTATGGAGTTTAGTTAATTGATTACTTTCTTCTGGCTTCATCGATAAATACAACTGAGTATCATTCGCATAACAATGGAAATTTATAGAGTGATTTCTAATGATGTTACCTAAAGGAAGCATATATAGAGTAAATAGGATTGGTCCGAGCACAGAACCTTGCGGAACTCCAAAACAAACTTTGGTACGTAAGGATGATTCATTATGAACATCAACAAACTGAAAACGATCAGATAAATAAGATTTAAACCAGCTTAGTGCAGAACCTTTTAGGCCAATTAAGTGATCCAGTCTCTGCAGTAGAATTTGATGGTCAATTGTGTCAAATGCCGCACTAAGATCTAATAAAACAAGTACAGAGACAAGTCCTTTGTCTGAAGCAATCAGAAGGTCATTTGTAATTTTAACTAGTGCTGTCTCAGTGCTATGATGCACTCTAAATCCTGACTGAAATTCCTCAAATAAATTATTATCATGGAGAAAATCACACAGCTGGTCTGCGACTACTTTCTCAAGGATCTTTGACATAAAGGGAAGATTAGATATTGGTCTATAGTTGGCTAACACCTCTGGATCCAGGGTGGGCTTTTTTAGTAGAGGTTTAATTACAGCTACCTTAAAAGACTGTGGTACATAGCCTGTTAATAAGGATATACTGATCATATCTAATATATGAGTGTTAACTAAAGGAAAGACCTCCTTAAGTAGCCTAGTTGGGATGGGGTCTAAGAGACACGTTGATGATTTAGATGAAGAAATCACTGCTGTCAATTCTTGAAGAGAAATTGGGGAGAAGCAATCTAAATATATATTAGGTCTTACAGCTGTGTTTGAGGTTAGATAGGTACTATCTGAGGACAGGAGGTCATGAATTTTGCCTCTAATAGTTAGAATTTTGTCCATAAAAAAGCTCATAAAATCATTACTGCTAAGGGCTAAAGGAATACAAGGCTCAATAGAGCTTTGACTCTCAGTCAGCCTGGCTACAGTGCTGAAAAGAAACCTGGGGTTGTTCTTGTTTTCTTCTATTAATGCTGAGTAATAGTTTGCTCTGGCATTGCGGAGGTCCCTCTTATAAGTTTTGAGACTGTCTGTCCAGATTAAACGAGATTCTTCCAGTTTAGTTAATTGCCAATTCCTTTCAAATTTTCGCGATATTTGTTTTAACTTACGGGTTTGAGAGTTATACCAAGGAGCAAACTTTCTTTGCTTTTTTAACTTCTTTTTAAGAGGAGCTACAGAGTCAAGTGTTGTTCGCAGCGAGCCTACAGCGCTATCGACAAAATGATCAAAGTCGGTACAGGAAACCTCTGTTACTGAGGGACTTGGTATTGAATTTAACGACGGAGTAATCTTTTCCTTAAATTTTGCGACAGCACTATCTGACAAACATCTAGTATAGTAACTGTTGCTGAGTGGCGTGTAATCGGGTAAAAAGAAATCAAAAGTAATCAGATAATGATCCGATAGCGAGGGATTCTGTGGAAAGACTTTTAGGTTATCAATTTCAATTCCATACGTCAGAACTAGATCGAGGGTATGGTTAAAACAATGAGTGGGTTCATGTACACCCTGACTGAAGCCAATGGAGTCTAATAATGAGATAAACGCGGTAGCCAGGGAGTCATTATCAACGTCGACATGAATGTTAAAATCGCCTACAATAATAACTTTATCTGATTTAAGAACTAAACTGGATAAAAACTCTGAGAATTCAGATACAAATTCAGAATACGGGCCAGGAGCACGGTACACTATAACAAATAAAAGTGGCTGCAAGGTTTTCCAGGTCGGATGTAAAAGACTAAGAACGAGGCTTTCAAATGAATTATAATCTAGTTTAGGTTTAGGGCTGATTAACAGACTAGAGTTAAAAATGGCTGCAACTCCCCCTCCTCGGCCGCTGCCTCGAGGAATGTGGGTATTATTATGACTGGGAGGAGTGGATTCATTGAGACTGACATATTCATCTTGACACAGCCAGGTTTCTGTGAGACTGAGTAAATCAATATGATTATCTGATATTAATTCGTTTACTAACACTGCTTTAGACGATAGAGACCTGATATTTAACAGTCCGCATTTAATTCTCCTGTTTTGTCTTTCTGTCACAGAAGAGGTTTTAATTTTTATGAGGTTGTTATGCACAACTCCTCTTTGTTTAATTTTAGATTTAAATAATTTAGGTGGTTGGGGGACAGACACCGTTTGTATAAAACTATGAAAACTATGGCTGGGTAACTGAACTAGAAGCTCAGAGAGGCGTATAGGACTGCGTCTCCGAGTCCTGGTCTCAACTCTGGGTTGTCAGGGATTTGATTTACTAAAAAAGTTTGCCAGGTTCCTAGAAATGAGAGCAGCTCCATCCAAAGTGGGATGAATGCCGTCTCTCCTTATAAGACCAGGTTTTCCCCAGAAAGTTTGCCAATTATTAACGAAACCCACATCGTTTGCTGGACACCACCTGGACAGCCAGCGATTAAATGATGACATGCGGCTAAACATGTCATCACTGGTCAGATTTGGGAGGGGTCCAGAGAAAACTACGGAGTCCGACATCGTTTTTGCATATTCACACACCGAGGCAATATTAATTTTAGTGATCTCCGATTGGCGTAACCGGGTGTCATTGCCGCCGACGTGAATAACAATCTTACTGAATCTACGTTTAGCTTTAGCCAGCAGTTTTAAATTTGACTCAATGTCGCCCGCTCTGGCCCCAGGGATACATTTGACTATGGCCGCTGGTGTTGCTAACTTCACGTTCCTCAGAATAGAGCTGCCAATAACCAGAGTTTTATCCTCAGTGGGTGTGTCGCTGAGTGGGGAAAAGAGGTTGGAAACGTGAACAGGCTGGTGGTGAGCCGTGGGCTTCGGCTTGGAGCTGCGCCTCTCACGAACAGTTACCCAGCCTCCCGGCTGCACGGGAGTTGCCGGAGGACAGTTAGCAGAGGCTAAGGCAAATAAGCTACACTTATTACAATTACCACTGTCGCTAAAGGAGGCAGAGGCATAACTGAACATTTGGCACACCGAGCAAGAAAGAGCAGAAGGAGAAGCCATCGCTAACTGTAAAGCTAATGTAGCTACCAAGGCTAGTAACGTGCAAACAACAGCTAAGAGATTAGCGAGAAAGTCGTAGAAAGGAGGAGAGCTATAAGTGCTTAAACAGAACCACTGTGGGTTAAGACTTGAAGTAGACGTTAAAGCAACTGAAGTGAGAAAGCAGGCTAGCAGAATTCACCAGAGCAGTACAGAGACGCTGTCACAGAAACACCGGAAATGACACAACTCGCTTACCGCAATACGTCAGCACATCAGAGCTTTTCCGGGCCAGTGGGACTTTATACCGTTTTCCTGATGGCAGTAACTGGAAGGAGTGGTGGAGGGGGTGAGAGGGGTCCTCTGTGATCAGGGTGGCTTTCCTGATCAATGAGCGGCTGTACAGTTCAGACAGTGGAGTTTGAGGTAATTTTGCTGGAATGCGGGAGAGTTTTGTTTTGTTTTGTGTTTGACGGTGAGCAGGTTGTACCAGGATGAAATATTGAAGGTGAGATTGAGTGAGCGGTAAACCAACGTTAAAATGTCCTTGCTGACACGAAAAGTCCTGAGTTTCCTCAGCAGGTAGAGGCACTGTTGTGCTTTTTTGTATACTGAGTCAGTGTGCTGTGCAAAAGACAGGCAGGTGTCTATGTCCGTATCCAGGTATTTAAAAGACTGAACCTGCTCCACCAGCTGACCCTGGATGCTGAGTGGTTGGAAAAAGGGCGATGCTGTTTTGTCTCTGCCCCGACAGCACAGCTCCTTGGTCTTTGTGATGTTGAGCTCCAGTGAGTAGTCAACAAATGTTTGTACCAGGCTGTTGACTGCCTGCTGGTAAAGGGGCAGTGCATCAGTGCCAGGCAGGTGTGCCACCAGGACCATGTCATCCGCATATTTAAAAAGTCTCATTCCTTCACCTTGTAAACAGAGAAGAGAATGGGGGATAAAACACAGCCTTGGGGAAGTCCCGTGTTTAAAACCAGCTTACTGGATTTAAAACCATTTAAAAGCACCTGCTGTGGTCTGCCCAGTAAAAACTCTTAATCCATAAATCAGTGTCGGGTGAACCTGAAGGTCAGAGAGGCAGTGCAGCAAGTTGTTAGTGTTTACAGTATTAAAAGCAGAAGAGAAATCCATGAATAAAATCCTAGCGTGTCGGTGTGCAGAGTCCAGATTTTTAGCAACAGTGTCCAAAAGTATGAGACTCCTCTACACTGCGTTTTGGTTTATAGACAAACTGAAGTGGATCCAGTTTGTCCGACAGCATGTCCGATAGCTGGTCACACACTACTCTCTCCATACATTTACATAAAACAGATGTCAAAGCTACTGGTCTGCAGCAGGTGTCTTCTTTGGGATTGGGATTATAGTAGATTCCTTCCGCTGGTTGGGGACATGGCCAGAATCCAGAAGGTGCTGGAACAGTCTGGTGAGAACTCTAAGAGGCCTTGTGTGGGTTGATTCTACGCAAGATGTCACTAGCTGTTCATCAACGGTGGGGCTGGAGGTTGGGGGGTCCAGGTGGTTGGTGTGCTGCTGCTGTTGGACTGGGTGAAGTAAGGGTTAGGGTTAGGGCTATTTAACTGTTCCATGAAGAAGGTGGGATCGGGGTGGTCAGCCACTGCAGGCTTGGAGGCTCTGCCAATCATGATGTTTAAGCCCTGCCACGCCTCCCTTGCATTTCCAGAAGTTAATTTCTTCTAAGTTAAAGACTTTTTTATGTAAACAAAAGACTTAGTTTATTTCTCTCTTGGGATGGTTACAGTTTTATTGCAGTTTTTTTTTTTTTTTAGAACTTTACATGACTAGTGCTACAGAGCTTATAGAATAGAATAGAATAGAATATCTTCATTATCATTGTACATGTACAACAAAATTGAATGCAACCTCCTCAGTGCCAATGACAGTAAAAAAGAGCTTATAAAAACAATAACAAACTATATAGTCAAAAATGAAAGTATAAAAACACACACAGGGCATTTAGCCTATTGCACAAATCCCTTTGTATTGCACTCAGACATAGTTCCACAGTCAAATTTTAGTGCATTCATTAAATGCAGTTATTGCTTTTGGATAAAACCTGTTTTTTTAACCAGTTTGTCCTGTATCTCCTGCTCGAGGGCGGCAGTTCAAACAGAAGGTGTCCTGGGTGGGACAGAATGTTCTGGGCTTTTCTAAGCCAGCAGGATCTATACATCTCTTCCATGGAGGGGAGAGGACAGCCAATAATTTTCTGAGCGTTGTTGACGACCCTCTGGAGTGCTCTTCTGTCTGCAACTGTGCAGCTGGCATACCACACACATATATAGTATATCAACCCACACTCTATGGAGCAGTGGTAGAAAAACCACTGGTGAGCTGGTTCCTCCTGAGAAGTCTTAGGAAGTAGAGTCTCTGCTGTGCCTTCTTAATTAATGCTGTGGTATTGGCATTCCAGGTCAGTGTCTGTTTTATTTCTCTTGTAGTCATTGATCAGTTCCTTGGTCTTGGTGGTGTTAAGGAGCAGGTTATCGTCCCTGCACCACCCACTCAGCCGCTCAATGTTGTTCTAGTGTTCTAGTCTGCTTTTAAATGCCAAAAGCAGAAGAAGAGCCCGTACCAGCACAGAAGAAAATTGGTGACAAGTGCAGCTACAGCAACAGCAGTGCCTTGACTTGTCAAAAAGCATTTTTTTTTCCTGAGGCCTTTATATTTTGTTTATTCTTTGCAATTGGAGAACTACTAGTTGCCAACAGCTTGAAGAGGCACTGAGAGCTGCAAGGTTGCTGTTTTTTCTGGTCGTCAGTGTTGAAAAATGTTTAACTTTTGGGAAAATGCTGCACAAATCACTGGATATGTTTACATGCACACTAATATCCCCATTTGTAGCAAACTTTGAAAAAATCCTATTTTAATGCAAAGAAGCAAAATGACGAGCAGCTCCAGAGGTTCCTCTGTTTTATAGGGAACATCATAATGTCTAACTTGCGATATGATTTAGTGTGATATATACTGAAGTAGCCTAGTAGTTATATCAACATCTGAAAGTAATCAACGTCTGACTGTCACATCAAATAAAGAAAGTATGATTCAAAAACATTTCGACAATATTAATTGTCACTTAACATTGAACTATACAGATATGCATTTAAAAATAAAATGGAGAAAATAAATTAAATAGTTTTTGAAAAATTGTGCATCTTAAAATAAAGTGCTTAATTTTGGAAAAAATAAAATGAAGTTTAGCAACAGCTTGAATTTTCTTTTTTTCTTTGTAAACTGTTACACATCTTGACTTAACAGTCTCAACCAATTTGACAATGAATAAATAACAATTGAACAGTTTAACTGTTTCTCTTTCTTGGGATGGCTTAACTTGCATGCAGTTGGTCTGTGCATTTCTTGATCAGCTAAACCGTTACCATAAAGACTAGAAAAGTTGCGCCAGTTAAAATAGAAGCGTCCCCTCAAAATTTAAAATCCCTTATTAATTTACTGGTTATAGGTCCGGGTCCGTACAGGACGGTGTCTGGGTCCGGATTCGGACCGCGGTCCGCCTGTTAGTGACCAAGGGCATAGAGTATTAAGGGAACATTAATTTTTTCGCCATGTAAGCAGCTTAGTGGGAATGTTGTCTTTTTCAGAATAAGAGCAAAAACTGGAATATTTTGTGCATGAAAACGTATTGATTATCACTTTTCAGTCACAGTGGAGGAGTCCTACCACAATAGCCTAAAACAAAGACCTACTGTCACATCTTACATGTACAAGTGTTGAACAACAACAACAATGGAGAAGTATTTTAACATGAATTTTAATGGTTTTAATAAAGAAGTGTATGTAAGTACTGGGATTTATTTTTTATGTTTCATTTAATATTTTTTGATTGTTGTTCTTGTTCGTGTTATCGAATTTTATTGATAATCATGTAATTTCACTCACATATAGACTACTAAATTTCTGGTATCATGACATGCTATAAGCAGTTACTTAAAGAAAGCATAATTTCAAACTTAACTTAAAGTCCTACCTTAACAAGTATTTTGGTGACAACCTGGCCGATGTCCCGTCTCCACTCTGGGATGTTTGGGTTGAAGCTGTCCAGGTTTGCGCTAAAACTCAGAGGGATAACCTGAAAGTTATCTGGGACAGAACAGAGGAGTGGTTAGCAGTCATTAGTATGTCATTTAGCTTACGAAGATGTACAGGAGTACGGGAAACCAGATTAATTTGTGAAGAGGCATATGGATCATGCACCTACAATGAAATTACATTACTCCAAGTCATCCCAGTGGATCCCAGTCATTATTAAGATTAAAATTAACCTTATTGCACTGATTCAAACAATAACTGGTACTACTGCTTCTTAAAACAACCAAGCCCATCTGTTTATAAAAAGAAATCTGGCAAAATTCATCGTGTGACACACTCATCAACAATAACTGATGAGTTTCTACTATATTCTATGTAGGGCTATCAGCGTTTATGCAATTAAGAACCACTATTCTGAAAAGGAAAAGAACAAAAAAATGTTATAATGAAAAATGCTTTCTGTTATGTTAATTTCTATATGCTGCTGTATCAACCCAACTCTACATTAAGGTTCTTTCAAATGTCATTGTTACCGTAGACTTGAACTGTCCTGGTATCCTGCACCATAGTTCGGCCATTAGAAGCCTGGACAGTGACTGAAACCTCTCCTGTCTCTGGGAAACGAGTCAGAAGGCTGTTCTGCAGAGTCAGCGTAGGCTACAGGAGAAAGTCACAGGCTGGCTGTTAGGTAGGTCAACTGTGTACACAGGGTGTGTCTGAAAAGTCTGAGATCAAAATTGGGCTCAAACTGTCATCCTTACTGAAAGTGGTTTTGACAACAGTCACATAATTTAACAAAGTGAAAACAATGTGACAATGTGAAAGGGATAGCTCATACAAGCCATGAAGCTATAGAGGATCATCAGTGGGATCTGCAGCTCCCCTCAGCTTTAAAGAGCTTTAAAGTGAATTTCAGCTCACTGTTTAGTTGTCTGGGTGCAAATTTGTTGTTTTGGTTCACTCTCACAACTCTCATAGTGCATGTATCAGTCACAGCAGTCACCTGTTTCTAGAGAAAAAAGATCTAAAACTCCATAAAACACTACCTGCTCAGCAGCAAACAGCAGACGGGCAAAGTTAGCAACTATTTAGTGAACCTACTGGAGCATTTCACAGTTAAAGAGACAGATATTGTTCTCAGGAGTAGGTAACAATCAAAAACAGAGCTAAATGGAGAGAAAATAATGGGCATACAAGGTGGACACAAATATGACTCCAAATGAATGATAATATTGCTCATTAATATTGGATAGATAGCAAACATTATTTTGCTAATATGTTAACTATAACAACTTTATAAGGTGATAATATTGTTTGTTTTACTGCCCCATTGTAGCCAAAATAATAAACTAATGTAGCTTTATTTGTGAATAATTTTGTGAAAAAAAAAATTAATAAATGAATAGATTTGATGTCAGGTAATGCTATGAGATAAAGTTTGCTGTATGTCCTTTACCTGCAGGTTGTCTCCTATCCACCAGTAGAAGACGGACAAGTTGGCCTCTGTGGGAAGAACTATGGCTGTTAGATTGACCTCATAGTTTCTCCCAGTGATTGGAACCACTTCCAAGTGCACTTCCTGTAGAGGGGCTGTTAGAAAAGAAAACATCCACTTCAGTTTTGAATGTCTTTAAATTGCAAGTCAAAGTCATTTCAGTGTCAATTTGTTTAGAATAGAATAGAACCGAATAGAACTTTAATTGCCACGCAATCTTAGTCGGTGGTATTTGCTTTTGGTACATATATACAGGACACTACTTCATCGTCACAACATCAACAAGTGCATACATACATACAGACATACATGAATAAAGTGCATACAGACATCCACAGAACATATTGCGGAAAACAATAGCCCTGTAGCCAAAACCCACACAATGTGACACACCTGAAACCAAAAAAACACAAAACAAAAAACACAACAGTACAACACAGTCATATATGCATATAAAGTCCATATGCATGCTAACGGAGGGAGTTGAGTGTTCGTATTGCTGTGGGGGAAAAGCTGTTTTTAAAGAGGGTGGATTTTGTGGCAAGTGACCTGAGATGCCTACCAGAAGGGAGGGTCTGGAAAAGATGGTTTGCTGGATGAGAGGGGTCTGAGATGATTTTATTTGCCCGTTTAGAAACACACTGATGGGATATGGATTCGATTGATGGGAGGGCAGAACTGGTGATCTTAGAGGCCTTGGACACGATGCGTTGTAATTTCATCTTTGAATGACTGTCCGGTTTACCATACCAGACTGTGATGGAGGAGGTGATGACACTTTGGATGGCTGTGTAGAAGTGGACCAGGAGGTGTTTATTGACTCTGAACTTTTATACAAGCATTTTGAATAAGATAAGTATACTATCTGAGGCCAAACCTAATGATCTAATCTTAAAATAAATTTGTGTTCTTCATAATATGCTTAAACCCACATATGGAAGCAGCTCTTTGAGTTTTAAAGCTGCAAAGAGACAGAGACATCTTTCAAAGTATATTAAGGATGATAATGATAATAATAATAATGAGAAGAACCTCCAAACCCCACTGACTGAAAAACGATAAAAGATTTACCTTGTATGCTAAAATTCAATAGTCAAGACATTTTCGTCATTTTTATCTCTTTTAGGTGTCAAACAATTTTTAGGTCAAGAGAGTGTGCAGGCTACTGACATGTCGTGGGATGTCTGGGTGGTAAGAACTACAGGTTGTTCAAAACATAAAGTTCATCAGTTTGAAGATTCATTTTTTATCTTTGTATTGTATTTAATTAACTACAGGTCAACAAGGATTCACAAATCACTGCATTCTATTTTTATTTACGTTTCACACAGCATCCCAGCTTTTTTGGAAACAGGGTTGTATATTTTCACCTGTCGTGTCCCATTAAGTTTAACACAGCACAATATGAGTGTGTGTGCACTCTCAACTAATGTTTTCTTAGGTCTACTGGTACTTTCAATTCTTCAAAAACTTTGTATTCTTCTGACATTGAACATTAAAGCCACGTGTTTGGGTCATTGTTTCAGTTGTGCACATTCAGCACCACTATCCTCATGGAAAGCACTCTCCACTAAATCTTTAAAATTAGTAAAAAATAAGTTTATAACTTAAAATTAATGTAGTCAGCTGAGTAACTGTGGCAAGAGCTGCTAGTTAAAGGACTACTATGCAGGATTTTCCTGAAAGAATACTAGGTCAAAGCCTATTATTTAGCCGGACTGCGTATTGTCAAGTGCAAAATTGTGGCCTAATTGTTACAAAAATATTCAGTCGCAGTGTCAGTGTGTGAATTCATGGATATCAGGTACCCGTTTGCGGTTTGCTGTAGTGGTCCCAGTAATGGATTGAGTCAAAAAAAATGTTAGAAATGCAGTTAGGAGAACAAAACTTTACAGTCATATCTTAAGGTGTTTATGATATGGTTTACAAGGTGACACACAGTATATAAGGCATTAGCATGATACAAGGCTTTAACATCATTTATTGCAGAACTATCCTGAAAAGTTCATTTAAACTGTCCTGATGTAAATTCTTATCTCAATAATAAAATGGCTGTATTTCAGTGATAAAACTAAAATAGAAATATCAGGGTTCCTGTACATTTTCATTGAAAAAAAAAAAAGACTTTTCAAAGACCCAAAACTACATAAGCCGAGAACGGCCATGTATTATTCTTTTTTTGTGCACTGTTTTCTCATGATAACGAATTAATTATCTCGTTATCTCGTCATAACCAAGATTGTTTTCTCGTGATAATTGTCAAGTCTGATGATTGTACACTGGTTAATGTGATCGTCCTGATTTCAGCCTACAAGAGCTGCCACTGGCTGTACTGGTTACAACTTAACAGGCGACGGTTAAGTGATCCTGCTGAGATTGTTAACTTCATTAGCAACCAGGACTGGGTCGTCTTCATACCCAGTAGTCCGATCGCCAGTTACTCCAACCACAGCACTTCCAACATGAAGCAGTCTGTGCATTTCTCCCTCACTGCGCCGGCACGGACTTTGAGGACAGTTGTGTTTATCTCATCGACGGGAAATCACATCCATCTGCTATTTGTGACGTACATGCCCTTATTTGGATAACACATTCTGGTATTCCCCACACATAAATCCTATTGACAGCGTAATGCGCTCTGGCTGCAGATGTATATTAAGCATTAATCTGTTCTTGCAGCACGTCTACAGAAATTATTTTGTTAGAAACAAACCATCCACCTGTCTGTCATCTCACCTGTACTAACATTTTGCCTAGCCTTGACCAGCGAATTCATCAGCGTGTAACAATTCGCCAACAACAGAAACTGAGGCTTATGTCACAACGCTACTTTTACAGGTCATGGGAGACACAGGTTCACGGTGCCAAGCTGAAACCCCTGATATAACATGAAACCCCCAAAAAGCTTAACTCTTTTTGCTTTCAAAATGCAGCAATAAATTGTATAAAAACAGAAAGGACTCGTATGGTTAGTTTAACTCAACAACTTTAGTGTAATTAAATTAAATCAAACTCAAATTAACGGCTCGGGCGAGTCACTCAATTAGCCTAACACAGCGCGTCACGCCGATACAGAAAACAAATAACATAAGTGCATTTACTGCTTTTTTATTAATTCCAGTCACGTTTTACGTGTGTGAGAATATCATATGTGAGGCTATTCCATAACTAAAACGGTGGTGAAAATATTTAACTTTGCTAGACGGCATTTCTCTGAGCCATTCGTTAAAAGGAAATAATTTATTTGCTGTGGAAAGAAGACAACGTAATGCGGAATTATAGGTTAAACAATCTTCGCTTCCTTTAATTTAGTCTGGATAACAGTAGTAGCCTAATAGTAGCTGCAGCGGCAACAGCGTTAGTTGCCAACAGCTGTCTTGTTTTTATTTCTTTATTACCTCCGCCAAGGAGGTTATGTTTTCGCCTACGTTGGTCTGTTTGTCTGTTTGTTTGTCTGTTTGTTTGTTTGTCTGCAGATTAACTCAAAAAGTTCTGAACGGATTTTGATGAAATTTTCAGGAAAGGTTGCCAATGGGACAAGGAACAGGTGATAAAATTTTGGTGGTGATCGGCTGAAGCAAAGTGGATAAAATAATAAAATGGCGGGAAATCCAAGCTGCTTGGCGGAAGTCTGTGCTCTCTGAGTGCTTTTCTAGTTACAGATATGCGACGTTATTTTGGCCATGGTGATCGCCGCTTGCTGTTGGTGTGCAGGACTTCTGTTTTTCTGCTGATGTTGTTTTTTTTTATTATCTATGTACACTGTCTTGGTTCGTCATGTCAGAGGTAGTGAGTTTTGGAGTATAGACATTTGTTTGTTTTTGCATCTTCAGCACCAAGGACAGCGCTTAAAGTGATTTTGTTATAACCCCTGCCTGTAACTGGCTCTGGGACATCTTCAGCACCAAGGATAGCGCTCAAACTATGGTAGTTCTTGTCTGCCTTTGTCATGCTGTGAATTCTACTGTTGGCCTCCTTATGGAAAAAATGTAATAAAGTTTACATTTGTTAGAACTTAATGTTTTATTTGTGTGTATCTTATGGCAGCCAGTCAGCAGCCTAGTGAGTGGCGATGTTGGATGGGCTATACAGATATACATACATACATATATCGTCAGATGGATGTAATTTCCCGTCGATGAGATAAATGCAACTGTCCTCATAGTCCGTGCCGGCGCAGTGAGGGAGAAATGCACAGACTGCTTCATGTTGGAAGTGCTGTGGTCCGACTAACTGGCGGTCGGACGGTATGAAGACGACCCGGTCCGGTCCGGTATGAAGACGACCCGGTATGAAGACGACCCGGTCCTCTTATCTGGTTGCTAATGAAGTTAACAATCTCAGCAGGATCACTTAACCGTCGCCTGTGAAGTTGTAACCGCGCTGGTCTTCTCCTTAAATGACGAGGACTAATCTGAATACCATCTCTAACAGAAAGACACAATGCAATTTCTGCCTGTGTTAGACCTTGGTTGAAGTACATCCTGAGGCGCTGATCAATAATGTGATCTGCCATTTTCACCTCCCTGGGACACCTGGACCAGCCAGTGGCAGCTCTTGTAGGCTGAAATCAGGACAATCACATTAACCAGCGCGCAATCATCAGACTTGACAATTATCATGAGAAAACAATCTGTGTTATGTCGAGATAACAAAATAATTAATTTGTTATCACGAGAAATCAATCTTTGTTATATGGAGATAATGAAATAATAAGTCGTTATCACAAGATAACGAAAGATGGGGCGGCAGTAGCTCAGTCCATAGGGACTTGGGTTGGGAACTGGAGGGTCGCCTGTTCAAGTCCCCGTCCGGACCAAAATATGGAGCGTGGACTGGTAGCTGGAGAGGTGCCAGTTCACCTCCTGGGCACTGCCGAGGTGCCCAGGAGGGCATGCACTTAGTGCATGTATGGTCCTGTTTGTGCATGTGTGTGTTCGGACCTGTGTGTAATTGACAACAGAGTGAAAAAATTGAATTTTATTATTTTATATTAATAAAGTATATACATATATAAAAAATAAAAAAAAGAATAATACATGGCTGTTCTCGGCTTCCGTACAAAACAAAATTTCCATGACCATTTTCAACGTATAACATTAGTATACTTTACTCCATATGTTAATTATTACAAGAAAATGAAACAGCAAACATTTCCAGTTTCTAATACTTAGTTATGTTCATATTCATTTCAAATTACTTAAAACTACAGGAACAGTGTCCTTCATAAAATAAAATTTAAAAAAAAGGGAGAAAAAACAACAACAACAGCTTTACAAGCACTTGTTAAGTCTGGCACTGACTTTCAAGCTGTTTGTTCCCTTTTTGTCACAGTTCTGCATCCCTGCTCTCCTGCTCTGCTTCAGCACCAGTTCACACCAACCTCATCTACACAACTCAGTTCACCTCTTCCTTATTACTCACAGCCAGTAAATACACCAAGCCTCACAGACACTTATGGCCAGATTGTTCTTCGCCCCTTAGGTGAGACTCTCCAACACTTTATTCTGGACTGATTTCCCATTGCTGACCTTGACTCTCTTCGACCTGCCTGCTTCGTTTGATTCCCGGTAATTGCACCAACCTTCTGTCCCTGACAACAAGATCGGCTTCCACATCCTTGGTTCCTGTTTGTCGGTAGCTGCTTGGCATTACCATATGACAATGACTATACAGTGTGAGTGTTGTAGTCTGCTTACCTGTGGTTTCCTGCGGTCAAGAGATTTTTATTGTGTCATCACACTCGCCACTGTGTGTGCACCCTGTGAATATTTACCTGCTACTCAGTTTTTTAATACATTCACACACCAATGGAACAGCCATCGGGAGCAATTTGCAGTATCAGAACCGCTGATCTTTCGATTGGTGGCCGACCCGCTCTACCTCTAAGCCACAGCCACCCCTAATGCAGAGTATGATGTCTGCCATATCAAATTTGCCAGTATGTCCATCCCATAGTCATCACTAAAGTGGTAAATGGTCAATGGACCTGCATTTGTATAGCGCCTTTCTAGTCATCCCACCACTCAAAGCGCTTTTTACACTAGGAGTCACATTCACCCATTCACACACACATTCATACACTGGTGGCCTAGGCTACCATACAAGGTGCCACCTGCTACTCAGTTTTTTGTTTTTTTAACACACTGACACACTGATGGAAGCATCACCAGGAGCAATTTGGGGTTCAGTATCTTGCTCAAGAGGAGGAGCTGGAGGAGCCAGGGATGGAACCGCTGATCTTCTGATTGGTGGACGACCAGCTCTACCTCTGAGCCACAACAAACACCATCCTCACACCATAGCTGCCTGTATTAAAAACAGAAGTTATAAGTATATGTTAAGAAGAAAAAACTAATACACAGTTAACTAATTACAGTATAGATATACAGACAACATGACAATTTTTTTTGCAAGACACAACAATAGTAAATGAAGCAACATGAATTGCAACATATTTTGCATACTTATCACAAAATGGAGAGAAAGCTTCTGTTGAGGAGTAGCAGACATTTAGCTGAGCAGCCCCTCGATGGTATTCTTCTTTAAATGAAGTTGAAACTCCTGAAAAATTTCTCCATAAAGAAAGGGAAAATCCAACACAAAAGCTAAAATGAAAAGTCAAATGTTACATCACAATAGAGTAGTGAGTAGTAGTAGTGTTTGCACGCATCGAATGTGAGAGTGTATACAATTATCACATATTGGATTAGAAAGCATACCTGGGGTCAGGGATGCAGAGCCCACTACTGTACCATGTGTACCATGATGTGGCTTTCACTGTTATGAGAAGGCGTACTACACTAGCTTACTACAGAGAATGTGAACGATAAACAAACTAAAATGTTTTGGGTTTTTTTTTTTCATGTTAACCAAACCTTTTTTTACAGGTGTTTCACTGATGATAAATTATGCTTCTTGCACTTTTTATTCTGTGCGAAATCATGTGTCTTGTGTCTCATTTCCTATTTCTCAGATTTACATTAACATAATAACATAATTAACATTCCTTCGGCAATTCGTTTAAATATTGCGGTATCCACAGTCAGTCTGCCGTGTATCTAATGTTAAAGGTTGTTGCTAAGGTGGTGGCACATGTTCGACATTTTAACACGTAGGCATAATTCCTAATGACGATTTATGGCTTGTGTCATACAGACACTGCTCTTCCTCAGTCAAATTGATGAAGTGACCTTCTCTTTCCTTGGTACAAACCTGCCATGGCTGGGTAGTTGGCTAGCTAGCTTGCTAAAGCAACCATGCTTTCATGGTAACATTACACTGGTTAATGTTACTGAAAATGAGCTGGATGAAATTGTCACTCATCTGATATTAACAATTTGCTTTCCTACGCTGTGAAAAGAGTGTGTGAATGAAGCATTACAGCGTAAAATTTTACTCATTCTACACCAGTTACAGAAAATGAGCCAAACAACGGGCTGATGACGCAGTGCTAGGTTGGTTTCTCAGTCTCATTCCCTGCCACTGGGAGACTACTGGGCCAGAAGAAAAGAGAATGGTAGCTCTGGTGATATACTAGCCAGCCCTGGCTTGCCAGTCTCTGGTGCTGCCATCCGCTGTTCTCCCGATGAAATAATCTCCAGGCAATAGAGAACCATGGTGAATTTGGGCTTTAAGGCTAACATTGCCTGCATTGCGGCAGCGATTCAGACACTGTAACATGTAATATTCACTTCGACTTCTGATAAAAGTCTAGGAGACAAACATTTTGCTTACCTCTGGCTGGCAAATTTAGATGTCTGTAGATTGTAGTATCTTAGACCAGAAGAATATTCTGTCCTTCGTGTGTGGTAGATGCTGAATGAATGAACTGCAGTCATAAACAGAAGAGCTGTATTCGCCCTATGAGGATGTTATAGAGAACTGCAATGGCAGTCAAGAAATAGTATGGCTGCACACAGAAGCCTCCCTGAGGATGTATTATCAGACTGTCTCGGTGCTATGACCAGGATGTCAACCTTTGGGTAGTGGTGTGTATTCCCCAGCCAATAGCAGCAATAGGTTGGAACTCAACATAAATGTAGTGACCAGGTGACATCGCTGTCTCTGTCACTCTCCTCTGCTGTGTGGATGCAAACTGCAGGTCTGTGTGTCTGTTTGATTGAGGATGAGGTTGACAAAACACACACACACACACACACACACACACACACACACACACAGCAGAGAAGCCAAGCAGACAGACTGATGCTTTCTACAGGGTTTGTACGGAGGTGTGGGTGTGGTAATTTGTGCTCCTGAATACAATCAGAAAACAATGTTTCATTTCTCTGATGCACTTTGTTCTCATTGAGTCCGCTTATTTTCTTCATTTACTCTCTAGCTTGTTTGACCACTGCTGCTCTTAGTCTCAGTGAGCCAAGGAGGAGGAGCCAAGTTTGAATGTATGAACAGTAACAAACAAATCCTGCATAGTATGCCTTTAAGCTCATCTTCCACCTATGCATATGTGAAATCTGATCCCTCATGCACTAAGCTGCTTTTGCTAAAATGTCAGGTTCAGGAACAGCCCTATCTTTGTCTTAATATGACCGAACACAGATGTTTAAAAATAAAAACCAGGAGCAGTGATGAAAAGCAACACTACTATGATCCAAACAGACAGAAAGTCATCATGGGGTTTTTCACACAGCGGCACCTTCATTTTGAGCATTCTTTACCTCTTTACCTTTCAACACATACGAATGCCTTGATTCACTACTTACACCTGGGCATTAAATGCCCATTTTATTAAAGAATATGGCATGATTTCTCAATCGTGCTGTTGGTATTTGCACCAACAAGCATTGACAGAGAAACCCCCCCAAAACAAAACAGTTTTTTGAGTTGAAGACTCTGAGGTTTGTCTTTCAAAAAGGACTTGAGACATAAATTTGACTCATTTTTTAAAGACCTGAGACTTAATTTGGACTAAAGGCTATCTTTCAAAAGGACAAAGTATGCATAGTTGATTAATCACCACATAAAAACACTGAGTGACTGTCTGGAAGGCAGACCTGTGACCTGGATGTACATGGTGGCCTTGTTGTGCCCTGCCATGTTCTCGGCCTTCACTGTGACCTTGTAAATGCCTGGATTTTTGTAGCGATGCTGGATGGGCTCATCCGTCACTGTCAGGTTCTGGTAGATGGCCCGAACGCCGTCACCAAGGTCCACCTGGTACTTGGTACTGCTGGTGTCACCCTGGTGGGAAAGAGCTAGAAATTTCAACAGATTTCAACAACATGGAAGGAAGAAAAGGAGGAACTGACAAGAAACAGCTTTTATCCTACCTGTTCCTGGTGGACAACAAATGTGATGTCATCACCAGGCGCCACAGCCAACATCTGCCCTTTGATGCCCACCTGTAATCCTTTAGGAGGCAGCAGGGGGCAGCTGTGTTGTTTGGCGCTCTGGTGCTTGGTTAGTCCCCCTTCACACATGTTAGATATCATCTTCCTGTAGCTGAAACAAAGCAGAGGACAGTGCAAGTGTAAGAGTCTGGAGGTGGTAAATAGACGGAGATGACAAGATCAATATTAATCTCATAAATGTGTCTATGACGGAACAGGAGAAAGAAGCTCAGCAAAAAGACTGGAAGAGGGGAAAAGCTACTCTAATTCTGCCTAAAAATCAAAAGTTACAGCTAGCAGCACCTCTAAAACTCACTCAACAAATTATATCTAATTAATTTGATCTGTTCACAAACAAACATATAAAAACAAAAATTTGTAGGTTTAGCGGAAGTGCCTATAATTTCAACAGCAATGGACTAGCTGTTTTCCTCTCCCTCCAGTCTTTATGCTAAGCTAGGTAAAGCACATGTTGATTCGAGCTCCATAGCTAGTGCATAGACATGAGACTGGTATCAAGCTACTCTCACTGGTCACCAGTGAAAATTAATATTCTTGTTTCTCAGGTTTCCCAAAAATAATGTATTTAAGTGTGTGTGTGTGTGTGTGTGTGTGTGTGAATGTGTTTGTGCACATGCACAGACCCAGTGCTAGACTCATAGGTTTGCCCTAGATGGCAGTCCTCCAGTGGTGAATCTGGATCGTGCCAGAAGTCAGCGATGCACCGACTGTCTTCCGTGTGGGACCGTTCAAAACCATAGTCACTACACACACACACACACACACACACACACACAGAAATGATAGAAAAGAAACAGTGAAAAATTGTAAAATACTGACCTGCAAATTTAACGCCATAGCATTCTATATACGAAGATAATTAAATATTTTTGATGTAATAAAAGATATAAAATATCTTTTGTATATACTGTATAGACATATAAATAATAGATAGATAAAAATATTTTATAATTTTATTATATATTTTAATGACAAAATGTGGTCTGAGAAAATAATGGACAAGGTGAAAGCACCTGGGGCAATACAACAGTGGTACGGTATGTGTCCAAAGGGGTATTTTTGGGTGCAAGGGTTTTGCGCCAGTTTCCAGCATTGGACGCTTGGAGGCTTGCTTATAAACTTTCTCTTATATCATGACAATAATTCTGAAAATATTTGAGGCGAGAAATGAGCCAAGCAGTTTCTGAATCTGTCATGATTTTAAATGGACAATGAGGGGCATCCACCAAATGACGCTGGACACCGGATTTGCTTAGCTAGTAGCCAGACCTTAATTTCATACAAATACTAGGTTTGTCATATTTTTGTTTTCAAAAATGTGTGACTCCCCATTGTGTCCACAAGTCTGTTACTTGTTTCTTGTGTGTGAATTTTTATGCTGTTTGTTTGAACTATTTGCTCTTGTGTTCTTACGGTCCTTTCATACCTAACCTGTTTGGTTTGGTTAAAACAAACTCAGGTCCATTTGCACAGTTAGTACAGTTCATACAGTACAGTGAAAGCTGTCAATTAAACCCCAGTATGGACCAAACAACCGAACTGAGACTGCTTGAAAAGGTGGGTCTCAGTCTGCTTCCAAACAAACTCTGGTGTAGTTTGTTTGTGGTGTAAAAAAAGAACCATCCAGAGGATTTTATGATAGCAGATATGTGATTTTAGCAACAGCTAAACCAATAATAAATCTGATCGTGAAATCTGTCCACCATCTCATCATTGATCCTGATAAAGGCCATGTATATCCCATAACCTGTTTATGCTAATGCATACAGGTAACCATGGTAACACACATGCAAGTCAGTGAGGGTATTTTTACTGATTAAAAAAACTTCATTGTTTCTTACTCTGTGTACTTTGCCTTTTCATAAAGTCCATTAAAAAGTGTGTGACAGTGATCCCACAGTATCAAGCCCTGAATCATTACTGTACAAGACGCCTTCTTTTCATCCCATCTCTATGTTAGTCACTATTTACAACATGGCAATGATTTGCAGTCTTATAATAGCCGCCTGATAATGCTTACAATCAGTTATTTCTCTATGAGCTCATTGTGAAACCAAAGAACAGAAATATAAACATTTTAGAAGCATTGAAGTGCTGCTGCACAAACTTCTGTCAGTCACCAGAATTTAATTTTCCCATATGGGTCCTGATGGTCCTGATGATGCAAGATGACAAACGCCAAAACTGTCCAATCAACAAGTTACCTGTCAGTTGGTAGAACTGCATGTTTACTACTTTTGGTTCACTTGCAAAAAAAGTGAACAGGAACTGAACCAAAACTAAAATGTATCATTTTTTTCTTTCTAGTGTGATCAAATGAACTGAACTACAAGTGTGAGAGCACTCTTAGCTCCCGATCACACAGACAGTTTTGCAAGTTGCAACCTTTTAACAGTAATTAGTAGTTAGTTCCTAAGATGGACAGGCAGAGGGTTTCTTGTCCATTGTTTACCAACTGTAATCTTGCTACGACCACCACCTCTCAAATCATGTGATTGGACAATGGAAAAAAATATGTTTTTCCCCTTTCTGCTCCGAGTTGAAGTTTTTTCAACTCAAGGAGTTCAGAGCGCTTCAGAAAAACACCAGGCGCATGGAGCGCAGAAGAGCAACCCATAAACCATGAGCAAAAATCTTGATTCAAATTAAAAACAATTACAAAAAGCCACCTCAAGCTGCTGACTTGGAAAAAGAGATTTTAAATCTCAATGGGAATTACTCATGGTTGTATAAAGGTTAAATATATAAACATTTAAAATGATAACATATTTATTTAGTTAAAACATATTATATATTAGAATTTATATTTATTTATGCTGTATCTTACTACAACTTTCAGAAACAATAATCCAAGGAAATGTAATCTAAAGTCTGTTCAGTGTTTTCTTCATCTGTGCGGTGCTCACCAGTTGAAGTCTTTCTCTGTGCACTGACAGGGTTTGGTGGTAAGAGTTGATGTGTAGGTTTTTCCTTTGATACAGAATGCTGTTTCCTTCCTTTTCCTGAAACTCCGCTCCTGGCCCATTATGCACTTCTCTCCCTGAGAGTGACCATGGGGAAATGAGAATACAGTTTCAAATAAGCACATGTGTACTGTTTATGATGTGTCTGTACTGTATTTGTGTGTGTGTGTGTGTGTGTGTGTGTGTGTGTGTGTGTGAATTACCTGCAGGCCTGTAAGCTGCCAGGACTCGTAGTCAGACTCAGTGCACTGCCGGGGGAAAGACTGCCTGAAGTCCACTTTGACCAACTCCCAGTCTGACCTGTAGCTGATGTGACCAAACACACTGTGAACAGAACACACACCACATATACAAAATTAACACATATTCTTATATTATACTTCTCCACACATCGACATGTAGCTGTATCCAACTAACATAATTACAAATGTCAAATCTAATCTGTATCAGAGTAGGTTTATGCAGTTTTCTAATGGTGCTTTTTTTGGTAAAGAATCAGACTGACCTGATAAAAACAGCATTACCGTGAACGGGATACCAATTTGAAGTTTTAGTATCCAGATTCTAAGTAGTTCGTTAAACCTGAACACAGACAGACATCCCTGACATCCACTGACACTGCACCAGCACACCTCATGCTCCATTCTTATCCTTCCTCATGAACAGAAACTCCCAACCAGGGGAGAACAATCCACCATTTCTTGGAAGAGAACCATGCCATCAGATTTGAAGATGCTGACTCCCATTCCAACCACTTCACACTCAACTACAAACTGCTCCGGTGCATGCTGGAAGTCACCATCTGATGAAGCCAAATTCTTTTGGCTTCATCAGACGGTGACTTCCAGGCTCAGAAGCCTGGCATCACCAAACATCTTCCCTACAGTAATGTCTTCCATGAGTTCACCTGGAACTCCAAAACAGCAAGTATGTTAAGTCTGTTCCTTCAGCAAAAACTTGTGGGCAACAGCACTCACAAAAGACAAAAAAGTCAAAATGTATAATTTAATAGGGCAACACACGGTCAGACGCGTTTCGGCCTAAGCCTTCTTCAGTGTATCAAACAGAGACAAAAACACTGAATGCCTGCTATATATACACATATTGTGTATATATATATATATGTACACATACATTGTGGGGCGGCAGTAGCTCAGTCCATAGGGACTTGGGTTGGGAACCGGAGGGTCGCCTGTTCGAGTCCCCGTCCGGACCAAATATGGAGCGTGGACTGGTGGCTGGAGAGGTGCCAGTTCACCTCCTGGGCACCGCCGAGGTGCCCTTGAGCAAGGCACCGAACCCCCCAACCGCTCGGGGCACCTGACCAAGGGCCCCCCACTCTGACATCTCTCCACTTTGTGCATGTATAGGTCCTGTTTGTGCATGTGTGTGTCTTTTGGACCTGTGTGTAATTGACAAGCAAGAGTGAAAACAATGAATTTCCCCTCAGGGGGATTAATAAAGTAAATAAACTTAACTATAAACTTAAACATAGGTAAAGTTCTAGCACCAATCACAATGCAAGATATAATGAGAGGCAATAGAAACCATATGTGTTGCAGCTGCAGCCAATGACAGGCTGACACAGAACAATTGTCAAGACTGATAAATACAAACATGCAAATACATTGAAACATAAGAACATACAAGTTATTCAGACTCAGACTAGCTGAATGGGAAAAGGGGAGAATTAAAGTGACTGAAAAGAGGCTGAAAAAAGGCTTTTAAATCACGGGACATAACTCTACTAGAGACTAAAAGAACCCAAGCTAAGTAGTCTGAACCTAATACACACCAATATCAATACTCAAAAATGTAAAGTAGGAAAAGTTTAAAAATGATTACAGGGCTCCACTAATCCATTGTATAAAATAGAAAGCCTTAATAATGGAGGGGACAGTTAAGGTAAAACAAGTCTCTAAAAAAAGAGAGATCCTTAAATTACAAAAGGGGAAATTAGGGGCTTCAAGGATAAATGGAACCAATGTAAAATGCTGAATACAAATGTATCAAAAAAGTCTCTCAGGGAGGACTCTCAGTTTGCAAGATATGTATCCATTTAGCTTCTCTTTGCAATAACAGTTTGTCTCTATCACCACCTCTTCTAAGGGGCTGGATCATATCAATCCCCTGAAATTTGAGAGTGCAGACATCATGGCCAACAGAATTAAAATGTCTGGCCACTGGGGATTTCTCATCTTTGTTTCTGATGCTACATTTATGCTCAGAAATCCCTGTTTTCAATTCTCGCTTAGTTTTACCGACATAACCCAGTCCACATGGACATTTAAGAAGATACACTACATATTTGCTTTTGCAGGTAATTCTGTTTGTTATGCGGAACTTTTTGCCCATATGGGGATGTAGAAAAATGTCCCCTTTAATCATGGCGCTACATTGGGCACACTTAAAACAAGGAAAATTACCAACAAGAAGGTTAGAAGGAGAAAGAAAATGTTGAGGTGGAATGTAACAGTCAGATTTGACTAAAATGTCTCTTATATTCCTGGCACGTGTATGTGCAAAGATAGGCAGGGCCTGGAAAGAATATTCTATGAGAGGATCACCAGCTAAAATGTGCCACTGTTTCAAAACAACCTGCTTAATATCATAAGATAATGGAGAAAAGGTGGTGGCTAAAACCAATTTTGAGTCCCTTCTAGGGGGAAGTTTAAAGGATAATAAACCACTCCTATCAACATTTTTAGCTTTATCAAAGCAGGATTGGACCACTGAATCATGATAACCCCACACTGTTGAAACGGTCACACATTTCATGAGCCTGTTCATTAAAGGCATTGTCAGAGCTGCAGATTCTCTTTGCTCTTTTTAGAGACTTGTTTTACCTTAACTGTCCCCTCCATTATTAAGGCTTTTTATTTTATACAATGGATTAGTGGAGCCCTGTAATCATTTTTAAACTTTTCCTACTTTACATTTTTGAGTATTGATATTGGTGTGTATTAGGTTCAGACTATTTAGCTTGGGTTCTTTTAGTCCCTAGTAGACTTACTGTATGTCCCGTGACTTAAAAGCCTTTTTTCAGCCTCTTTTCAGTCACTTTAATTCTCCCCTTTTCCCATTCAACTAGTCTGAGTCTGAATAACTTGTATGTTCTTATGTTTCAATGTATTTGCATGTTTGTATTTATGAATTGATTCAGGTGCAACAGTCTTGACAACTGTTCTGTGTCAGCCTGTCATTGGCTGCAGCTGCAACACATATGGTTTCTATTGCCTCTCATTATACCTTACATTGTGATTGGTGCTAGAACTTTACCTATGTGTATATATAGCAGGCATTTAGTGTCTTTGTCTCTGTTTGATACACTGAAGAAGGCTTAGGCCGAAATGCGTCTGACCGTGTGTTGCCCTATTAAATTATACATTTTGACTTTTTTGTCTTTTGTGAGTGCTGTTGCCCACAAGTTTTTGGAATCATTCTGCAACTTGCACCCATTGTTTTTTTTAAAAAAATATTGGAGTTGTGCGTCCTCCTTCCCTCAGCCAGTCTGTTCCTAAAAAAAAAAAAAAAAAAAAAAAAATCCTTCACCATGAAACCGGACTGGTTAATGTTAACTTTTAACTGACAATACACTGGACTGGCAGAGGTCCACCGAAATAAGTACTAACATTAACTAATTTTAGCTAATGTGAGCTTATGCTATCATGGCAAACATCAGGCTCGTCAAGAAACGTCAAGAAACAAAAGCAGAGACACACAGACTCTCACTGCCACTGTCATGGATGTCCAAGTTGACACTGGACATGGACGGTCTTGGCCTCTGTGCATTCATTAGTCATCACACTTCAGTTTGTAGAGTTTTATTTTTTTTCCCTCAGGTAATTTAACAAAAACACTGCGACAACAACAGAGTTGAACAATCATGTAATATTGTTCAGGGCTGCTTACTCCCATGCATTGACTGAGACTCGTGTGATTAACACTTGTGGCACAGCACACATCCATTTTTTTTAAATAATTGCTTTTTAGAAAATATATTAATTTAAAAAGGAATAAATTCAGAACAGGATTGAATATTTTAAATGAAACAAATAGTTGTTTCTAGAGCAGAACCGTGTGTGTGTCAACCTTGTTGTTGTCATTGTTGTTTGTTGTTGTTGTTTTTTATTGCTACTGTGGCAGAATCAAAGGTCTTGAATCTTGAATCTTGAAACAGCAATTTTTACAACAGCAAAGTCACTATATAGATAATATTCCTGACATGACAATACTGAGTGAAGTTTTGCATTTATCCTGTCCTCTTTCCTCCTGTACTCTGTCCACCTATCCTCCTGTCCTATGGCCTCCTTTCCTCTGTCCTGCTCAATCTTTATTGATATGATTCACTGTGTGCAGGTAACATTAGCACTGGTAGAGAGAGGAGGGGCTGTTTGTGTCAACCAGCAGCTCAGTTTAAAACTATGTGCCCAATTTTAAGATAAGTGTCAAACTTAGTTAGTCTACATACAGACAGCTGTCATTGTAGCTTATTAGTACAATTTGTTATTAGCCAAATTAGCGTGCTGTCTAAACCACCATTCAAGACATGGTGAATGAGAGACCGCGGACAGAGCATATTGAATATCACTGTCTACATGCTTGCTTAACACATGTATTGATAAATTATTGGCTTACTCGCTAAGATTTCTTCACATTTACAGAAATGACTCGAATAATTTTCAAGTTATCTTCACTTTGTTTCCACCGTGGCCACTCAGCTGTTCACCAATTACGTTTGACATGTAGGTGTGTATGTGTGTGGAGGAGGTCAGCCCTGGCACAGAGCGCAGGTGAGCGGCTGCAGGATGATAATGAATTAAAACAAAATGTGTAAAGGTACCGATAAAATAACTAATACCGTCAGAGCTTACAGTACTACGGTCTGTGATAATTTGGCCCAGGGCTGATTTAGAACTGGGTTTTTGGTACCCATCCCTACTCTTAGCTGTGCTTTCATTATTATTAGCAGAGCCAGATTGAGTGATTTGTGACAAACTGCATTGCTTTATTTCTACCCTTTCTCTTACTGGGAATGTTGTTAGGCTATTGGCAGCTGTAGAAGAAGTAGGCCTACTCAAAACTTTTTTTTAAGAAAAACTATTAATAGCACTCAGCAAAAGTTAAAGACAAAGTCCTGCAGTCAGGAGAGGTATGATCAGCACAAGTTTACAACACACAAGTTTATTCAAGATTGGGTTTTTAATTCTTAGATAATCCGAGTTGGGGCTGGGCCGATCCTCGGCTACAGAAGTTGGCTCTTGGGCCATGGAATGTCTCCTCTCTGGCGGGGAAGGAGCCGGAGTTTGTGGAAGAGGTTGAGCGCTACCGGCTAGATATAGTCGGCCTCACTTCGACACATAGTTCCGGCCCTGGAACCCAAGTCCTTGAGAGGGGTTGGACTCTCTCCTTTGCTGGAGTTGCTCTGGGTGAGAGGTGGAGGGCCAGGGTGGGCTTTCTGATAACCCCCAGACTCTCTGCATGTACGTTGGGGTTCACCCCAGTAGACGAAAGGGTTGCTTCCCTGCGCCTTCAGGTCGGGGAATGGGTCCTGACTGTTGTCTGCGCTTATTTGCCGAACAGCAGTTCAGAGTACCTGCCCTTTTTGGAGTCCCTGGGACGGGTGCTGGACAGTGCCCCGACTGGGGACTCCATTGTTCTGCTTGGGGACTTCAACGCTCACGTGGGCAATGACAGCAGGACCTGTAGGGGCATGACTGGGAGGAACGGCCTGCCCGACCTGAACCCGAGTGGTGTTCAATTATTGGACTTCTGTGCGGGTTGCAGTTTGGCCATAACTAACACCATGTTCGAGCATAAGGATGTCCATTGGTGCATGTGGCACCAGGACAGCCTAGGTCGCAGGTCAATAATTGACTTTGTAGTCATATCATTTGACCTGCAGCTAATTGTTCTGGACACTCGGGTGAAGAGAGGAGCAGAGCTGTCAACTGATCACCACCTGGTGGTGAATTGGATCAGATGACAGGGGAGGACGCCGCGCAGACCTGGCAGGCCCAAATGAGCAGTGAGGGTCTGCTGGGAACGCCTGGCGGAAGAACCTGTCAAGATGATCTTCAACTCCCACCTCCAGGAGAGCTTCGACTGCGTCCCGAGGGCAGAGGGGGACATTGAGTCCGAATGGGCCTTGTTCTGCTCTGCCATTGTCGAGGCAGTGGTTGTGAGCTGCGGCCGCAAGGCCGCTCGGGCCAGTCGCAGCGGTAATCCCTGAACCCGCTGGTGGACACAGAGATGAGGGGAGCTGTCAGGCTGAAGAAGGAGGCCTACAGGGCATGGTTGGTCTGTGGGTCTCCGGGAGCAGCTGATGGGTACCGGTGGGCCAAGTGGAGCGCAGCAGTGGCAGTCGCGGAGGCAAAAACTCTGGGAGGAGTTCGGTGAGGCCATGGAGAAAGACAATCGATCGGCTCCAAAGAGGTTCTGGCAAACCGTCCGGCGCCTCAGGGGGCAACTTGCTCACACTATTCACAGTGGGGGCGGGGAGCTGCTGATGTCAACTGGGGACATTGTTGGGCGGTGGAAGGAATACTTTGAGGAGCTCCCCCATCATCAAGAAAGGGGACCAGAGGGTGTGTTCCAGCTACAGGGGGATCACACTCTTCAGCCTACCCAGTAAGGTCTACTCCAGCTGACCTCCAGCTCTTGCCGGGATGGTTCGCAGCTGAGTGTGAAGCGGCTGGGATGAGAATCAGCACCTCCAAGTCTGAGGCCATGGTCCTCAGCCGGAAAAGGGTGGATTGCCCACTCCAGGTCGGGGGGGAGGTCCTGCCTCAGGTGCAGGAGTTTAAGTATCTCGGGATCTTGTTCACGAGTGAGGGTAGGATCGAGCAGGAGATTGACAGGCGGATTGGGGCGGCGTCAGCAGTGATGCAGGCGCTTAACCGGTCCGTTGTGGTGAAGAGGGAGCTTAGCCAGAAAGCAAAGCTCTCGATTTACCAGTCGATCTACGTTCCAAACCTCACCTATGGTCACGAGCTCTGGGTAGTGACCGAAAGAACGAGATTGCGAGTACAAGCGGCTGAAATGAGTTTCCTCTGCAGGGTGGCTGGGCTCAGCCTTAGAGATAGGGTGAGGAGCTCGGACATCCGGGAGGGACTCGGAGTAGAGCCGCTGCTCCTCCACATCGAGAGGAGCCAGATGTGGTGGTTTGGGCATCGGTTTGGGTAAGGATGCCTTCCGGACGCCTCCCTTGGGAGGTGTTTCGGGCATGTCCAACCGGGAGGAGACCTCGGGGCATCCCCAGGACACGCTGGAGGGATTACATTGCCCGGTTGGCCTGGGAATGCCTCGGGGTTCCCTCAGAAGAGCTGACGGAAGTGGCAGGGGAGAGGACTGTCTGGGCTTCTTTGCTGAGGCTGCTGCCCCCGCGACCCGGACCTGGATAAGCGGAGGACAACGAGTACGAGTATGAGTACATTGGATATTTAAATGATATATTGACTGCTGAACTTGAAATGGTTTTGGTTTTCATTTCCAAAATCTGGCCATCTTTTTAGTAGAGTACTTAAGTAAATGAAACCTTACCTACATTCCACCACATATACTGTATACATTTACTGTTTTTCAACCAGTTGTTAAGTACTCTGTTTCTACTTAATACTTATACTAATTACTAACAAATACTAATAGTTTTTGAGGTACACATTTGTGCTACTGTATAAAAAAGCATCAGCCTGTGACATTAAAATCTCACTCCAGCCAAGTAGCCAAAGTTGGCAACCCTGGGTGTAATATAATTCACTATCATGAAGAACTGTAAAAACTGTTTGTCCAGCTCCAAACAGTTTTTTAACAAAGAACATGTTTTTTTGCGGTGGCCTTTCTAAAATGAGTAGTTACTATGTATTCAGTTCATATATCAATCAATCAATCAATCAATCAATCAATTTTATTTATAAAGCCCAATATCACAAATCACAATTTGCCTCACAGGGCTTTACAGCATACAACATCCAACGTCCTTAGGACCCTTGCAGCGGATAAGGAAAAACTTCCCCCAAAAAAACACTTTAACAGGGAAAAAACTGTAGAAACCTCAGGAAGAGCAACTGAGGAGGGATCCCCCTTCCAGGACGGACAGACGTGCAATAGATATTGTACAGAACAGATCAACATAATAAATTAACAGTAATCCATATGACACAATGAGACAGAGAGAGAGAGAGACAGAGAGAGAGACAGAGACAGAGAGAGATGCAGGACAGACGGTAATGACAATAGCTTACAACAACATTACTAAAAGTAATAATATTATAATTATGATTCTGGCTATTGTGGTACAATACGTTGAAAGTAAGTATTAATATCTGATAGAATATGTATGTAACAATAATAAACCGCTGACACATGGTACAGCGGAATAGCAGATAAATTGTGCACTTTTTGAAAAAAGCATTAAATTTCTACCATAGTGTGTACATACCATAAGGTTTATTTTCAGATGTGGAGGGAAGTCAGATTTGACCTCTGAGGCCCGGGAGAGGTCAAATTCAAGATGGCCGCCAATAATATTCAAATATGCTTAACTTTGGAACCAAACACAGTAGAAAAACAATTGAATGTACATTGAATGTAGAGTCTGTAGGCAAACCCCGGAGATCTTGCCTCTGGAAGAGCGGAAGAGCCCTGGTTTCCGGTTGTAGGCTGTTTGTAGTCCGCGTGATATTGACCAATCACGTTTGAGCCAGCTGCTGTTGTTGCCAGGTTAAACGGTCCATGCGGTAAACTAACGAGGCGGAACATAATTGCGCTGCAAACTCTGAATCCATCGCAATGGTTCAGCATATTTACTTATATATAAACGGAAGTCGGAAACGGAAATTCGCCTCCTCCGCCCAAATCAAACCAGAATGCCAAAAAATTGGGGGTCTGTCCCCAGAGGCTGTATCGCCGTCTGCCGGAAGTCAGACGCCGAATACAGCCGATGGGTTCCAAGAATGGATCGCTCTTAACTGGGAAACGCGGCCATTGTCTGTACGTAGTCAGTCAGTTTACGTGGTAGGATATTTATGTCAGAAGTGCTCTCTGTCTCGTCACTTGTGCATTCTGTAGCCTACTCATCATGTTGCCAACTGACTACATCGCTACTGGCATTAGCTACTGATGCTCTAGAGGGCCATCTGCTGATAATGATGTGCTTAGCAGGAAAAAATAACCACACATCCCAGTAAATAATAACTAATTACTGAATAATACAGGAGAGTAAAAAGTAATTGAAATATGTTTTGGGGTTCATTTAAAAAAAAAAAAAAGAGGGGAAAATGTTTTTGTCTTTTTTAAGCAAATCTTTACCTTGACCTTGACCTCAATGCATTTTCTTGAATTCCATTGATCTCAAAAGTATCACTAACTGAATGGGCATTCTAAACTTAGTTGGAAATGTCACCTTAAATGTTTTTCTATTGTGTTTGGTTCCAAAGTTAAGTAAATTTGAATATTATTGGTGGCCATCTTGAATTTTACCTCTCCCGGGCCTCAGAGGTCAAATCTGACTTCCCTTCACATCTTAAAATAAACCTTATGGTATGTACTAACTATGGTAGAAATTTCATGCTTTTTTCAAAAAGTGCACAATTTATCTGCTATTCCGCTGTACCATGTGTCAGCGGTTTATTATTGTCACATACATATACTAGCCTAAAAATCGAGATTATATTTATCTGGAGACAAAACTATTTTCCTACCATACTTAGGTCATAAACCCATGAATGTTAAACCACTCATTGCAATCCGTGACAAATATAAACGTTACAGTGCTTTTATCCAGCAAAACCGCAGCTCTGCTGTTTACTTGCATTTGTTTGCAGACTAGTCTTGCTCCCTCCAAAATGGCAGCACCACTGATGTGTTACTGCAACAGACTGACACAGTCAATGTGGTGTCTATATATAAAGAGTTGCGTGCAAAAGTTTGGGCACCCCAAGTCAAAATTTGGTTTACTGTGAATAGCTAAGCAAGTAAAAGGTGACCTGATTTCCAAAAGGCAAAATGCTAAAAATGACACATTTATTTAATATTTTAAGCAAGATTACTTTTTCTTTTTTTATTTCAATCTTTTCCAGTTTCAAAATGGCAAAAAAGTAAGAGCCTGAAGCAAAAGTTTAGCCACCCTACATGGTCAGTACTTAGGAGCCCCCTCTTCGGCAAGTATTGTCTTTCAGAGCCTTTCAGTTCTTGTTAAGATAAGATACACCTTTATTGATCCCACAATTGAGAAATTCCAGTGTTACAGCAGTCAAGGAGAAAGACTCATATTAAAAATTTCATAATTTAAAACTTAAAAAAACTAGGCATGCAAAAGAAAGTACAAAAATACAAGAAACAGCGATAAATAATAATAATAATAATAATAATAATAATAATAATAATAATGAAAAGTAGATAATAATGAGCAGTGGATTAAAGAGAGCATATCTAGTGCAAGTGACTGTATGGGCAAAAAACAGCAACAAGGAGACAGTAAGCTTATAATGGTGTTTATAAAGTGCCCATAGTGTCCATGAAGTGTCCATGGTGCAATTTATTGGGAGCAGTGCTGGTTATGTAGCCTGACAGCAGCAGGCAGGAAGGACCTGTGATAGCGTCACACACTTTGGGTGAATCAGTCTATCGCTGAAGGAGCTCTCCAGAGCTTTTATCTTCTCCTGCAGGGGGTGGGATGTTCCAGAGATTTTTACCCATTCTTCCATATAAAAGGCTTCTAGTTCTATGAGATTCTTGGGCCGTCATGCATGCACTGCTCCTTTGACGTCTATCCACAGATTTTCAATGGTGTTTACATTGGGGGACTGTGAGGGCCATGGCAAAACCGTCAGCCTACTCCTCTTGAGGTAGCCCATTGTGGATTTCAAGGTGTGTTTAGTATCACTGTCTTGTTAGAGAAGGCATCCTCTTTTCATCTTCAGCTTTTTCATAGATGCTATGATGTTTGCTTCCAGAATTTGCTGAAACTTAACTGCATCCATTCCTCCCTCTCCCTGTGAAATGTTCCCCGTGCAACTGGCTGCAACACAAGCCCTAACCATGATTGGTCCACCCCTGTGTTAATAGTTGGACAGGTGTTCTCATGGAATTCTGCACTTTTTTTTCTCCAAACTGTTTTGACTTCATCAGTCCACAGGACTTATTTTCAGAAAGCATCAGAATACTGGACAAAATCACAAATCTTCCTAATGGGTCAAGTATGGTGGAGGGGCTATACTGCACATTCTCTTTGATAAGTATGGCAACACCTCTGGCCTTACTGAAAATGTTAAAATGTCTGTGAGACCCAGGGTCTATTAAGGCAATGGTGTTGATTTAGTTTCAGATGCTGTGATTCATCAGTTAGGACTTGATGTTATACAGGGCTTGCCCTGGAGTTTCAGCATGCTTCATGACAGAGCATAGGTGTTTCGGCCCTCTGACACATCATCAGTTGTGCACCTCAACATCATTGAGTGTTTTGGCCTTTATCACGAGACACCTTCTTTTGAGGGAGGCCCACCACAGGCTGATCAGGCCTGGGTGTGTGTCAGAAGGTTGGCTCCTCTGTGGTCACCTAGGGGCCCAGACGGGATCCTTTCTCATAGCTAGCTGCTTCAGTTACAAGGTCAGCATAGTGCTCACAGGGCTCTCAAGGCGAGGTACACCATTGAGCACAATCCTGTTAGACCTGGGTAGCTGCGCTGTCATGGACCCCTCTCGGTTAGTGCTTAAGTTAGTTCTGCATGCCCCTTGCTCCTGTTCATCAGGCACTCTACTCAATTCATTTCTACTCTACAAGGTTCTTTTCAATCATGAAGCAGATTTTTTTTTGTGTGGGAGTTTTTCCTGATCTGCTGTGAGGGTCCGAGGACAGAGGGATATTTTATGCTGTTAAGACTTGTGCGGCAAACATATTTTAATGTTTTGTGTGGAACACAGGATGAGTATCTTCAGCTATTGAGATCCTCAAAGAATCCTAATCCTACAGCATATGGTGCAAGGAACTAGGACAGTGAAGATTTTTTTCAGTGGCAGAATAAGAGGACATGTCCGGGGATCTGGCTGACTGGGAAATATACAGGCAATTGAGGAACAAAAGTAAAGTCATGACCAGAAATGCCAAATGTAATTACTACAGAGAATCCCGCACAAAATTTTAAAAATCCAAAACAATTCTGGAAGAAAATTAAAAATATAACTAATATGTCTGATAAAACTTCACCTGATAAGATTAAACCCACCAATACCATAATTCAAGATCCATCACTAGTTGCCCAAGTCTTTAATGAACATTTCTCCTCGGTCTGCTCTGCCTCAGTCCCGGATCCCTGTTCTAGTAGCGAGTCCAACAATGCTCTACCAAATTATAATTTCTCCTTTAAGAAAATTACACCTGTTGAGGTTCACTGTGCCATCAATAATTTAAAAATGAGCAGTGGTCCTGGATTAGATGGCATTGAAACTAGAATTTTAAAACTTTCATCCCATATACTTATGTACCCTCTTTGTGATTTATGTAACATGTCTCTCTACTTATGAAATTCCTGCTATATGGAAATGTTCATGCATCACTCCCCTGCATAAAGC
Organism: Epinephelus lanceolatus; assembly: GCF_041903045.1. Classification (NCBI taxonomy): domain Eukaryota; kingdom Metazoa; phylum Chordata; class Actinopteri; order Perciformes; family Serranidae; genus Epinephelus; species Epinephelus lanceolatus. Next base: position 39,367,125 of record NC_135755.1, on the reverse strand, counting down.
TGGTGATCCTCTTGAACCCAATAATTATAGACCTATCTCAATTATTTGTTCTGTTGCTAAAGTTTTTGAAAAACTAATATATAATCAATTATCACATTATCTCAATAAGTACAACATCTTGTCAACTTTTCAATCTGGTTTTCGTTCAAATCACTCCACAACTACTGCTCTGCTGAAAGTTACAAATGACATTTTTTCTGCATCAAATGATGGTAAACTAACAGCGGCAATTTTCATTGATTTGACCAAAGCCTTTGATCTTGTTGACCATTACCTTCTCTTAGACAAACTTTTTTTGGTTGGTCTGTCCCGTGATGCTCTGCTTTGGTTCAATTGTTATCTCCACAATAGAAAACAATGTGTTATGATAAATGGATGTAAATCGGATATGTTAGTCCAGCAACGTGGTGTGCCTCAAGGTTCAACTTTCGGTCCACTTCTTTTTTCAGTTTTTCTTAACGATCTTCCCTCCATTTGTACAGATTGTCGTGTTCAGCTTTATGCAGATGATACACTAATATATACGTCCAGAACTAATGTAAGACAAACTGAATCCGCACTACAGTCTGATTTTAATGCTTTACAGCAATGGCTCTTAAATAATAAATTACTTCTTAAAAAAACTAAATCTCACTATGATTTTTGGTACTCCGCATAACATCAAATCCAAATCTAAAGCATATTCATCCTGTGTTATTACATGTTTTGATGGTAGACTTCTGCAAAAAGCTGAGCACACCAAGTATCTGGGCCTGTGGCTTGACTCTGAACTTTCATTTAAATGTCACATCAATCATATTGTAAAGAAAATGAACTATGTTATTGGTGTTCTTTACAGGTCCAAGAACTGTTTTTCATTCACTGTTCAAAAGACACTTGCTTTGCAACTTGTTTTACTAATTCTGGACTATGCTGATGTTGTGTATCAGGCAGCATCCAGCACAAATCTTCTTTCTCTCACTGTATCTTACAATAGACTTTGTAGATTTGTTCTTGGCTGTCCTTTCACAACTCATCACTTCGTAATGTATGATGCTCTGAATTGGCAGAAGAAGACAGCACCATTGGCTTAAGTTTGTCTTTAAGTGTATTCATCTTGATTACCCTTATTATCTCAGAGAATTTATGGTTCCTTTCTCCTCCGATTATCAATTAAGACACTCGGCACAGCTGTTTTTTCTGTTCCCGCAGTCTCTAGGTCAGTAGGTAAAAAAGCTTTTATGTTTAAAGCGCCATGTGATTGGAACAATTTACGTGTTAACATTCGGTCCATATCATCTTTTCAGCTATTCAAAAATACGCTGTCCTCCCACTACAGAGTCATTTGCACATGTCCATGACAATAACACTCTTACAATTACAGCTGCAATTTCTAAACATTTTTTCCTCAACTGTATGTTCTCAATGTTACTGATACTTGATATATGACCAATGAAAGACATTTTCATGTTCAGGTTTGAATTTGAATTCGAGATATCCCTTGTATATTGTGATTATCAAATCATTTAGCATATTGCATATGTGCAACGGTATTTGATATCCATTGTTGTTTTGTTTGTTTTGTCCTGTCTCCTGTCTCTTTTATGTTTTGTCTTGGCCTTGTATTTATTTATCTTTTTGAATATTTATCAATTTATTGTATATAGTCATTATAGCAACTCCTTGTAAACGAGATGGCACATCTCAAGGGAAGAATTTCAAACATTTATGAGTGTGTGTGTGTGTGTGTGTGTGTGTGTGTGTGTGTGTGTGTGTGTGTTTGGCACATGGCAGATAATTGTGAGTGAATCTGAGTTTTCAAGTCTCTCCTTGTGTGTAACTGCCTCCTTGTGTGTGTGTGTGTGTGTGTGTGTGTGTGTGTGTGTGTGTGGCCATCTCTTTGCCCTTCTCAGCAGATTAGCTGGCCTTATCTCCAGGCAAAGGCCTGGAGTCTGAGATGCTGTGACAAGTCTCACTCCAGCGTACTGATGAAGAGATTTGGGAAAAAAAAAAAAAAGATGGAGAGAGACAGAGGGAGAGATGATATTTCTTAAAAGATAGAAATCTTGAAGCTTACATCAACAATTTCAGAAGTTGCTGATAGTGAACATTCGGTGCCAATATTCAGGCTACTAATTTTGATTTTTGAATTGTCAGGGCTGACTCTTGAAACAACAGAATATCTCCATACTGCTCGTGCGTAGTGATCCAAGTGTCCTGAAGCCCCGACATAAAGAGTTGTTTGGAAAAATGTCTTTTAAACTCTGTTTTTAGCCTCATTGTAGCCTGTAGCTCTAACTGCTTCTGTGTACACCGAGCTCACGTGTGCATGCTTGCGCACGAGACCAGCGAAAGCACATGAACACACATGAAGGCGGTGCCGATGTCTCACGGTCTTGTGCAAGGGCACACAAGTGAGCGGGCTCTACAGAGAGGCAGTTAGAGCTACAGGCCACAATGAGGCTAAAAACAGAGTTTAAATGATGTTTTTCCAAACAACTTTTCATGTCGGGGCTTCAGGACACTTGGATCACTATGAACGAGCAGTATGGAGATATTCTGTTGTTTCAATTATGTGTTTTTTGGACGTTTTAATTTGGGGCGCCCAGCCTCCATTAGGTGGAGTTTTGTTGCTAGCCCCATCTCCGCAAGGGATGTGAGGACTCTAAAACTTCACCTGAGCCTCCCTCAACATATGGGTGAGTAGATAATGGCTGAATTTGCATTTTTGGGTGCACTATCCCTTTAAGTTATATTTGTGTTATATTTGTATATTTGAAGCCATTCGATTTGGCTTCAGCAATCCGTGAAAGCCAAAGTGAGTGGTGTGGTACAAACACTTTCCTTGCAGAGCCGTCGCAGGCTATGATAGTAGTTTCATGTAGTTTTGAGGACGGAGGAGAACCTCTGCTTCAAACCCACTTGTGATTACTGGGACAGAAATACCTGCTCAAGTTAGCTTCCTAGTGAAAGCTCATATTAGCTTCCACTTAAAATGCTTTTTTTGGAAACGGTGGACTTTCACACCCATTTTGCAGAGCACAAATGATTACAACAACCAATAACTCTTTTAATACATTTAATAGGATGTAAGAATTGTTTTAAGATGGACTTGAAAAAAATCTGAAATTATTCTTTCACATGGTAACCTTTGGCCTATTAAGAGAGATGTTAACATGCTGATGTTTAAAAGTAGACATTTGTTTTTTAGTATGTTAGCATAATAAACAAGCTCACAGTTTGCTTGTGAAAATGTAAAGTATGTAACATTTAGCACGCTGTCATGTTAATACTATGAAATTATGAAGTGAATTTATAAAGTAAAGATGGGACTAGAATTCAACATTTGTTTGTAGACTATCTTTGCCATACACTGAAGTCATGGACAAATGGAACATTTAAGTCAATTAGTTGTGCTAGATGAAAAGTGACTAGTCACTAGTCCTTCAGATTCATGGGGATTATAAATGTCTATGCAAAAACAAATATAACTGTTATGATATTCCACTCTGGATTAAAAGGGCTTAAATGACTGACAGACAAAGGGCTTAATTCTGATAAATAAGTTGTGTTGGCCAACTACCAATTATCTCTACAGTATGTGCAATCAATCTAACAATGCCTCATATCAAGAGTGCATGACTGGGTACTAAAAGAACCTGCACAATGCGCACAGATGTACTGGTCTAAGCTTGGTGGAGCCCAGCAAAGAGACTACAAAAGAAAATGAGACAGAAACACAGAGTGAACACATACAGAGCAGAACCACAGAAATAAAATGTCAGATTGGAGAAAAGTGAGACATGGAGGGAGGGCAGAGGGTATCTACAGGCCTCCTTTCCCATCAGCCTCTCCTGTAATAGTAATCAGACCTTCTGGAGGTGAAGATTGAGGACATCTTTCCAGGAAATCAGAAATGAGACACTCTTGATATGAGGCACTGTGTAGCATCATGAAAATAGGCACCCTGCTTGAACAGATCGAGAGGGAATTGTTGTCATGGGAGAGAAATTTGAGCTCCTTTGAATGTACTGTATACCCAGGCAGCTCTGCCCTGTTTGACCTTCTTAAAGCTTATTTATACTCCCGAAAATAGATTCATCTGTTTCAAACATTGTAAACATCACTGCCATCATACAGTAATTCCATCAGTGTTTTTATATGATGGAATAGCCAATAGATGACACCAGAGGGATGAGTCAAAAATTTCACACAGAAACAAATGAGGCAACAAATGAGGTTGTAGCATTGCACCTTTAAAAGGATGAAACTTTGTAGATGGTGGAGGCCTGTTGGCCACGATATACATCTTAAAGGCGTAGGAAGGGGGGACAAAAGGTACTGATTTACATGGCCCAAAGCAGTCCATGAAAATTGCTTGTAATAATAATAATTTTAAAGTCACAATCACACCAAAATAAACTAGGCTACAACAAATCGTAGTAGTCGAATAAACATGTAGACACAAAACTTTTCATTAAAAGAAGCCTTTTGCTGCTGCTCCAATGCTCCCCTTGACCTGTGGCTAGATGCATAAAACTCTGTACATATTCACAACTAAACCTGTATCTACATACAAAGAAATATGCTTATGAGTTAAATGATTTAAAAAGCCAAACATATGCATTGTCTCAATAATCTTGATAATTGTGGAGCTGGTTGTACATGCATAAGGCTCATTTGAACTCCCACAGTGAGTCATACATGGATGGAGAAACATCTTTATAAACCATATGGCATATCAACAGTTACATTCACTCCATCACTCAGATCTGTTGATGAGAGATAGAGCAAATTTAAAGTCTACAGACTTTAAACTCAATAAGACTCAATAATGATGAATTCAGCTGAACCTAATTAGACTTTTATTTTATTAGTTTGACAGCAGTCCTGAAATTGAACACTTTTCCTTTTGAAATTGTGATTTCACTTACGTCATAACCAGGGTCTCATCTCCTGGCTCGCTCAGGAGTCCATCGACAAACACAGAGGTGCTGGTGAAGTTGTGAATGTTCCACGTCCGTCCTTCATCAATACTAAACCTGTGAGGAAACAGGCAGTGTTCACAATTACCACTTTGATGAAAGTCACTTCACTGTTTCCAAAACAACCTTGCACTAGAGTTAGTAGTGACTTTATTACAAACACCAACACTCTCCCAGGGAATTAACCATTTACTAAACCCCAACCTTGTCAACAAAAAACTTTAAAGTGTTTGGAGAGAGGTGTCTTCTTTTATCGCTTTTCTAAAACTAAAATAATTTAAAAGAAATGAAATGAAAATGGGATCAGCTGTAGCATGATCTGCAAGGATTAGCATGTCTGTCCGACCAGCTTACTAGTAGGTACAGTAGTAACCTAGTGTTATTTCTAGTAACCTAGCATTACTTCTACACCCAAAGAGCACATTATCAATTTGCAACATTATTTTCTTAGGTAACGGGTTATGATTAGTGCACCCAGTCTGTGGGGAATCTGGTCCTGGATGTCTTTATTTGATTTGGGGAATTTTAACCAGTTAACCAGCGTTACCTGAGATAGTATTTGCCAAATGCATTGGTTAGTCCATTATGCATTGTCCTTAAAGGCTTTTTTTTCATGTAAGGTTAAAAATAGGCGAAAACCAAATGGTTTGAAAAAAAGCGAGTTATTTAAGTAAAACAACCAAAAAGCATTATCTTAGAGCAAAACAACAGTCTGAATGTTATTATTTTTTTCTTAACATATAATTCTGAGAGCTGTCCAATCACTAAAGACATTGAATCCTGTGTTAAGATAAATGTTTAAATACTATGTTTGAATTATATCCATTTTGTGTGAAGTAAAGGCTTTTAAAAAGTTGAAGTAAAAATTGTCCAGTAGCTATCTCCACCCACACCCCGAGGTTATGCTTTGACTACACTCAATTCACACAAGAGAAAAGAAAACTTTTTGATCATCCCGTTAAAGGGAGAGAAGCCACAAGTCAGTTTCTCCGACTAAAACAAGGTTCTCAACCTGTGTCTCAGTTTGCTTTAGAATTCCGCATATTAGCAGTTGAAAGTGGATGGAATGATTCTGCCCTCCAGGGGGTTTTCCTTAAAGATCTGTCAGAGGAGATAAAAGACGAGTTAGCTGCTCGGTATGACACCACTAATCTGGAGGAGCTAATTAACTTAGCTATTAGACTAGACAACAGGCTGAGGGAACGACGCAGGGAAAGAGCCCTTTGGCAGAGGTCCCATCCCATAACCTCCCCCTCTGCCGGCTTAAGGGGACCCATCGCCATGCCATCGACTCCAAGCTCCAGCGTTACCGGATCGGACACCGCTCATTTGACTCCGGCGGTCCCCGATGAATCTATGCAGCTGGGCCGGGCCAAGCTGTCCCCCTAGGAAACACAGCGATGACTGAGGAACCGTCTCTGCATCTACTGTGGTCAGAAAGGTCATTACCTCGCCCATTGTCCAGATGTGCCAAAAGGCCAGGCTCATCAGCAGGCAGGGAGATGCTGCTTGAGCCAATACCTGCCCGTCCAGGTATTGATTGACTCAGGAGCAGATGACAATTTCATTGACTCTGAATAAGTAAAACTCCATGAACTCCCTGTGTATGAACTTGTGACCCAAAGACAGTTCAGGCCATAGATGGCAAATTAATCGAGCGTGTAACACACAAGACTCACCCCCTGAAACTCACCTTGTCTGGCAACCACCATGAACATCTAGAACTTTTTGTCATTTCATCTCCCTTAACTCCCATAGTGGGAGTTAAAAATTCACAGTCGTCACATAGACTAATCTACAAATAATAACCACAACTGGAGTGATCACTGCCATCAACATTGCCTGTTTTCAGCTGTTCCAACACAAACTCCCTGAACACCTGTGCCACCTGAGAACATTGACCTGATTAATGTCCCCAGAGAATATCTTGATCTGTAAAAGAGACAGACCCCTTTCGCTACCACCACACCAACACTATGACTGCTCCATAGACTTGCTCCAGGTTCATCGCTCCCTACCAGAGGACTTTATAACCTCTCAATACCTGAAAAAGAAGCTATGGAGACAAACATCACTGATTCCCTTGCCACAGGCCTCATCTGACCCTCTTCTTCTCTCTTAGGAGCTGTGTTTTTCTTTGTTGAAAAGAAAGACAAGACATTATGACCCTGTATAGATTACACTGGGGTTTACGACATCACTGTCAAAATTAAATACCCTCTCCCCTCGCTGACTTAGCCTTCACTCCACTCCACGACGATACCATGTTCTCCAAACTGGACTTAAGAAACGCCTACCACTTAGTCAGGATCTGTGAAGGTGATGAGTGGAAAACCCTTTAACACACACCTGGGTATTTTGTGACGCCTTTTGGTCTGACTAACGCTCCTGCTGTTTTTCAAGCGTTTGTAAACAACACACTAAGAGACATGCTAAAAAGATTTGTTTTTGTATATTTGGATGATAGCTTGATTTTCTCAAAACGTTTTGAAGAACTAGCAAGGCTAATTTTGCAAAGACTCCTTGAAAACAGACTGTATGTGAAGGCAGAAAATGTGAATTTCATGTTTCAACAGTATCTTTCCTAGGTTTTGTGGTTGAGAAGGGGCAGTTGAAGCCAGACCCAGAGAAGGTCAAAGCAGTCACAGAGTGGCCAGTTCCGGCGACAAGAAAAACTACAACTACAGAGGTCCCTAGGTTTTGCTAACCTCTATAGAAGGTTTGTTCGTGACTACAGTCGCATAGCTGCTCCCCTCACCCAGTTAACCTCAGTAAAGAGATCCTTTGAATGGTCACCTGCTGTCGAGGCAGCATTTGATAAACTGAAAACAAGGTTTGTTAATGCACCTGTTTTGGTCCACCCAGATTCTGAATTGCAGTTTGTTGTTGAGGTGGATGCCTCAGACTCAGGAGCGGGGGCCGTCCTCTCCCAATTCTCGCCTGCGGACAAGAAACTCCACCCCTGTGCGTTCTTTTCCCGCCGCCTGACCCAAGCTGAGAGAAACTACGACGTGGCGAACTGAGAGTTGCTGGTTGTGGTTATGGCACTCTAAGAGTGGTGGCACTGGTTGGAAGGACCCTCCCATCCCTTCATCATCTGGACTGATCACAAAAACTTGTCATACCTCCGTTCAGCCCAGAGGCTGAACTCCCGCCTTGGTGGCCCCTGTTCGTGGGGAGATTTAACATCACCCTAACCTTCCGACCGGGCTCCCAAAACATCAAGCCTAACGCAATCTCCCGGCAGTTTGCTCCAAGGGAAGAGAGCCACAACTGAGACCGTCTTACCCTCATCCTGTGTGATCAGAGCTGCCAGGTGGGAGGTGGAACAACTTGTCCAGGAGGCCCACCAGGAATACACAGATCCAGAAGGATGTCCCCCGGGTCGATTATACATGCCACCGTCCGCAAGATGTCCAGTCCTCCAGTGGAGACATTCCTCCATGCTTCCAACCCCCTCTGTTTCCCAGCCAGGAGACTGAAGTGGTGGTTCCATCAGTCCAAGCCCATTTCCACCGAGCACACCGGGTCTGGTGGGAAGCCTTCGCTGATTTTGAAAGGACATCAGCCCGGAACCAGCGGGTCGCCAATCGCCACCGGACACCTGCTCCAGATTACCAAGTGGGCCAACAAGTTTGGCTCTCTTCATGAGATCTCCCTCTCCAGATGGATTTCAGTACATTCCTAAGTCCTAGTCCTAGTTCCTACTCCTAAGTACATTGGTCCCTACACCATAGAACGCATAGTGAACCCCAGTGCCGTCCGACTGAAACTCCCCGCTGCACTCACGGTACACGGTATATGTTTCTCTCATCAAACCTGTGGTTGACAGCCCCCTGCACCCTCCTGTTTTGAACTTTCTCGGGAGTCACCAGTCTTTTTGGGTCCAGCTGTACTCAGGCTTTAACAGAGACAGTTACCTGACACCATTAGGTCATTCCTTTAGCTGATATATGTTTGAAAAAGAGAAATCATCATCACATGAGTCCAGTATTTACAAGCCTACAGTTAAACTTCAGGATTACAGGATTTTTAAACTTGAAGAAGAGACTTGGGGAAGGTGTTGTTGAAGGGGGAGCTTTCTAAGGGAATTTAAGATGATATAAGACGATATAATACTTGACTAGCTAAAGTCTGTTTCCAGAACTGACTCGGGTTTATTTCTTGTCAGTGTTTTTGAGCTTAAATATACTCTTTTTGCATATGATATTGCTAGCCTCAAGTGCCTTTCTTTAGAGTGCATTTCCAGTGGTTTTGATGAAGTTTTATTTTTTACAATTTCAATTTCAATTCAATTTTATTTATATAGCCTAATACCACAAATCACAATTTGCCTCAGAGAGCTTTACAGTATGTGACATCCCTCTGTCCTTTGGACCTTCACAGTGGATAAGGAAAAACTCAAAACCCCTTTAATGGGGGGAAAAAATGGTAGAAACCTCAGGAGGAGCAACTGAGGAGGGATCCCTCTTCCAGGACTGACAGATGTGCAATAGATGTACAGAACAAATCAACATAATAAATTACAGTAATCCATTTGACAAAATTATACATAAAGAGAGACAGAGAGAGAAATTGAGACAGAGAGAGACTGAGAGAGACAGAGCCAGAGAGAGATGCAGGGCAGACAGTAATTATAATAGATATAATAACACTAATTTTAGTAATAATATAATAATACTAATAATAAAAGTAATTGTGGTAGCATATGTTGTAAGTATATATTAATATATGATAAATGAGACCATTTTTTTCTGTGTCACAATACTGCCTAGCTACAGCTTATAGAATCTGGTCACAATAGCGGTTGTTCTAACCAGCAAAAACAGGAAAAGGAAGATCTGCCCATTTCACCACCAGGAAATGTAATTTGTAATCTGACGAAGTTGGTTGATGGAATGATCTAAATGACAAAATTTGTGCTTTGATACATCATTTAAAAATTGCATTATATTTCTTGTGTAACAGTAGACCTATTTGTTTTTGAGACAAATAAAGCCAGCCCTCAGCCCTGCTTTAGTCACTGACTCCTGCAGTCAAAAGTGGCAGCAGTGCTGAGTAAATTACTGCATGATATGCGGATCAGTGAGGGTCTAAATTGGGATAGAGCAGTGTATGGCTTGCACTGCAGGCTGTGTGTGGTGATGATGTGCTAACAAGGTCCCTTATCATGTGTATGTGCACACGCAACACCAAGAAATCCTTAATAAAGCAACTGTAGTGTCCCCATATACAAGATATCATGTTGAGACTCCAATCTGTCAGGCCTCTCAGCCGCTCTGCTTCTCCCAGTTATTAGACCTTTTTTGCCTTCCCGTGTTTGCCTCTAGCCTAGCCCTTTTGTACCTCTGCCAGATATTATTGCCTTACGTGTCTCGCATTTGGGTTCACCTCACCTTGGCTCAGTTCCCTGACATAATCACACTAAACAGACACAGCTGTTGGGGAGAGTTTTGGAGGGCAGTGTCTTTCACCTTTGCCTTTGTGTTTGGCCATTCAGAACACTTATAAACACCCCCCCCTCCTGCTTTCATGCTTACCTGTCCTGTCCATTAAAGGCAAAATGCCCTAAAAAATATCTTAATAAAAATAAATAAAAGCTGTGTTTTGCATTCACAATACCAATATCAAGTGAGTGCTTTATTAAGTACGTATAATCTGAGTGAGTGGCCTGTAGTATACTATAAAACTTTAATTAATAGCCCAAGCTTTTATTTGCTTCAATCACTGAACTCAAATTATTATATTTAAATCAGGAGTCTACATGGGAGGGGGCCTTTTTTTCCTTTCACACAAAACTCTTGCTCAGTAAAGATGGAAAATATGATCAACTTGTTTATTTAAAACACTATGACTATTAATGAAAATAAGGCTGGAAGGCTTATGATTCATTAATTAATCTGAGAGAGAGAGAGAGAGAGAGAGAGTGAGAGAGAGAGAGAGATCTTCCATCTTAAATACCCACAGTGACACGCAAAAGGACATGCTGTTATATGTATACTGATAGTATACATATGTGACAATAATCATATGTGTATAATAACAGTAGAAGTATGACTAATGATAACAGCAGCAGCAGGAGGCATCTGGCAGGACCACGGCAGCAGCACAACCACACATGTCACACTATCCAGGCATTGCTGCTGATATAAGTTAACCTGCGAAATAGTGGAGCACAAAGGCTCCGGAGAAGAAGCTGAGTTAGTGACATGAAGTATGGCCGAGTTAGCAAGATGCAGTAACAGGACATGTGAGAGATAGAGAGAGAAGGAGAGAAGGTGCCCGGTGTGTTATAGGAGGTCCCCTGGCAGACTAGGCCTAAGTCAGCCTAACTAGGGGCTGGTACAAGGCAAGCCTGAGCCGGCCCTAGCTATAAGCTTTATCAAAGAGGAAAGTCTTAAAGGACAACTTCGGTATTTTTCAACCTGGGCTCTATTTCCCCATGTGTATGTGTGCGTATGATTCATGGGTACCACCCGTTCTAAAAAACGGGAAACAAGCTAAAACGGTAATGGGGGCAAATGCGTCCTGTATATAAGTGCTTTTCTCGCCACTGACCGGTTCAGATGGCCAGTGCTATCTCTGTAAATAGCATATGGTAGCGGCCCTGGGGCAGTGGTGAGTGTGAATGAGTGGAGTCAGCTGTCAGTCAGTATTGGAGCAGAAAGGCAGAAGTTGTCCCCGCTTGGTAATGTAAATGAGTATGAGTGTGTGAAGTGTGTGTTACGCTAGACGAGTCAGAGGACGGAGTCTTTTACGTGCTACCCCCTGGGGTGTTACCGGAGTTTTTGGAGTGCTCAAATAAACTGGCCTTTTTTCCGAACGCAAGAACAGGATGTCGCGCAACACCCCGTACAGCTTTCACAGGCTGCCTTTGTCGGACGGCGAGATGCTGAAGTTGTGGCTAGTTGTGCTACAAATGGATGCTAACACTCCTGTCCAGACACTGCGCCTTGCAGACCATCGGGTCTGCAGTGCTCACTTCTCCCAAGATGACTATTGCCAGCCGAAGAAGAGAAGACATCCAATCCCGAAACACCTCCTCCTCAAGAAAACGGCTGTCTCATGAGTAGAGAGAGCTACAGACAGAGGGGAGCAAAGCCCGTGACATCACACAGCCCAGAGGTAAGGGAAAGGCTAAGTTAGCATGCTATTAACAGAGATAGCACTGGCGATCTGAACCGGTCAGTGGCGAAAAAACACACACTTCACACACACATACTCATTTACAATACCGAGTGGGGACAACTTTCGCCTTTCTGCTCCAACACTGACTGACAGCTGATTCCACTCATTCACACTCACCACTGCCCCAGGGCCGCTACCATATGCTATTTACAGAGATAGCACTGGCCATCTGAACCGGTCAGTGGCGAAAAAAGCACTTATATATGGGACGCATTTGCCCCCATTACCGTTTTAGCTCGTTTCGCGGCTCAATACTGAACCAATTTTAGAACGAGTGGTACCCATGAATCATACGCACACATTCACATGGGGAAATAGAGGCTAGGTTGAAAAATACCGAAGTTGTCCTTTAAGTCTAGTCTTAAATGTGGAGAGGGTGTCTGCCTCCCAAACCGCAACAGGAAGATGATTCCACAGGAGAGGAGCCTGATAGCTAAAGGCTCTGGCTCCTGATCTACTTTTGGAAACTTTAGGGACCACGAGAAACCCTGCATCCTCGGAGCGCAGTGTTCTGGTGGGATAATATGGCACTATGAGCTCTCTAAGATATGAAGGAGCTTGACCATTTAGAGCTTTATAAGTTAACAGTAGGATTTTAAATTAAATTCTGGATTTTACAGGGAGCCAGTGCAGAGAAGCTAAAACAGGAGAAATATGATCTCGTTTCTTAGTTCCTGTTAGTACACGTGCTGCTGCATTCTGAATTAGCTGGAGAGTTTTTAAAGACTTATTAGATCTACCTGATAATAGGGAGTTACAGTAATCCAGTCTAGAGGTAACAAAAGCGTGGACCAATTTTTCTGCATCTTTTCGACAGGATAGGCCTAATTTTGGCAATATTACACAGATGAAAAAATGCAGTCCGTGAGGTTTGTTTTAAATGAGAATTAAAAGACAAATCTTGGTTGAATATTACTCCGAGGTTTCTTACGGTAGTGCTAGAGGCCAGAGCAATGCCATCTAGAGAAACTATGTCATCAGATACAGAGTCTTGTGACGTGTGTGGTTGTGCTGCTACCGTGGTCCTGCCTCTGTCTCTCTCTCTGTCTCTCTTTCTGGGCCCTATTTAGATGGTCTAAAATGCAAAGCACCAGGCGTGCAGCGCATGGGCGTGTCCCAGTCACTTGCTAGTTAGACAGAGCGTTTTCAGACTGTGCGCCATGGCGGAGAGTCTAAAAGGGTTGGACTTACTCTGTCAATTAGTCATGGGTGTGTTTTGGGCGTATCATTCCATAAGCCAATCAGAGTGTCACCTCTCATTCCCTTTAAGAGAGGCGCTATTGGAGCGCACGGCGGAGAGCTAGTTAGATGGCGGATCTACCAACTGGAAAGAGTGAGCGTTTTACAACTGAGGAGACGATAAATGTATCTCTATATCGACTGTCCCGTCACATCTGATGTCAGATAAAAGGGGATTGGCACCCTTTGGCACGTTTGGCACACGTAATGGAAACCCAACCTGATTTGATTAACACAGCTGCAATCTAATAAGTTCACATCCCTCTCAGCCAACCACAAACAGCCACAGCATCAGATAGGGAGTATATATTCAGCATCTGCCATCTTAGAAAAGTCAAAAGAAAAGAAACAGAGTGAGAGAGAAACGCTGTCAACAAATTGTAAAAAAGGCTATTCAATTTATTTTATTTTAACCCGGGAGGTTAGTGAGCCCAGCTCCCTCTCCAGCATCCTGAACCCCCCCGCCTGAAGGTGCAGGAAGGGCTGGTCCCGTGGCTGCACTGTCTGGTCTGGCTGCGGAGCTGGGGTCATCCTCCTCCTCCTCCTCCTCCTCCTGACAAGATGATATTTAGTTTTACGTTCTTAAAGCTTTTTTTTTTTTTTTACATATACATTTGTACTTGTAGGGCTATAAGTTTACGTTTTTAGTTCACAGAAGCTGGTTATTGTTGTGTTTATGTCAAAATAAAGTTTATCAAACGTTTTCACATCTTTGATTTTGTGATTCACATGCCAAAATGATCACAATTCAATTGGGAAAGACAAGTTCATTTTACAGGCTATGCATCATCAGTCCGTGGAGGTCTGCTCGCAGTTCTGTATATTCGGACACTGCGAGCTTGGACCTCCCAGATTATGATGATCATTATTACAGTGATTAGATCATTCTGATTAATGACTGACCATTAAGACGTGTTTCTGATAAATATTTTCATGTGCACAATAATAACCTTTCACATTGTAATCATATTTTTATTTGTTAACTTTTGCATATGTGTGGCTGCTCCGTGTGTGTCTGAGCAGAGTGCACGCGCGTTGTGCACCCGCCTAGAGATGTATATTACTAACTTGTTTAACAGCGAAATACTGCGCCGATGAATTTAGACCAGGTTTTTGTTGGTCACTGGCGCATTTGCTTTTTACATCATCTAACTAGCAACGCGCCATGACTGCGCCTGACCAGTCCTGATTTTTAGACCAACACACCCAGAGAAGCGCAAGTTCATTTGCTAGTTAGACGACGAGGGCGCAGGGCGTGAAAATGACAACTGCGCCTACATCTAAATAGCAATGACACTCGCGACATGGATTATGCACCCTCCGCCGTCCGCTTTAGACCATCTAAATAGGGCCCTCTGTCTCATTGTGACATACGGATTACTGTTAATTTATTATGTTGATCTGTTCTGTACGACATCTATTGCACGTCTGTCCATCCTGGAAGAGGGATCCCTCCTCAGTTGCTCTTCCTGAGGATTCTACCGTTTTTTTTTCCCCCCCGTTAAAGGGTTTTTTTTTGGGAGTTTTTCCTTATCCGCTGTGAGGGTCCTAAGGACAGAGGGATGTCATATGCTGTAAAGCCCTGTGAGGAAAATTGTGATTTGTGATATTGGGATTTATAAATAAAATTGATTGATTGTCTGATTAAATTACTTATACAGCAGATATATAACACACACGTACACACACACACCCCTTAGCACGCATACACACACATACACAAACACATGAGCAACACGTGTTAAAAGGTGAAAATATATGCGATATACAGTATGTTTTTACTATTACAAAAAGCATTATGGTCTTCAATAATAAACACTACAGTAACTCTTCAATTCATATCAGTCATGTTAATGAGGACCTCACCATCTAATAATTAGTGACTGATGAAAATATCGCTGGTGGGTCGGGAGGGTGGTACAAAAAAAATGATGAAGCAGCATTCTAAGTATTATATAATTTGGCTAACTTACAGAAACATTGCGTAAGTCCACCTTCACCTTCTGTGTTCCTCTCTGTCCCTCTCCTACTCATTCTGTCTCTTGACACACATACTCACAGCTTGAACAGTGCCGTGGCACTTGTCTCTGTCCTCAGTCCTGACATTTGTGCTACAAGTTCAAATAAACACAAGAAATTTGTGCTCTCGGGAAAGGATCAGTGCTCAGTGAATTACCCTCTTTAGCCCTATGATAAGCTATTATGGCAAGGCTTAACTATACAGACTAGTGAGCAATGATAACTAACACGTCTTTGGGGTCATCAGGTGGTAACCTCCTTTCACCAGTGTTTCGTCTAGTTGGTCCCACGACACCCCCAGGAGGCTAGACAATAATCTCTGGCATCCTAGAGACACTCCCCTAATGCCAGCTCTCACTGCTCCCCGCACCAACCCAACAACTTCCTTTACCTTACTGTACACATGGCTTTCTCAGCCCAAACAGCACTGCCACCTTCAACAAACCCAGGCTCTGTTTATGCAAGCTCCAGGTAAACTCACAGAATTAGCAAACACACTCACCTTGCACCATGGTATCAAACAAAAGGGACTCAAATAGGCCATTTCCACACTAAATAACCTTCTTCTTCCTGGATTTTCTCCTGAGAGGACTGATTGGTGGATCTCGCCACCTGATCTCAAGGAGTTGTGTAACCTGCTTAGTAGGTCCCCCTGCCGGCCCCAACTGACATTATTCCTCCTCATCCAAATCCACTGACTAGATCTAGCTGCTTCATCTATCTATCTAGCCATCAAAAAAGATGCCTGTTCCCGGAGGCTTTTGGTTCATTCATCTTTGTAACTTCTTAACTGTAGGCTAAAATGTTTTGTTATAATATTGTTTGTTTTGATATTGTCTGCCTGTGTTTTTTTTGTTTTGATATTGTCTGCCTGTGTCTTGTCTGTTTTGACATTGTCTGCCTGTGTCTTGTTTTGTAATTGTCTATTCTATGATTTGTAGTTGTGAGGTTTTTAAAAGTCTTACTGTGTTTGTGTTGTGTGGGTACCTGCCTTGGGACTACGGATGAAATTTAGCATTTGTGCTAAGTCTGGCGCATTTACATTGATGTTTATTGCATTAATGTTGATTAATGTGCACTGTCCCAGTTCAATAAATAAATAAATGAAATGAAATCTGACATTTCCTTCACTGTCTTCCTCAAACTCTGTCGCTGCACTCCGAGTTCCCCCAGGAACGAGACAGCTGATCTTGCTATGAATCCCCTACACCCCACTTCCACTGGACAAATCCTAGTTTTCCACCCTCGCTGCTCAGCTTCTGCTCCTAAGTCTGCATACCTCAGCATTTTTCTTTCATAGGCTTCTTCCACTGAGTCTTCCCGAGGAACTGTCAGCTCAATGAAATAAACTTTCCGTTGACTCACTGACCAAAACACTATGTCAGGCCTCTGATTGGTACAAACTATTTCCTGGGGAACAATCACTTCTGTATTTCTCCCCCTCACGGACAAACTGAATTGCTAAACTCCTATTCTTAAAACCCTCTGAATTTGCCTGTCTTCGTTTCCCCTCGATACCTGCAGCTAAACTTTTCAACACCTGGTTATGTCGCCATGTATACCAGCCTTGTGACAAGCTGTCTTAACAGCCTGACAAAATATGCTTTAAGGTTGTGGTACCTCAACACAATGGGCATGATGGGTCCCCATTTACCCACAGTTTTAGGTTCTGGGGGGGTTGGTAACACATCCTATGTAGCCCTGACCAGGAATCTAATACGATTCTCCTCAATATTCCACAGGTCCCTCCATCTAAGCTTCCTCTTATCTACACTTTCCCAATTCAACCACTGTCCCTGTTTAGCCTGGGCCACTACCTTTGCATCCCTTAATATCTCCTCCTGTCTACATATCAGTGACACAACCAGCTTTCTTTTATCTTTGGGACCTGCTTTATTCCATACCGGTTTGCCTGAGCCAAGCCCCAGGCCTCCTTGGCAAAACTGAACATTACCTACAACCTCTGCATGCCTAAGAGCTGCCACTGCCTCCTGAACTGCCGATCTTGGGATCCATTTCCTCCCCTTGGTTGGATTTGGAACCACACTCCTAACTACCACGTCCTTACTCCCGGATAACAACAGCTCTGTCCCAAGCCCGGTTCTAGGCAGGCACATATGAGGGGGCAGTCATAAATGTGAAGGGGGCATCATGCTCCAGCACATTTTTGCCATAGGTAGAGCTGACAAATAAAGGTCACTCACTCAATCACTGACTCACTGACTCACTCACTCACTCACTCACTCGCAGGATGTGGGGACACTGTGTGAGTGCCCTATAGAGGATGTCAAAGCGCTGTGGTCTCAAATGTGCTCACCGCTTGTTTTGTTGTTGATAACAGTGTTTTCTACATGGAATTGGGTTGTTGTTAGCTGTGTGTCCAGCCCCCAACCTAAAGAAATGGACTGCACTTTGTCAGGCCTCTACCCTAAGACCTGTCCAACTTGGGTGTCCCACCTGAAAACTAAGCTATGAAATAAATTTGAACCTAATAATTATAATAATTACAATAACCTATATAAATATAATAACACTATAGCCAGTATTTACCAAAGCTAGTCTTATAAAAAAAAACTTCTCAAACTAACAGAACTAACAATCACAACAGATATAGGCTAGAGCAGAACGTTTTATATTTTTTTGTTTTGTTTTGTTTTTTTGTCATTTTTTGTTGGTTTTTGTTAGCAATTTAACAGATTTATCTTCACTCTCCTTTGAGCTGCTGAAAGCTGCAGGAGTGAAAAGTTAATAAAAGCTTTGTAAAAATCGCTGTGATTATCAAAAAACAGTATGCAGAACTAGAGGCTGGGCGGGGCTTTATGTAGGGGTCTGGCACACACAGGGCATTTGTCCTCAGCAGTGGCGATTGCTGCAAGGAGACTGCAAGGGAAGCTCAGTTTCCCCTAAAATGTAAAAAAAATAAGTGGTCAAATATGTACTGTTGTGTTTACATTTAATTGACTAAATATGCACTAGAACACGTTCAACTTCTGTTCAGAACTGTTCAGAATCAGCTACTTATCACAGGTCACCGACGCGACTTTCTTCTCATTCATTCCCGTAGCGTCACAGTGAATTAAACAGTGTCGAAGCTCAGTATCCAAAGACTTCAGTGGGGAAGCATAGAGTGGGTTGTTCCACTGCAGCGAAACTAGACAGTCATTGGATAAATGCTCGGTTTTGTCCAGCCCGTTGGACGCTCAGCGTCTCTGGGGGTCTATGGGGCAGTGGGCTGGCCTCGGCTTCAATTAAATGCTCCTTTTATAAGTTACTGCCTCGCTACAATATGACAACTTTTATGATGTAAACTTAAAGTGAGCTTCCCCTGTTTGAAAGACCAGCAGCCGCCACTGGTCCTCAGTATGTGACATGCAGCAAGCACTCATGTCTCGCTGTGCTTGTGTAATTGAAGAAACATTCGCACTGACAGGCTCTAACTATAACTATATATTAAGTATCTCACAACACAAGACGCTACAACGAGTTTAACAGAGCTTCACTTCACTGCTGCATTCTGAGACTGAGAAACCTGACGCCGATGCATCTTGGCTCATTTGCATACTAAATAGTGATTGGGTGTTTACTGGGGGGAGGGTCTCTGCCGACTGCAGACAGTAACGTTAGATCACACACAGCTGGCACACAGTACGGAGTGGAGTGGAGACAGATGAGAAAACTTTTCATTTTTGTGCCTTTTTCGACGGATTTGATTTGAGGGGGCAAGACATTTGTTTAAGGGGGCATTGCCCCCTCTTGCCCCTGCGTTGAACCGGCCTTGCTCTGTCCTGACCTTGGTACATTTAAATTCCTCTGTTAAACTAGATACTGGCAGCTGAAGTCCCTTTTCCATACAATGCAACACTACTTAGGCACCTAGGAGTGCCCAACCACTTCCTAATATAGGAGCTAACCGACCTTTCAGTTCTCTCCACAACGGATATTGGAATTTCATAAATTGACAATAGCCACATTAACCTAGGATATAGCCCAAATTGCAGACACCACAACTTCAACTTTCCTGGAAGTTCAGATTTATCTATTCTATCCAATCCTTCTGCCACATCTTTTCTAAATTTCACCACCTGTTCCTCATCATTCAACTCCACATTGTACCACCTACCTAAGCTCTTTACTGACTTTTCCCTAATTGTTGGGATTTCCTCATCATCTATGACAAACTTCCTGTCACTTAACTTCCCTCTATGTATCAGGATGCTTCTAGACTTACTAGACTTGATCTTCATGCTGGCCCACTTGAGGTTCTTATTTACCTTCTCTAGTAGCCTCTTTGTACATGGCATTGTTGTGGTCACCAGTGTCATGTCATCCATGTAAGCCCTAACTGGTGGAAGATGCAACCCGTTCAGCTGTCCCGTTGATGATTACTTCCATCGCCATAGTAAATGCTAATGGAGAAATTGTACACCCTGCCATGATGCCTATTTCTAGCCTCTGCCAACCTGTTGTGAAACCTGCTGTACTTAGACACAACCTAATATCCTGAAAATATGCTCTCACTAAGTTAACAACTACCTGTGGCACTTTGAAGTAGTCAAACTCACTCCAAATGAGGCTATGCAGTACTGAACCAAACGCATTTGCAAGATCTAAAAATATTACATGCAGGCCCCTTTTTTTAATCTTCGCTGCCTGAATCTGGTGCCAGATCATGCTAGTATGCTCTAAACACCCTGCAAAACCTGGTATTCCTGCCTTCTGCACCATAGTATCTATTAAGCTATTTCTTTCTAAGTAGCTAGCTAATCTCTGCACTACTACACAAAAGAAAATCTTCCCCTCTACATTCAAGAGAGAAATTGGCGAAGGTCCATGGACTCCTTCTCCTTAGGAATGAGGACACCCCCTAACCTACGCCATGCTCTTGGAATAATTTGTTTCTCCCAAACTATTCTTAGCTGTCTCCACAAAAATGTAAGGATATCAGGTGCACTTTTATAAACCCGGTAGGGGACTCCATTAGGCCCTGGGACCGAAGAAGCCTTTGTACGCCTGACCAACTCCTGAACTTCCTTCCACCTAGGTGACCTTACATCCAGCTCATATCCAGGGATATCCGGTAGAAGACCTACTATCCACTCTTCTCTAAATCTGAATATGTATTTCCCAAATATTCTTCAACCTCTAGCCTTGCTGCTTTTAGCTGCCCTCCCTTTTCTTGGCTAAACAAACTTAAAAGGGTCCCTGAAAAAAGCTGTCCTTATATATTCCTTCTTCCTCTTCTTTTTCCTGAGATGCTCTGTCCTTCAAAGAGCTTCTAGCCTGCTTCTCAACTCTTCTTGCAAAACATTAATTCCCTCCCTTTCTTTTTCTGTAGCCTTTTTCCACTGCTTTCTTAACTGTCTTTACTTGTCTCTAACTTCTCTATTTCTCTTTCCCGTCTAGACTTACCTGACTGTACCCTCTCACCCCTCTTTCTCTCATGCACCCCAAACCTCTCTGCACCATATGAGTAAATTATATCTCCCATCTTTTCTAACTTTTCCATCGTATTTCCTCTAAGATTACTGACAAATCTCTATTAACTATCTCCCATTCTTTACTATCATTTGCCCTAGGCCATCTAACTCTAACCTTTTGCTCCATGGTTCTCTCTCTGATGCTACTAAATATGACAGCTGGTTATACGTTCACTCTCTGCTGAAGTACTTCCACTTCAAAACAGGCATTTTGTTAATGTTTGTAGTCTGGTCCCTCACCCTCTTTAGACTTCTGTTTGGGTATTCTTGAGTATGCCCTGCAGTCTGATGCTCTATTAAGGGGATGTACGGGCGTTAACCTATGCTAATCAGGATCAACAAGCACATGCTGTAAACTTATGAGCAGTGGGATTCATCATGATAAGAACGCATTTAACAACATGTTATGAATCTGGCATAGACTTTTCCGAGAACAAAGAACAAAAAATTGTAAGAGCAAATTTAAAAAAAAAAAAACTTAACGAATGAAAAAAAAGATAATGGTGAGTGAGGTACAATGATTTTAAGTCTTCACAGCTGAAATTTGTTGGTCTCACACATAACCTGGTTCTCTAATATGGAGCAGTTGAGAGAGAAAGAATTATTGAGGGGTCATGAAACTCTCCGATATGAGGAGAGTTTCTGGCTCCAAAAAGGAGCAGGCCAGAGAGAGTTTTTGAAGCCACAAATCTCCTAACTTGATTAGGTGATAACATTATGGTAATTTAGTGTAATTAAGTGAAAAAAACTGTGCTAATTTTACTTTTAAAGGGTAACATCTGTATTTTTTTTAACCTGGACCCTAATTTTTCCTGTTTTTGTGTCTTAGTGACCTTTGAGAACAATTTTTGAAATTGGTCCAGTATTGCACCATCAATTTACATCTGCTAAAAGTAGTTGTTTTTGCCACTGACGTCCTCAGATTATTAAGTGTCTGACAGTTTATGGAAAGGAACCCTTCACAGATTAAACCTTTTTGTCAAAGAGTACGATCTTTTTTATTTAACTAGAAACAGCCCTGAAGTAGCTATCACCAAGCCCAGCAGACTTCAAGTCACCCTTTCATTTATTTTTTTATTTAACCTTTATTTAACCAGGCAAGTCGTTAAGAACAATTTCTTATTTACAGTGGCAGCTTGGCAAAAGGCAGAGCCTCTTGAGGGAAGGGGGATGGAGGGCTAAAAAGGAATATCAGAAGTTAAGAAAAACAAAAACAAAAAAACAACAACAAACAAACAACAGTTAAAACAACAACAACACAAACATTTAGAGCACACTCACCACTGATATACAATCACAACATATTAAAGATTCAGAAGCTGTCTTTTCTTAGAGATCACTTTCTAATGCTTCCACAGCTCTCAGTTGCTTCTTGTCGAGATATTTTCCACGACACTGATGTAGTCTATAGGTTATTGATTTACTTGAGGCATGAAGGAGGGGAAAATGTGAAGGACAACACTCCACAGTCTTTTGCCCATACACAGATGAGGACCCATCTGAAAGGTCATTTGATTTAGGTCTGTGATTACTGTTTTACTGAGCGCTCCCTTCATCAATCAATCAATCAATCAATTTTATTTATAAAGCCCAATATCACAAATAGCGATTTCCCTCAAAGGACTTTACAGCATACGACATCCCTCTGTCCTTTGGACCCTCACAGCGAACAAGGAAAAACTCCCCCCTCAAAAAAGAGACATAAAGCATCTCTTATCTATGGTTTTTCATTATTTCATCCTTATTTATTAAGTTGGATGTGATAACATCTTGCTGAGCATGACAGTCTGCCTGAGTGTTGGCATCACAGAGTTCAAGATTACCCTCAAGGTTGGGCGTTGGTGGCTTAGTGGATAGAGCAGGTGCCCCATGTACAAGGCTGTTGCCGCAGCGGCCCGGGTTCTTGATATACACTGAACAAAAATATAAACGCAACACTTTTGTTTTTGCTCCCATTTTTCATGAGCTTAACTCAAAGATCTAAAACATTTTCTATACACACAAAAGACCATTTCTCACAAATATTGTTCACAAATCTGTCTAAATCTGTGTTAGTGAGCACTTCTCCTTTGCCGAGATAATCCATCCCACCTCACAGGTGTGGCATATCAAGATGCTGATTAGACAGCATGAATATTGCACAGGCGTGCCTTAGGCTGGCCACAATAAAAGGCCACTCTGAAATGTGCAGTTTTGCTTTACTGGGGGGGTCTGGGGGGGTCAGAAAACCAGTCAGTATCTGGTGTGACCACCGTTTGCCTCATGCAGTGCAATACATCTTCTTCGCATAGAGTTGATCAGGTTGTTGATTGTGGCCTGTGGAATGTTGGTCCACTCCTCTTCAATAGCTGTGCGAAGTTGCTGGATATTGGCAGGAACTGGAACACGCTGTCGTATATGCTGATCCAGAGCATCCCAAACATGCTCAATGGGTGACATGTCCGGTGAGTATGCTGGCCATGCAAGAACTGGGATGTTTTCAGCTTCCAGGAATTGTGTACAGATCCTTGCAACATGGGGCTGTGCATTATCATGCTGCAACATGAGGTGATGGTCGTGGATGAATGGCACAACAATGGGCCTCAGAATCTCATCACGGTATCTCTGTGCATTCAAAATGCCATCAATAAAATGCACCTGTGTTCGTTGTCCATAACATACGCCTGCCCATACCATAACCCCACCGCCACCATGGGCCACTCGATCCACAACGCTGACATCAGCAAACCACTCACCCACACACGCTGTCTGCCATCTGCCCTGAACAGTGAAAACCGGGATTCATCCGTGAAGAGAACACCTCTCCAACGTGCCAGACGCCATCGAATGTGAGCATTTGCCCACTCAAGTCGGTTACGTCGAACTGCAGTCAGGTCGAGACCCCGATGGGGACGACGAGCATGCAGATGAGCTTCCTTGAGACGGTTTCTGACAGTTTGTGCAGAAATTCTTTGGTTATGCAAACCGATTGTTGCAGCAGCTGTCCGGGTGGCTGGTCTCAGACGATCTTGGAGGTGAACATGCTGGATGTGGAGGTCCTGGGCTGGTGTGGTTACACGTGGTCTGCGGTTGTGAGGCCGGTTGGATGTACTGCCAAACTGTCTGAAACGCCTTTGGAGACGGCTTATGGTAGAGAAATGAACATTCAATTCATGGGCAACAGCTCTGGTGGACATTCCTGCAGTCAGCATGCCAATTGCACGCTCCCTCAAAACTTGCGACATCAGTGGCATTGTGCTGTGTGATAAAACTGAACATTTTAGAGTGGCCTTTTATTGTGGCCAGCCTAAGGCACACCTGTGCAATAATCATGCTGTCTAATCAGCATCTTGATATGCCACACCTGTGAGGTGGGATGGATTATCTCGGCAAAGGAGAATTGCTCACTAACACAGATTTAGACAGATGTGTGAACAATATTTGAGGGAAATCTTTTGTGTGTATGTCTCTGTGGCACCTCGGCAGTGCCCAGAAGGTGAACTGACACCAGCTACCAGTCCACGCTCCGGATGGGGACTGGAACAGGCAACCCTCCAGTTCCTAACCCAAGTCCCTATGGACTGAGCTGACTGGGCAGTTCGAGTCCAGCGTGTGGCCTTTTGCTGCATGTCATTCCCTCTGTCTCTCTCCCCCTTTCACACTTGGCTGTCCTGTCCATTAAGGGCAAAATGCCCAAAAAATATCTTAAAAAAAAAAAAAAGTTTACCCTCAAGGTAACATTGACATATCATGTTCACAAGAATGAGAGAGAAGGTCTCAATGACTTTGACCTTTGAACTATGACCACCAAAATCTAATTGGTTTATTGTTGAGAAATTCCTTCATGGCATTCTTGAGATATTGCGTTCACAAGAATGGGATGGATGAATGTACAACCATGGACATGAACTGTGGTCATGGCTATTGCCGATGCAGAGGCATAAAAAGAGCCCTAACCATCTCAATTCAAAGCCAGGATAATAATGAATACACTGAGCTCTTAACGTAGATCAAGTGTGTATACGCATGGTAACCTATCTTAGCTTTAGCCCAGCTTTTGGTTTTGCTTGTTTTATCAGTATCATACAAGATTCATGAGATCATTTGAGATTTATTCAGATTTTTTCAGTTTACACTGTTTATCTTCATTTCTTCTTTTGTTCTTATTGGCTTTCTTCACTGTTGTTTTTATTCACGCTACAGTGTTGAATCTCTACTGTTTTACTTTTTCGTAATACTACATTTAATATATATTTTGAAATGCTATAATGATCTCATCCTGGTAAAGGGTGTGTTACAGCGTTAAAGATTGCTGCTGATATGTTGACATAATGTAACAGTAATCTTACTTAAGTATCTTGAGTGGAATAGAGGTATCTTTGATGGCAACAATGACCCCACCGTGGTCCAGGTACAGGATGTGATGTTCTTCTTCGAAAACCTTAAAAGAAGCAACATATAAAGGTTTGTTGTGAAATGAATGTGGTCATAATTTAACTAATGTAATAATGTGTTTACGTCTGTCCAAATCATGAAATGCAAAACATTTCAGAAGTGTTCTTGAAAAAGTAACATCCAAAATGGTACAAGTCATGCAGTGGTCTACAGTTTGGAGAAAAAAATGGACAGATATATAACTGGATTTTTTTCTTAATCTCCTAAGATTTTGCAATGTCTGTGAGAGCAGAGGGAAAGTGTAGAAAGGATTAGGAGAGGAACAGCAAAGAGGGAGTGAAGAGAGGGAAAAAGAAGCAGGGAATGAGAGGATGTACCTGTCTCCACGTCTTCCCACAGTCTGAGGTGATGTACATCTCTTCCTTATACTCTACTAGTTTGGAGCCAAGGTTACCTGAAGGAGCAATGAGGCATTGAAAATTTCATCAGGCAGGGAGCCTCTTGTGAGGCAAGCAACAACAACAGAACCAAAGAGAGGAGAGAACATAGAGAGAACAAATATGAGGAGACTACTGAATAACCAAACAGAGAAGAAATCAAATACAGTCGGTCAAGGATTTTCCCCTCAGAACTTTTTCTTCTGCTTTACATTTCTTTACCAAATGGACAGAACAAGGCTTGCGTAATTCTATGAACCTCAGAATGAGCAAAATTAGCTGAAATACAAGTTAAGCTAAGGTGGTGCTGCAGACGCCAGCCTCAGTTTTGTGTTCTCTCTTATCTTTATGTAATAGTCAATGTTTGTAGATTGAGAGGAACAAAAACTGGAGTCCAATGCCTTGTATCCTTCCTCCAAGAAGCTTCCTCAGCTCTAAATGACTGGTACAGAGTTGCAGTCATTCAGAACTGAAGAAGCTTCTTGGATGAGAGGCGAAACATTTTCAAGAAATGCAAGCAAGTCCAGTTGCCTACAATAAAGCACTTATGATTACCATGACCAGGATGACTGAGAATTTTCACCGACATGTTGCCAATCAATTTGGGAAAGAGTGTGTGGCGTCAGTCCGGCCACCCTATACTTCGACTATCCATTAGACTGATCATGGATTCCTATTTTTTGAGATCTATTAGTCCGACCTCCCAATAATCAAACCATACTTTTGCCATTTCTCTGACCGTCGGTATTCAGACCCAGCAACGGTTGTTAAAGTGGATACCCCGATCAGAGGTTTAACCAGATAGCCTGATGTTACTGTTTTATAGTATACAGGCACAGCTCGACACAGCGTGACAGAAACAAGTGTTTTCGCGTGCAAGCAACCCTGAAGTTAACTCTCTAATTCTTGCTACTGAGGGAAGTCACTAAATGATATGACACTCTTGGTTACGGTTGCACACAAAACTAGCCCAGCCCCAACCACAACAATAAGATAGGCTAAACTACAACAAAAATACAATAAAAGGGCTATAAAAGAACATAAAACATGCTATTTTAAGTAGCCTTCAACATGGCCTGAAACGCCCTCTGGGCAATATGCAAAACCACTGGCTGATGTCACTCACCAGCCAGCACACTAGCGAACACGTTGGGTTGTGAGTACCAGATAGTCACGTGACACCGTGGTGCATTCGGTAACACATCAGCAATTAAATCAATAGAGTTTAGATAGTGTATTTCTTTTCTTTTTTTTTTATGTCACCCAACACAATTTTATATACACAATCATTTACACCGTGCAACTACCAGACTCTCACACTGTTTACACATTCATATATCATATATCATAAGTTGACACTGTCCCTACTGATTTCTTACAGGTGAGATATCAGTCCATTATTTTAGGTCTGCAGTAGTATAAACTTATAAACTTATCCATTTTGACCACAAGGTATCAGTAAGCACTAATTATTAGGCAGCTAAGCTGCCAGGACACTATTGTAATCTTAGGTATTCTTCTTCTTTCTTCTTCCGAGGAAATCATACTTCCCATGGGTGAAAACTCACAGTCTCATGCCAGATATCCTCAGCTGTAAACTCAAGCCAATAGTCCTGATGGTGGCGCTACAGCAAGCGTCTGAAGTTCAAAACTTTGAAAATTCATAACAAATCAACCATACGTGCTAACAACATTCATCAAACTGTAGCCCCAATACTGAAGAAACTTTTGTACATTTAAACCTGTTAAAAATTATGAAGTTCATCACTCTGTTTTTTTCAAAAACTGTAAAACATCTTAAACCTATCTCCTCCCACAATTTTTGCTCAATTGACACCAAACTTGCTACAGAGCATCTTCAGACTGTCCTACAAAAATTATGTTTCTCAGATTTTTGATTTATCAAAAATTGAGCCTACGGTGCATCAAAATGTTTGACTGTAAACGGTACTGTAAACATATACATGCAAATTCTTGCTAAATAAATCTTCAATGTTCATAAGAAGATGACAAAATTCTAGAGTCATGGTAGATGATGTGTGGCAAATTTCAGAATTTTATCTCAAAAACTGAATTTTTGACAGCATTTTGAATTTTGCTCTAATGTGAACAACTGGAGTCAATGTAAAAATGGCAATTTTAAACATCAGTTATTCACTTATGGAGCAAATCAATCATTGTTACAAACAAATCACCAACATCTCCATGCTGTCTAGATGCAATATGTGTATTTTCAGATTTTTGTCTTAATAACTGAATTTTTTACTGTGGTTTCAAATCTGTCTTTCCATGCACGGATGGCTGCTTTCCTACACAACAGTTTAGTTTAGTTTAGTTTATTAAGATCCCCATTAGCTGCAGCAAAACTGCAGCTATTCTTCCTATTATGAAACATTATACACATAACATTATATACTATATATATAGTATATAATGTTATGTGTATAATATAATGTTTCATAATAATGTTTTGTATGTATGGGTATATTAAGATATGATGAAGTGTTAAGCTCACATTGTTTTGTTTGTTTTTGTTTTTTAATGCTTTTACAATGTTTTTCTTATGTTTTTCTTTGTATTTGTATTGTATATACAGTACAGGCCAAAAGTTTGGACACACCTTCTCATTCAATGCGTTTTCTTTATTTTCATGACTATTTACATTGTAGATTCTCACTGAAGGCATCAAAACTATGAATGAACACATGTGGAGTTATGTACTTAACAAAAAAAGGTGAAATAACTGAAAACATGTTTTATATTCTAGTTTCTTCAAAATAGCCACCCTTTGCTCTGATTACTGCTTTGCACACTCTTGGCATTCTCTCGATGAGCTTCAAGAGGTAGTCAGCTGAAATGGTTTTCCAACAGTCTTGAAGGAGTTCCCAGAGGTGTTTAGCACTTGTTGGCCCCTTTGCCTTCACTCTGCGGTCCAGCTCACCCCAAACCATCTCGATTGGGTTCAGGTCCGGTGACTGTGGAGGCCAGGTCATCTGCCGCAGCACTCCATCACTCTCCTTCTTGGTCAAATAGCCCTTACACAGCCTGGAGGTGTGTTTGGGGTCATTGTCCTGTTGAAAAATAAATGATCGTCCAACTAAACGCAAACCGGATGGGATGGCATGTCGCTGCAGGATGCTGTGGTAGCCATGCTGGTTCAGTGTGCCTTCAATTTTGAATAAATCCCCAACAGTGTCACCAGCAAAACACCCCCACACCATCACACCTCCTCCTCCATGCTTCACAGTGGGAACCAGGTATGTGGAATCCATCCGTTCACCTTTTCTGCGTCTCACAAAGACACGGCGGTTGGAACCAAAGATCTCAAATTTGGACTCATCAGACCAAAGCACAGATTTCCACTGGTCTAATGTCCATTCCTTGTGTTTCTTGGCCCAAACAAATCTCTTCTGCTTGTTGCCTCTCCTTAGCAGTGGTTTCCTAGCAGCTATTTGACCATGAAGGCCTGATTCGCGCAGTCTCCTCTTAACAGTTGTTCTACACCGCGTTCCAAATTATTATGCAAATTGTATTTAAGTGTCATAAAGATTAAATTTTTTGTTTTTCAATTAAACTCATGGATGGTATTGTGTCTCAGGGCTCTTTGGATCACTCAAATCAATCTCAGACACCTGTGATAATTAGTTGGCCAGGTGAGCCCAATTAAAGGAAAAACTACTGAAGAAGGATGTTCCACATTATTAAGCAGACCACCATTTTCAAGCAATATGGGAAAGAAAAAGGATCTCTCTGCTGCTGAAAAGCGTGAAATAGTTGAATGCCTTGGACAAGGTATGAAAACCTTAGATATTTCACGAAAACTTAAGCGTGATCATCGTACTATTAAGAGATTTGTGGCTGATTCAGAGCACACACGGGTTCGTGCAGATAAAGGCACAATGAGGAAGGTTTCTGCCAGACAAATACATCGGATTAAGAGAGCAGCTGCTAAAATGCCATTACAAAGCAGCAAACAGGTATTTGAAGCTGCTGGTGCCTCTGGAGTCCCGCGAACATCAAGGTGTAGGATCCTCCAGAGGCTTGCAGTTATGCATAAACCTTCTATTCGGCCACCTCTAACCAATGCTCACAAGCAGAAACGGCTGCAGTGGGCCCAGAAATACATGAAGACTAATTTTCAAGCAGTCTTGTTCACTGATGAGTGCCGTGCAACCTTGGATGGTCCAGATGGATGGAGTAGTGGATGGTTGGTGGATGGCCACCATGTCCCAACAAGGCTGCGACGTCAGCAAGGAGGTGGCGGAGTCATGTTTTGGGCCGGAATCATGGGGAGAGAGCTGGTCGGCCACTTTAGGGTCCCTGAAGGTGTGAAAATGACCTCTGCAAAGTATGTGGAGTTCCTGACTGACCACTTTCTTCCATGGTACAAAAAGAAGAACCGTGCTTTCCGAAACAAAATCATCTTCATGCACGACAATGCACCATCTCATGCTGCAAGGAATACCTCTGCATCATTGGCTGCTATGGGCATAAAAGGAGAGAAACTCATGGTGTGGCCTCCATCCTCCCCTGACCTCAACCCTATTGAGAACCTTTGGAGCATTCTCAAGCAAAAGATCTATGAGGGTGGGAGGCAGTTACATCCAAACAGCAGCTCTGGGAGGCTATTCTGACATCCTGCAAAGAAATTCAAGCAGAAACTCTCCAAAAACTCACAAGTTCAATGGATGCAAGAATTGTGAAGCTGCTATCAAATAAGGGGTCCTATGTTAAAATGTAACTTGACCTGTTAAGATGTTTTTGATTGAAATAGCTTTTGATTTCAGTAAATATGACCTCCTAATGCTGCAAATTCAACAAATGACTATTTTCAGTTCTTTACAACCTAGAAAATGTGTTGAAACTCTGTTGTGCATAATAATTTGGAACAGTGCATTTTAAGTTTTTTATTTTTGAAAAAAATACTGTTTTCATTGGGAGGTTTGTTCAATAACATTTGAATTAAACTTTAACAGTTGATGACTTGAAAATTATGTTGACTGTCATTTGCATCGACTATTTAGGAAAATCAGAGAAAAATATAATTTGCATAATAATTTGGAACGCGGTGTAGAGATGGGTCTGCTGCTAGAACTCTGTGTGGCATTCATCTGGTCTCTGATCTGAGCTGCTGTTAACTTGCGATTTCTAAG
Organism: Epinephelus lanceolatus; assembly: GCF_041903045.1. NCBI lineage: Eukaryota > Metazoa > Chordata > Actinopteri > Perciformes > Serranidae > Epinephelus > Epinephelus lanceolatus. The sequence continues at coordinate 39,336,274 of NC_135755.1, read as the reverse complement.
GCTGGTGACTCGGATGAACTTATCCTCAGAAGCAGAGGTGACTCTTGGTCTTCCTTTCCTGGGTCGGTCCTCATGTGTGCCAGTTTCGTTGTAGCGCTTGATGGTTTTTGCGACTCCACTTGGGGACACATTTAAAGTTTTTGCAATTTTCCGGACTGACTGACCTTCATTTCTTAAAGTAATGATGGCCACTCGTTTTTCTTTAGTTAGCTGATTGGTTCTTGCCATAATATGAATTTTAACAGTTGTCCAATAGGGCTGTCGGCTGTGTATTAACCTGACTTCTGCACAACACAACTGATGCTCCCAACCCCATTGATAAAGCAAGAAATTCCACTAATTAACCCTGATAAGGCACACCTGTGAAGTGGAAACCATTTCAGGTGACTACCTCTTGAAGCTCATCGAGAGAATGCCAAGAGTGTGCAAAGCAGTAATCAGAGCAAAGGGTGGCTATTTTGAAGAAACTAGAATATAAAACATGTTTTCAGTTATTTCACCTTTTTTTGTTAAGTACATAACTCCACATGTGTTCATTCATTGTTTTGATGCCTTCAGTGAGAATCTACAATGTAAATAGTCATGAAAATAAAGAAAACGCATTGAATGAGAAGGTGTGTCCAAATTTTTGGCCTGTACTGTATATACCCCAGGAAGAATAGCTGCAGTTTTGCTGCATATATATATATATATATATATATATACACATACATACATATATACACACTACATTACTATACCATATATATCATATATATCATACATATCAAATTATTCCCTACTTTGATAGATGCTGTTTTATTAATATTTTAAATTGATTTATGTTAGTGGTGAGTTTGATAGTTTAGGCAATGAATTCAATTCTTTCATACCTCTGTAAAGAACAGTGCTTTTGATGGTGTTTGATCTTGCCTTAGGCATTGTAAAGTTACCCACAGTTGCATGCCTGGTGATGTATTTATGGTTTTCTGCACTGAAGGAAAGGTTCTTGAACAAAATAAAAGGTGATTTTAAAACAGATATATTTCTGTCTTTGACCAATAGCCAGTTTAGATTCTTATGCATTGAAATGATATTTGTTCTATAGTCACACTTGAGTACTGTACGGGTAGCTCTATTTTGCATACGTTGTAGTTTGTTTAACATGTCTCCAGTGGCATTTGGCCAAACTGCTGGGCAATAGTCGAGATGCGTTAATATTAGTGCTTGAATTGCTCTATTCATGATATTTGGAGTCAGAAAGGTAGTGTGTCTTCTCATAATAGATATGCCTCTTCCCATCTTTGCAATCATATTATTGATGTGTTTCTTCCATGATAATTTATTGTCTACTGTCATGCCCAGAAGTTTGGTCTCATGCACATGATTTATGGTGATGTCATTAATTTTAATATTTAACACAGGATTCGTATCAATAATGTAATTTGACCCAAGAATCATGCAGTTAGTTTTCGATACATTCAGGACTAGCTTGTTTGTCTTCACCCATTCCACTACAGCTTGTAATTCCTTGTTTAAAATTATTTCTAATTCATTATTTGTGAGTGCTGATGTGTATATAGTGGAATCATCAGCATACATTGCTATGTTAGCTTTATCTAAGACATACGGTAAATCATTTGTGAAAACAGTGAATAATATAGGACCAAGACAACTCCCTTGGGGCACTCCACATGTCGTAGTTCTAATCTCAGAATAGCTGCTGTTAAAAAATACTGTTTGTGTTCTGTTTGATAGATAACTATAAAACCAGATAAGCACTGATTGCTTAAAGCCATAACAGGAAAGTTTTTTTTTAGTAATAAATCATGGTCAATGATATCGAATGCAGCAGAGAAGTCTAAAAATACAGCACCAACCATGTTTTTCTTTTCAATCCCTCTGAGCCAGTCATCAGACATGTGAGTCAGTGCCGTTGCAGTAGAGTGAGCCTTTCTGTATGCATGTTGAAAGTCACAGATTAAGTTATTTGTGGATAAATAGTTATTAACTTGTTCATATACAATAGTCTCCATCATTTTTCCTAACACAGGTAATAAATGTATAGGACGACTATTTGAACTAGAGAAAGGCAGTTTCTTGTTTTTTTGTCTGTTTCCATGCTTGTGGACATGTACAGCACGTAAAGCTTAAATTGATGATATGGGCTAACGCAGGAGCAATATCATCAGCAGCTAGTTTGAGAAGCCTGCTGTCTAGGCCATCAACACTCGGTGGTTTGTCTTTACAAGTTTTCAGGAAATTCTTTACCTTATTTATGTTTACATTTTCCAGTTTGAACCTGGAGTTTTTTCTTTTCATAATTTCATTTCTTATCAATAGGTGAGATACATCATTACTTAGATTAGGCATATTTTCTCTTAGTTTGTCTAGTTTGCTAATGAAATAATCATTGAGATAATTTGCAATTTCTACGGGCTTAGTTATGAATTTATCATCTGCCTCGAGAAACGATGGATTGGTTTTGTTTTTCTTACCCATCAGATCTTTTAAAACATTCCATAGTTTTTTACTATCATTTTCTACCTCATTAACTCGATTTTCAAAATATATTTTCTTTTTTTCTTGTTAGGTTTGGTGACAGAGTTTCTCATTTTCCGATAGAGGTCCCAGTCACATTTATTTCCTGTTATGATTGCAGTTTTTTCATTTGATCTCTCATTTTTCATAGAGTCTTTAATTTCTTTGTCTAACCTGGGTGTTATGGCATTCCTGACAGTAAACTTCTTTAATGGTGCATGTTTCTCAACCAGAGGAGAGGAGACGAGAGCAGGGGGCCGCAGCGGGGGGCTGTGACAAAAAACCGCGGTGAAGTCGGACAGTTTCCCGACAGTTTCCAGCAGTCTTCAGTCCGTACAGGAAGTCACAGACACACTAACATCCTGTCTGGAATGATGTCAATTCATTAAAAAAGTGATCAGACCCATATATCAATTTGTTTTCAGTCTCCAGTTGTTTTAATTATGATAGATTAACTTATTAAAATGCTTTACAGGTAATCTGTGGTTTATGTTCATGGTTCATGAACTCTCCTGTAAATCAGCATCATATCAGTTTGACCTGTCCCCTCAACGGGAACTGCCCATTGGTTCGACATCCCATTGTTCCGACCATATTAAACTCATTGTTCTGAAGTCTGTTCCGAAATCATCATGATGCCCTGTGGTTAAGGTCTGGTTAGGTTTAGGCACAAAAACCACTTGGTTAGGGTCAGGAAAAGATCATGGTGTGGGTTAAAATGAAAAAGAAAGTGACAAACTCATAAGCCGTGAGCCTGCTCCGCCTCAAACCGGTCGCAGTGCACCATATGCCCGCCACGAGCCATTCAGCACCGCGGACAGTCGGACTAATGGGATGTCGAACCAATGGGCTGTCGAACCAATGACATGGACCTCCCCTCAACTACACAGGCTGAGTACACTGTGTCTGACTATAACCTTCATATTTTATACAAGACAACAGCTTTCATTAAGGCTCAGTCAGATACAGTCAGAGCTTCACATCTGATGTTATTTTAAGAATCCTCACATCCCACTGATCACAAGTCTCTGTGTTGCTAAATACTTCAATAATTAAACCGTCCAATATTAATATAGTACAGTAGACTCTGTATAGTTTATGATGTATGTATTCAGTCTCTGACAACTAAACTTCACCATCAGTCACACAACATGTTTTCTGGTCACAGAATAAACCTTCAGATCAGACAAATACAATCTTAATCTCTAAAATTCAACACAAATGAAAAGTTTATCTAAAACGTCATCTTGTTGAGTCGACATCTGAACCAATCAGCTGTTAGATCAGGTGAGAGCCAGGCGGTGCAGTCGGTGGAGAGCAACTGCAGCGCCTGGCTCTAAAATCTGCGGCCGCCTCGCTCTCGCGGTTTTATCGCCGTCCACTTTTGTAATACGTCAGAGCAAGTCGGGAAGAAGTCAGATACAAAACTAAGCAGCATGCATTATGCGCCGATCACCGGTGATCGAATCTGCACAGGCCTGGCTCATCTCAAATGAACCTATTGTTAAAATCTCCCATAAAGTAAATGTCCTGACCCACAGCAGTATTGTTATCCAACATTTCACAGATTGTGTCTAGATAGTCATTATTAGCGCTTGGTGGTCTGTAACAGCAACCTAGGAGTATAGGCTTCAGGTGAGGTAGATGGACTTGCAACCATAGTATTTCAATGTTGTATTGCATCATATCAGTTCTGATTTTCACAGGCAAGTGATTCTGAATATAAAAAGCTACTCCCCCTCCATATCTATTTCTATCATTTCTGCAAATGTTGTAACCTTTAATATAGAGCTCGGTATCCTCAAAGGAAGAGTCCAGATGAGTCTCTGAAATAGCAAGTATGTGCAGTCTGTGTTCAAATAACAGGTCAGTGACTTCATTAACTTTGTTTCTGAGACTGTTTATGTTAATATGTGCTATTCTTAGACCTCTCTTTGGTAGTTTGTGTTGTGACGTGATTGTGTTAGTCATAAAATATGTTAGAAGAGTCTTTTATGTAATCATACCTTCAGTTATTTATAGATTACTTTGGAGAGCTGGTGCGAGGATGGATGATCAGCTTGCCATGTCTGAGGTAGGCGATGTCTCCTCTTTCACGTGCAGCTTTCAACTTTGGCATCAGTTCTTTTCTTTTTAAACGTACAGCGTCTGTGTAGTCCTCACTGATAAATATTTTAGTGCCCTTGAGGTTTTTGGCTCTTTGCATGACCGCAGCTTTGTCCTTGAAACGCAGGAACTTGACAACAATAGATCTTGGTCTGTCTCTGTCAGCTATAGGTTTACCTGTGCGGTGTGCACGCTCCACCTCAATCTCCCTCTGTAGCTGCAGCTTCTGCTTTAGAATGTCTTTCACTTTCTCCTCTGAATCCGCCCAGGATTCACCTGGGGTTTCGGGTATTCCATCAATCACGATGCTGTTTCTCCTCGATTGACCCTCCAGGTACTCTTGTTTGTCAATGATGACCTGTAGACTTTCACACAACTTTATAATGTCAGTTTGTGTTGTATTGCAATGTTCAGACTGTTTTGCTTGAGTGGTTTTAAGTTCATCTACATCCTTCTGTGTGTACTGTATGCTTGATTTCAGATCTTGCACTTCTTTTGTGATTGCATCCAATCTGGAGTTAGTCGAATCCATAATACTGTAACTTTAACAAAGCCTTTAAAAATGTCCTGTTGTTGCTGTAATAGAGCAGTGAACATGTCTTTCTGTTGATGCAACAAGTCATTTACCCTAGTGAGTGATACATATTCCTCATCCATGTTTTTTTGCTTTGGTGGCATTTTCTCTGGATGAGAGGATGCAGGCACTGGTAACAGGTAGCCGAGCCTCGGTGGGTTAGCAGCAGCAGGTTAGCCGGGCGGTACAGGCGTCGGTCAGCAGCAGCTGACAGTGGGCCAGAAAACAACGGCAGAAAGCCGGGGTGGAAACCGCTAGCCCCAGTTAGCCTGCTAGCTCCAGTTAGCCCATTAGCCAGTTAGCCCATTAGCTAGCTAGCTCGATGGTGGTGGGTAGCTCGGTGGTGTGGAGTGCCCGGCCTCACTCAGGCTCGCTCCGGTTGGCTGGCTAGCTCGATGGTGGTGGCTAGCTCGGTGGTGTGGAGTGCCCGGCCTCACTCAGGCTCGCTCCGGCCAGCTAGCTCGATGGTGGTGGCTAGCTCGGTGGTGTGGAGTGCCCGGTCTTACTCAGGCTCGCTCCGGTTGGCTTGCTAGCTCGATGATGGTGGCTAGCTCGGTGGTGTGGAGTGCCTGGCCCCACTCAGGCTTGCTCCGGCCGGCTAGCTCGATGGTGTGGAGTGCCTGGCCCCACTCAGGCTCGCTCCGGTCGGCTGGCTAGCTCGATGGTGGCGGCTAGCTCAGTGGTGTGGAGTGCCTGGCCCCACTCAGGCTTGCTCCGGCTGGCTAGCTCGGTGGTGCAGTCCAGTTAGATGCTTTTGCATTGACTCTTGGTATCAAAGTCACTGTGACTCGGCCAGCTGCTGTGTGTCAGTGTGACAGCTACCTTCAAGAACAACAGGAACTCAACTCAGGAGGCAAGAGGGAAACGCACAACAAGAGCAGGGGGAAACATGTCTTTGGTGAATGGCTTACTCAATTTGTGAAGCCACTGTTGAGTTGCTACTTGCCAATTAGCTCAGAGCAATAGAGGCTGCTCTTTGGTCCTAGAGGTTGCGAGTTCCAGCCTCAACTGGTGCAGAATCCACATTGTAATGTAAACATCTTAATCATCTCCCTGTGCTCCAGATTATTGCTTAGAATTGCCTGAGCCTGACTCATCGATGTTCAGCATCTACAAGTCTTCTTCCTGCTAGAAAATCTGCCTTCTCATGCTTGAAAATAAACCAAACTTTGCACAAAGATCCAGTGTCAATACTTCAGTGTGAAACCATCTGAGGCTTCTCACTTTGCACATAGGTCAACTAGTTAAACATCAGTTTTTCACTTATGAAGCAAATCAATCATTGTTAAAACAAATTACCAACATCTCCATGCTGTCTAGATGCAATATGTGTATTTTCAGATTTTTGTCTTAATAACTGAATTTTTTACAGTGGTTTCAAATCTGCCTTTCCATGCACGGATGGCTGCTTTCCTACACAACAGTGAATGGCTTACTCAATTTGTGAAGCCACTGTTGAGTTGGTACTTGCCAATTAGCTCAGAGCAATAGAGGTTGCTCTTTGGTCCTAGAGGTTGCGAGTTCAAGCCTCAACTGGTGCAGAATCCGCATTGTTACGTAAATCAATCAATTCAATCAATTTTATTTATAAAGCCCAATATCACAAATCACAATTTGCCTCACAGGGCTTTACAGCATACGACATCCCTCTGTCCTTAGGACCCTCACAGCAGATAAGGAAAAACTCCCCCCAAAAAAACCTTTTATGGGGAAAAAAAACGGTAGAAACCTCAGGAAGAGCAACTGAGGAGCGATCCCTCTTCCAGGACGGACAGACGTGCAATAGATGTCGTACAGAACAGATCAGCATAATAAATTAACAGTAATCCGCATGACACAATGAGACAGAGAGAGAGACAGAGAGAGAGATGCAGGTAATGACAGTAGGTTACAACAACATTATTGAAAGTAATAATATTATAGTTATAGTTCTGGCTACTGTGGTACAATATGTTGAAAGTATGTATTAATATCTGACAGTATACATGTGTGACAATAGTCATATGTGTATAATAACAGTAGAAGTATGACTAATGACTAATGATGGCAGCAGCAGCAGGAGGCATCTGGCAGGACCACGGCAGCAGCACAACCACACACGTCACGCTGTCCAGGCACCGCTGCGATATGAGTTAATCTGAGAGACAGTGGAGCACAAAGGCTCCGGAGAAGAAGCCGAGTTAGTGACATCCAGAATGGCCGAGTTAGCAAGATGCAGTAATAGAATACGAGAGAGAGAGAGAGAAGGAGAGAAGGTGCCCGGTGTATTATGGGGGGGGGGGGTCCTCCGGCAGACTAGGCCTAAGTCAGCCTAACTAGGGGCTGGTACAGGGCAAGCCTGAGCCAGCCCTAACTATAAGCTTTATCAAAGAGGAAAGTCTTAAGTCTAGTCTTAAATGTGGAGACGGTGTCTGCCTCCCGGACCGTAACAGGAAGATGATTCCACAGGAGAGGAGCCTGAAAGCTGAAGGCTCTAGCTCCTGATCTACTTTTGGAGACTTTAGGGACCACGAGTAACCCTGCATTCTCAGAGCGCAGTGTTTTCTGGTGGGATAATATGGCACTATTAGCTCACTAAGATATGATGGAGCTTGACCATTTAGAGCTTTATAAGTTAACAGTAGGATTTTAAATTCAATTCTGGATTTTACAGGAAGCCAGTGCAGAGAAGCTAAAACAGGAGAAATATGATCTCGTTTCTTAGTTCCTGTTAGTACACGTGCTGCTGCATTCTGAATTAGCTGGAGAGTTTTTAAGGACTTACTAGAGCTACCTGATAATAGAGAATTACAGTAATCCAGCCTAGAGGTAACAAAAGCGTGGACCAATTTTTCTGCATCTTTTCGGGTCACGATAAGCCTAATTTTCGCAATATTACGCAGATGAAAAAATGCAGTCCGTGAGGTTTGTTTTAAATGAGAATTAAAAGACAAATCTTGATCAAATATTACTCCGAGGTTTCTTACGGTAGTGCTAGAGGCCAGAGCAATGCCATCTAGAGAAACTATGTCATCAGATAAAGAGTCTCTGAGTTGTTTGGGGCCAAGAACAATAACTTCAGTTTTGTCTGAATTTAACATCAGGAAATTGGTGCTCATCCAAGTTTTTATGTCTTTAAGGCAGTTATGGAGTTTAGTTAATTGATTACTTTCTTCTGGCTTCATCGATAAATACAACTGAGTATCATCCGCATAACAATGGAAATTTATAGAGTGATTTCTAATGATGTTACCTAAAGGAAGCATATATAGAGTAAATAGGATTGGTCCGAGCACAGAACCTTGCGGAACTCCAAAACAAACTTTGGTACGTAAGGATGATTCATTATGAACGTCAACAAACTGAAAACGATCAGATAAATAAGATTTAAACCAGCTTAGTGCAGAACCTTTTAGGCCAATTAAGTGATCCAGTCTCTGCAGTAGAATTTGATGGTTAATTGTGTCAAACGCTGCACTAAGATCTAATAAAACAAGTACAGAGACAAGTCCTTTGTCTGAAGCAATCAGAAGGTCATTTGTAATTTTAACTAGTGCTGTCTCAGTGCTATGATGCACTCTAAATCCTGACTGACACATCTTAAAACATCTTAATCATCTCCCTGTGCTCCAGTTTATTGCTTAGAATTGCCTGAGCCTGACTCATCAATGTTCAGCATCTACAAGTCTTCTTCCTGCTAGAAAATCTGCCTTCTCATGCTTGAAAATAAACCAAACTTTGCACAAAGATCCAGTGTCAATACTTCAGTGTAAAACCATCTGAGGCTTCTCACTTTGCACACAGCTCAACTAGTTAAACATCAGTTTTTCACTTATGAAGCAAATCAATCATTGTTAAAATAAATTACCAACATCTCCATGCTGTCTAGATGCAATATGTGTATTTTCAGATTTTTGTTTCGATAACTGAATTTTTTTACAGTGGTTTGAAATCTGCTTTTCCATGCATGGACGGCTGCTAAACCTGCACATCTGGCTTAATCAATTTGTGAAGCTACACATGAATTGTCACTGACTAATTAGCTCAGTGAGACAGAAATTGATCCTTAGTCTCAGAGGTTCGCTGACCCATCGCTGCGCAGCAGCTGTAATTACTTATTATTATTTTCATTATTGTTGTTGGTGTTATTATTGTTGTTGTTATATTTGTACATTATAAAATATCTGGCCCATATATACAACTGAGAACTGTTGATTTGCTACTAAAAAACTCACTTACTTTTGATAAGTTTGATTTTTCCTCATGACAGAATTGTGATAAAACTAGAACTGTAGAATCAAAGAATGTGAAATCTTATTACTCTGCTGCTGTCGTGTTCAGGTCACCTTACCCGCTATTTCACCTTATTCAGAGGGTGAAATAGCGCCACCAAAATCCCGCTTGTGGCCCAAAAAAAATGCATCGATAGTGATAAGAACTACCATAGACAATGTAAAAGTAAAGAGAATTAAGGCTTCACCAAAGCCACACGAGTCTCCACCACATGTTCCGACCAAGGAGGTTTGGTTCTGACAGAACTGAATTTATTGAATTGAATTTATTAAAGGATATACCCCTTGTGATGGACCATCTCATTTTTGAAAGTGGCTGGTGAGTGACGTCAGCCAGTGGTTTTGCATATTACCCAGAGGGCGTTTAAGGCCATGTTGAAGGCTACTTAAAATAGCATGTCTTATGTTCTTTTATTGCCCTTTTATTGTATTTTTGTTGTAGTTTAGCCTATCTTATTGTTGTGGTTGGGGCTGCGCTAGTTTTGTGTGCAACCGTAACCAAAAGTGTCATATTGTTTAGTGACTTCCCTCAATAGCGAGAATTGGAGAATAAACTTCGTACCTGTTTGCATGCGAAAACATTGGGTGCTATAATGCAGTGCAGAGCTGTGCCTGTATAATATAAAACAGTTACATCAGGCTATCTAGTAAAATGTCTGAACAAGGTATCCACTTTAACAAACGGTAACGGGTCAGAATAGCGGCGGTTGGAGAAATGGCACAAATACGGTCAGATTGTTGGGAGGTCAGACAAATGGAACTCAAAAAACAGGACCCTATGGTCGGACTACTGGGTAGTCGAACTATAGGCTGGTTGGACTGACACGTTGTCCCCTTTAGGAAGAATGCCCTTCAACTGGTACGGGAATTTGAAAGAACATCTAGGAAGCTGGCTGATCACAGGAACCACCTGCGTTTCAATCTGAGATGCAGGCAACGCAGAATCATTCCTAACAGCTTACGCTTGGGTTTCACCGTGAAAGGACACAGAGCGGCAACTATTTTTCAGAGGGCTCAGAACCAGCTGCTCAATGAGAGAGTGAGACAGATTCACTTCACCATTGATGCACTTAAATCCAAGATGGAACAGATAAGAATTTGAAGAACTGAGAACAGAACAGATACCGGTGGTAGAGCTTATCACAGCAACTGAGTCATCCATCAGAAACAACAAGCTGGCAGACACAGAGGCAGAACAACTGAGATTAAAGTTATCAGCCTCGCTGGAGCAAAAGCATCATCATCCAACCTCACCATCGAAGACAGGAAGGCCCTGGCATCACTGAGGAAAGATCAGAACATCACCATCTTGCCAGCAGACAAAGGGAGATGCACAGTGGTGCTGAAGACAGTGGACTACCATGTCAAAATCATTACTCTTCTCAGCGGCACAGCCACATATGAAACACTGAGGTGTGATCCTACCAGTGGCTACAAAAAGGTCATATATTATCTACAAAAACTGGAAAAGGACAAAGTTATTGACAGACCACTGTATTATCTACTGTATACTGGTGAGGCCATCCCATGCATGGACTCCCCAAGATACACAAGGAAGGAGCACCACTAAGACCCATCATCAGCAGCATCAGCTCAGTCATGTACAACATCTCCAAACACCTAGCCATGATCCTAGGTTCCCTGGTTGGTAACACTCCACACCATGTAGAGAACTCTCTGGATTTTACCAACAAGACCAGAGAGATAACACTGGACTCTGACGAAACTATGGTATCATATAACATCACTTCACTTTTTACTTGCATTCCCACCTAAGAAGCAGCTAAGACAGTGAGGACATGTCTGCTACAAGATGGCAACAGGACCAACTTCACCCCAGACCACATTTGTGAACTGCTGGATCTCTGTTTGACCACCACCTACTTCAAGTAGAGCGAGGGTTTCTACCGACCGAAAGCACAGCTGTGCTATGGGCTCACCGGTGTTCCCTATAGTGGCCAACCTTTACATGGAAGATGTGGAAAAGAGAGCTCTAACCACCTTCACAGGAACTGTTCCTAGCCACTGGCTCAGATATTCGGATGACACCTGGGTCAAAATCAAAACTAAGGAAGTGGAAACCTTCACGGAACACATTAATGCAGTGGACCCCAACATCAAATTCACAAGGGAGGATGTCAGAGGAGACAGTCTACCCTTCTTAGACTGTACAATACACATTGATGCGGACAGGAACCTAAACATTGAGGTGAACAGAAAACAAAATAGACCTTTTTCTGAATGTACCATTTCCTGATTAAGACGTGGGATATCTTGATATTATTCAGGTGTTAATGGAATTCTTTGTGCATGTATAGCATGTATATGCATTCCGAAAATGCTTCTCAGTTGGGGTTTGTACCACAGCTTGCAACACATGGCCTCTTGCCTATTTACTGTGCATTGCTCTGTGCATTGTCATGGATACACTGTACACATACCACCTTGTTTTCACGGCTGGTGTAGAAATGCATGCTCAAAGGAAATGTCAACATTTCTGGTCAGAAGGAGAAAAACTAGGGCTGCAGCTATGGATTTTTTTAGTAATCAAGTATTCTATCGATTATTCTTGTGATTAATTGAGTAATCGGATAAGAAATACTGCATGTTTTCATTAAATTAATTTAGCTTTATTAAGGACAATAGTGATATATAAAGGAGAAAATAAAAAAAGTCTCTGAAATGAGAGAAATCAGCAACAAATTTGTTTCCTTTTTTTGATAGTCAGAGCTGTCAATGCAAATGACCAATTTCAAACGCACTCGCTATGCCCCTATTTCTCACATTGTCAAAAATAATCAGTGTTGGGCAGCAGCTCACTACAAGTAGCGACGTCATGAATTTAGCAGCATTCTCAGTAGCTTGGTGATAACGCCACTACTTTCTAAGTCAAATAGCTTTTCAGTAGTAAAGTTAATTAATTGACTGAGTAGTGCGGTAGGGTCCATAAAAGTTACAAGTTCTTTTTTCCGGGAAAAGCTCTGAAATGCAGCAGACTCTATTTTTGCTGAGGTCTGGATAAAATAAGGATAGTAAAACTGAGGATTGGTAATGTGACTGACGCCAGCACCACACCGAAGCATGTAGACGATACGCTTGCCACTCGTCCTGTATTGTACGCGACCGTCCCATATCGAAAAATAAAATGTACTGTTCCTTACTGATTCAATACGGGACGCAGTTTGTCCCATATTTCTGTACAGACAATACTCTACTGCATAAACCATGTTTTCACCTGCTGGGAATGACATGAGAAATATTAAACCAAAAGGGTTTCTCGAGACATAGCGGAGAAATGTTAAAGAGGACAATGAATGAGAGGAGATTAAAGAGGAGAATGTCACATAATGGGGGGTCTGTCACTCAGCATCATTGCTGACATGGTTACAGAGAACCTTCCTCTGGCGTGGGAGTTGCCATCAGAATATACTGCTGCTTCACCAAAATGGCTCTGATCAACACGAGATCTACATCCAATCTATATCTAATAAGACTTTCATCCTTAATGACTTTTTTTCCGACCATGGATTGGATTTCCTCCTTGTGATGGAGACCTGGCTGAACACCAATAAGCTTGCTCCACTTTTTGAACTCTTTCCTGCTGACTGTAACTTCTTTAGCACACCTTAGCCCTCCAGATAAAGCAGGGGGTCAAGTTGCTGTGTTTAGGAAACATTTTAATATGTGCCTACTGAACTTTGATCATGTCCCCAGTTTTGAACTGCAGTTGATGAAAGTGGGCGTGGTAATCCCCCTTTTGACTGCTCTTGTGTATTGTCCTCGAAATCTCAGAGACTTTATCAATCAATCTGCAGACTTTCTCTGTAATACTATTCCCAACGTTGATTGCATTTTAATTCTTAGTGATTTTAACATCCATGTTTGCTGTCCTGCCAAAACTCATGCAAATGATTTCATGCATCTGCTTGAGTCTTTTAACCTCATCTGGTTGCACCAGATTTAGCTATAACTGCTAATTTCCATCTGTAGTCCCAACATATAATTCACAATAGACACAGACCACAATCTAAAATACAAAGGAGAAACCTGAAACACAGATGAACAGTGGACAGCACAGAGACAATACAGACATACAATTTCCACATTTAAAATGACCAGGTTGTTACAGTGCAGGGAGGAACAACACACAAAACACAAAACACTAAAAGGCAGTCCAAGTAGCAGCTCCTGATATAAAGTGCAAGGCAGGAATGTGCATAGATAAAGTGCTGGTTTTCTTGTTGGTGGTCGACAAAGTGCAAAGTGCTCGTAGCAGCAAATAAAAAAACAAAACAAAACAAAACAAAAAAACAGTTACAGAGTTGATTACAGCTGAGAGGACAACAATAAAGAACCTAAAATCTTAACCAATGATGGTAATTCGGAATTGCAGGGATGATTAAATACCAACAATGGTAATATGACAGAAATATCTGTAAGAGCTCAGATAAACAGCAGAAGAGAGAAACTCAAAACGAGACATAATGACAGAAAATCAGACAGGAAATCTGATAGCACCACCTAGTGTTGGCAACATTGATTACTCAGGAGCCATTTCTTTGTGGCAAGGCAGAAACTGTGATAATTCTTGTTGATTTTCAGGTCACTAGGGAGTCTATTCCATTCTCCAATGGCCTTGATGGAGAATGCAGATTGACCAAAGGATGACTTTCTTTGTGGGATTTTACAGTCTCCTATCGTCGCAGATCTTAAAACTCTTGTTCTCTGTTCAGAGCAGGGGAGTACGGATTTCTTCAATGGTGGGGGAGCCGCATTATTGATTATTTTATGTACTAAGCAAATGTTTGATAACGTACTTACATTGTTGAAGCTTAGTAAATTGTATTTGGAGAGAATGTTGCAGAAGGGGCTGTCTTGGTTTTCTGTCCAGAACCTTCAATGCTTGCCTGTAGAGAGATCTAATTGGATTTAGAGTAGTCTGGTTAGCTTGGGTCCAACATGGCATGCAGTATCTCATGTAGGGGAGTATCATAGCATTGAAGTACAAGAGTAACCCCCAGGTATTTAAATTCCTCAACATTTTTTATCATTTGTCCTTTTACAAGTATTTTAGGATATCCATATTTCTTATTCTGTTCATGAAAGTGCATAGATACTGTTTTGTCTGTGTTCAGTGTAAGACGTGACTGTTGGAGCCACTCTGATATTCTCTCCGTAGAATTTGATAGTGTAGCAGCGACTTCATCATGATTTTTTCCCTGGGCAAATATGACTGTGTCATCGGCGTACATTATTGTTAATACTTTGTCACAGATCATTGGAAGGTCATTGATATATACGTAACAAAAGGGGACCGAGAATCAATCCTTGGGGAACACCCATACTACAAATTTGAAAAGATGATATTTCATTTTTGATCTTGACACATTGAGTGCGATCATCCAAATAGGACCTCAGCGATTTAAGTATGTTAGCTGAAAGTTTAAATTTGGTTAGTTTAGAGAGGAGGACTGAGTGACTCATCGTGTCGAATGCCTTACGTAAATCCAGGAAGATGGCTCCTACTACACCCCCTTTATCAAGCCTCTCCCTAATAACCTCAAGAAAATAACAACAGGCTGTTTCGGTGGAATGGTTTGTACGGAATCCGAATTGCATGGGATGTAATCATTTTTCACTGTCGATGTGAAGCTTCAACTGTTCCGCAACCTCCTTTTCAAGTACTTTACAAATGGCAGGAAGTATACTGATGGGCCTGTAGTTTGTCACTTCCTGCCGGTCACCCGATTTAAAAACTGGGGTTATAATGGCTGACTTCAGGGCAGAGGGGAACACACTTGTCCTTGTGTTTTTTTAAAAAGGCCGGGTTGAGTCCCCAGGAGTCCTTGGAAAGGAAAGTTGGAAAGGGAGGTGAGGATTTTAACAATACGTGATTCGTTTACATCAGAAAAGTACAGTTGAGAATCTTCAGGTGTGGGTGAGCCGAGTATCACACATGATGGACTATTTGTAACACATGACTGTTCATTTGTAACACATGATTAACCATTTGTAACACATGATTGACTATTTGTAACACATGATTGGCTATTTGTAACACATGATTGACAATTCAGACACAGAACTGATAAAATAAATATTAAAACTATTTGCCATCTGAAGGCTATCATTCACAGTAGTATGTGCAGTCACTCTGAGCTCTAGTGGACTGCTATGATTTTTGTTTTGTTCCCTGCCAGTTAATTTGTCGATGCAGTTCCAGATCATCTTGCTGTTTCCTTTGGCTTGTTGTATAACATCTAAAAAGAAGTTTGCTTTAGCCTTTCTGAACTGTCTTGTTACTCTGTTTCTGAGACTTTTAAATATTAATCGATCGGTTTCCTGTCCAGATTTCAGAGACTTTTTGAGAGCTGCATCCCTGTTTTTTAGCAACTGCCCTAGTTCCGCATTAAACCATGGCAGGATCTGCTTCCGTTTGTGCTTAAAAAAATTTGATTTAGTGAATTTAAGCAGTAGGTTTGAGAGTATTGTTTGAAGCTCCTTACATGCCTGCTCACAACATACATTTTCCGTCACTTTGTCCCAGTTTGTTAGTTTCAGTTCAGTTTCCAGTTGATCTAAATCTTTCTTGGGTATGAATGATGTTACTATATCCTTTTTTACTCCATTTGGAGTTCTATATCTCTGTTTGTTTAACTGTCGTGTTACTAAAGTTAAGTTATGATCAGAAATGCCTGTGATGAGGTTATAGCTTTTAGAGACACGATCAGCTTTATTAGTAAAAATTAGATCCAATGTTGTCGTTGCTGTTTGCAGAGGTGCAGTAAGAACCTGTTGTCTGCAGCTCTATCCAACATCTCACTATGGCTGTTTCTGCTCTCACTTTTCTTATTATTAGACTTGCCTTTGAAGAAGAAAAGCGCAACAAAGTTCCACTAATTCAGGAATAACACTTTTCATTTCCTAGAGATTCTTCACAATTAAAGCCCCCCATTAATTTAAGTATAAGCTTTTATTGTGAAGCACCAAAGTAAGGAAATGTTGAGATTTCCAGCAGCAGTGCACATGAAAACAGTAAAATATAGCAGATATCTAAAGTACTAACAGTACAACAAGATAAACTAAACTCCACTCCACACAGATTAAGTCAGAAGCTACAAAAGTGCTGAGAGCTGAACACACACAGATTTTCAAAAATGCCTCTCTGGTTTCCTGCAGACAGATGTTTGCAGAGTCTTGCAACACACAGGCTTGTTTGGGGGGTAGAAGGGGGGTCGTCAGGGGTTGGCTGTGGTCGACAAGACGTCATGGCTACCCGCTTGCGGGTGGGTGTCCGGCTTTTGGACCTACCTAATCTAGAGAAGGTCCATCTCAGGTGCAGCTTGGCGTGGCATGGTGCATCTAAACTGACTATGGAAACACAAATCTGCGCAACATGACTTTACTCAGCACGGCCAATAGTGTCAATGGAAAGGAAAGAGGGTACAGTTTGTTTGGGGACATCATCAGCAGCTCCACCAAATCAGCAGCTCCACCAAATCAGGCACCATCTACCCAACACATGGACAGCCATCTAACATCAATCCAGTGTAAAGAGCTTGCTAAGCTAAGGAAAGGTATTGATGAGATTCGTCAAATGATAGTTTAGCTTAAGGCTTCAGCCCGCTTTTGTTATTCTGCTGTCTCTGCTCCCTCAGCCCACCATAACTATCCTCCTAATGAGCGTGACCGTTTGTCCCAGACCTTCTGTTGGCCACCCCTGCCAATGCCCAACCAGACCTCCTTATTAGCATTCTGGTGCAAACCGATTACCTCATCTGCCATATCAGAGGAGGAACTTTTACCACTCCCTGGCGCTCCCAACAGAAGTCAAATCTGAAAATCATATTTGAGGAGCGGCTGTTGTGAAGATCAGGCCTGGAGGAGGGCTGTTTAAGGAGGAGCAGGGAGGAGGAGGAGCCTGGACTCATTCTGTCTCATAAGACTATATAGTGAATTAAGTGCAGGTGTGGGCCCTTTGCTACCCTGACTGCAGCAGAACCCTGAGCTCCATGGCATCAAATGCTTGAGTAAAATGTGTGTCCCTTTGCTCTTTGTAAAGTACCTTTGTTTGAGTGATGTATTGTTGAGTTGGAGTGATTTCACAGTGTCTTAATTCTTGTTAAAGGTAGAAACCTTGTTATTTGCTCCCTCCATATTGATTTAATTAATGATAATTGATACATGTTACATTTCCTGTTTAAATTTAAGCCATACCCAAGCCAACACAATGACAGTGTTCATCTTAGCTGCTGGTAATCAGAAACCTTTACAGTAACACAATCCTCATACAGTCCTGAGAATATTTTACAGTTATAGTTCTGACTTAAAAAAAATAAATAAATAAAAAATTTGTAAGACAAAGTTATGATGTCATAATGGGGACGGCAGTAGCTCAGTCCATAGGGACTTGGGTTGGGAACCAGAGGGTCGCCTGTTCGAGTCCCCGTCCGGACCAAATATGGAGCGTGGACTGAGGTGCCCTTGAGCAAGGCACTGAACCCCCCAACCGCTCAGGGCGCCTGACCAAGGGCAGCCCCCTCACTCTGACATCTCTCCACTTTGTGCATGTATAGATCCTGTTTGTGCATGTGTGTGTCTTGTGTGTAATTGACAAGCAAGAGTGAAAACATTGAATTCCCTCAGGGGGATTAATAAAGTAAATAAACTTAAGCCTAAACATAATGCTGACTTAAAAGGAGAGGGACCCAGCTGCAGATATGATGGCGGACATGGGCGCCGCCATATATCCAATCCATACCGGAAGTCCATACCGGAAGTTGGTCTGTGTGTGTATTATTTGCCAAAGAAGAAGAGGAAGAAGACAACAGAGAAGACGAAGGGTACGTCCCAAGTCCCTTAATTTTATACTACTAACTCCTAACTCCTTACTTGAACCGGAAATCGTTCGAGGTCCGCCATCTTTAAGGCCGTCTCATGTCTCTCATTCCTGCCAGTAAGGAGTTAGCATTAGGAGTTAGGAGGGATCTGTTAGGTGCGATGAGTAAGGTAACACGAGAGGTTCCTAACAGGAAGACTTTTTCAGCTTGAGGCCCTGAAGTATAAATACCCGCCCCCTACGTCTGGCTCATTTGAACGAGATGGTGGAGAAACAGCGCAAGTGTACCCGTTACATGCATTCTTTGCAATGAAACACTGTTATCCACATGCCTACGTGACTACAAAGAGTAATGTTAATGATATTTCGTGCAAGACTGTCATGTTGTAATTAAGTTTATTTCATTCACAACCCGTTGCGTTGTTCAGCGGACTGTTGGTGATGTGTGGCTGATAAATGTCCAGCTGTTCATGTCCAGAACCACACATGTTGATATAACACCACGTGCGCACACACACACACACACACACACACACACACACACACACACACACACAAACACACACACATTTGCCCATCATTAATTGTCCTGCTTATCATGTGAGTGAAATAATGTTTAATAGCCTGTAGGTAATATTAATTATTAATATTTATATTAATTAATATTATTACTTTCATTAATGTTGTTTTAAGCTACTGTCATTACCATCTGTTCTGCATCTCTCTCTCTTTCTCTCTCTCTCTCTCTCTCTTTCTGTCTCATTGTGTCATACGGATTACTGTTAATTTATCATGTTGATCTGTTCTGTACGTCATCTATTGCACGTCTGTCAGTCCTGGAAGAGGGATCCCTCCTCAGTTGCTCTTGCTGAGCTTTCTTTTTTCCCCGTTAAAGGGTTTTTTTGGGGAGTTTTTCCTGATCAGCTGTGAGGGTCCTAAGGACAGAGGGATGTCGTATGCTGTAAAGCCCTGTGAGGCAAATTGTAATTTGTGATATTGGGCTTTATAAATAAAATTGAATTGAATGAGGTAGACTGACAGGTCTGATATGTCTTATTCACTCAGCAGCTGACTTGTTGAATGAACAGTCTGTAGCTCTGCCACTGTCACTGTGATGAGCACATCACAGTGACAGTGGCAGAGCTACAGACTGTTCTTTAATTGCGACAAACTTCGGCAAATGACTCAATAACAATGGTAATACCATAGACTGTATAAAGGGTAATACATGCAAAAGTGTGTGACCAAAGTCATGACGGCGGGGGGTGGGGGTTACGGCTTTGATCAGCGAATATAATGTGACTTGGGATGCACACCAAACGCTGGCTCCGTTATGCAGCAGATCCAGCTGTGACGCCATCATCAGAAAAGGACGTCGCTTTACGTGACGCTTCAGAGTAAGGCCGTCTCATGTCTCTTAATCAGCAATCCTCGCTCCTCACTCCTAACTCCTGACTCCTTGCATGTTTTCCTAAGTGGGAGGGACTAAACAGTTAGGCAAGGTGGCTAGGTTAGGTGGTTAGCAGTAATTTTAAGGGACTTAGGATGTACCAGAAGAGAAGAATGCAAACAATACACGCACAACTAAGAGAAAGAGCGGTAAGGGAATGAGTCTTTTAATTATTAGAATTAGACAACTTTATTGTCATTGTACATTGTACAACAAAATTCTGTTCGGCACTTAGCACTAGCAGTACTAGCTAGTAGCTAGCATTAGCATAGAGTACCAAGCCGCTGCGTTTATACGCGCCGTCATCTTCATTATATTTCAACATGTGTGTTATGTTCTCTAAGATGCAATTCTACGTAATGTATCGAATCATTAGGGGGACGTCTATGTGCGGAATATCGGCATGCACAAATTACTACCACCGGATGGTGGGTTTAGCTACATTTGTTGTGTAAAAACGAGGGCATGATTGGTATTAACTTAACGTTAGCTGCTCAGGGTCTGTTGTGCTCCCTGTCATCAATGTCTGTGTGTAAACAGTGTTAATGTTGGTCAGAGATTATTACTGCCCGATCGCTTGATGTGTTGGTTAATTTAGATGTGTAGTTTGCAGCGGGGTTAATATGTGCTCCTCTGCTTTTTGGTGTGTTGTGGTGGAAAACATCTGTGCACACACTCACTGCACACAAGCCACAAGTTATGCAAATAAGTATGATATTTTCAGTATGACTTGTAGCAAGAGACAGGTAAACAGAAGAGTGGTCAAAAATGATGCAGTAGCAGTCAAGATATCCTGACTTAAAATCCTTAGTATGGGTCAAGTTCCCCCAGCACTGGATTCTACATTTCCCATAATGCAACATAAAAGCATCTTTCATTAGATCCCCCTTGATGTGTTTATGCCCATGTGGTCTGAAACACCACTTCCTCTGCTGGTACTGCAAGCTTTCTGTTCTAAATTTCTCATCTCTAAGCTTAAGATAACCCTGATGACATCATCAAAGTTATTTTCCAGATCCTCTAAAGCCACAAAAGGCATTTTACAGCTGTTTTTACAGTAAACTGAAGTTGATGTGTAAATTTGGCTACATGCCCCTTTACAAAGTCATAACTTTGACCTTGGAATTTATCATTTCAATTTGCCAAAAGTAATTATATTTTTGCCATTCCTAACATTTAAGATGATTTAACATGAAATTAGCTTCCAGAGCAGACAGCAAGAGACAAGGCATGACCTTGACTGCTTTTTTTTTTTTATCTTATAAACACACATTCATCCTTATACAGTTTTAAGGACTATTTTTTTTGCTTGCTGTCAGGAATGCCCACAAACAAAGAGGACAAGACAGAAAGGAATACATGTGTCAAAAGCTACTTCCAGGGTCAATAGAGGTTTTTCTTTGGATGTGTGGCAGTTTGTAGTTCAGCCACGTGGACTGTTTGCATGTAATTAAGTGTTACTGCAGAGGCTGCGGATAAAACAAACAATCATTCAGTGTTTTGAGTTTCTCTCCCACTCACGGACACACACAATAGACACACAAACATGATACGTAACACACACTCCTCCTCCTATCCAGATCACTTTCTCCTGAGCGATCATATGTGAAAGGGTGAAGTGTGTCTTATCTGCAGGACTCCAGACAACTATTTAGTTAAATTTTGTAACCATGGAACATCACTATGACTTCCAAACATAATACCGTAAGAAACCTAGGATTAATATTTGACCAAGATTTGTCTTTTAATTCTGATTTAAAACAAATCTCAAGGACTGCATTTTTTTATCTGCGTTATATTGCGAAAATTAGGCCCATCCTGACCCATAAAAATGCAGAAAAATTGGTCCACGCTTTTGTTACCTCTAGGCTGGATTACTGTAACTCCCTTTTATCAGGTAGCTCTAATAAGTCTTTAAAAAATCTCCAGCTAATTCAGAATGCAGTGGCATGTATACTAACAGGAACTAAGAAATGAGATCATATTTCTCCTGTTTTAGCTTCTCTGCACTGGCTCCCTGTAAAATCCAGAATTGAATTTAAAATCCTACTGTTAACTTATAAAGCTCTAAATGGCCAGGCTCCGTCATATCTTAGATAGGTCACAGTGCCATATTATCCCACCAGAACACTGCGCTCTGAGAATGCAGGGTTACTGTTGGTCCCTAAAGTCTCCAAAAGTAGATCAGGAGCCAGAGCCTTCAGCTTTCAGGCTCCTCTCCTGTGGAATCATCTCCCTGTTGCAGTCCGGGAGGCAGACACCGTCTCCACATTTAAGACTAGACTTAAGACTTTCCTCTTTGATAAAGCTTATAGTTAGGGCCGGCTCAGGCTTGCCTTCTACCAGCCCCTAGTTAGGCTGACTTAGTCCTAGTCTGCCAGGGGACCTCCTATAATACACTGGGCACCTTCTCTCCTTCTCTCTCTCTCTCTCTCTCATGTCCTGTTACTGCATCTTGCTAACTCAGCCATACTGCATGTCACTAACTCAACTTCTTCTCTGGAGCCTTTGAGCTCCACTGTCTCGCAGTTTAACTTATATTGCAGCGGTGCCTGGATAGTGGTCCTGCCAGGTGCCTCCTGCTGCTGCTGTTATCATTAGTCATACTTCTACTATTATTATACACATATGATTATTGTCACATATGTATACTATCAGATATTAATATATACTTTCAACATATTGTACTAAAATAGCCTGTAATATTAATTATAATATTATTACTTTCATTATTGCTGTTGTAAGCTACTGTCATTTCTGTCTCATTGTGTCATACGGATTACTGTTAATTTATCATGTTGATCTGTTCTGTATGACATCTATTGCACGTCTGTCCATCCTGGAAGAGGGGATCCCTCCTCAGTTGCTCTTCCTGAGGTTTCTACCGTTTTTTCCCCCATAAAAGGTTTTTTTGGGGGGAGTTTTTCCTTATCTGCTGTGAGGGTCCTAAGGACAGAGGGATGTCGTATGCTGTAAAGCCCTGTGAGGCAAATTGTGATTTGTGATATTGGGCTTTATAAATAAAATTGACTGATTGATTGATAAATAAAATATGGAATTGCGGGCTTTTAGTCATCTACCATGGAGCACCAATGCAACTTTTAAATGCCAATTATATTTGAACTGGGGAGCTGTTGTTAGTTTGTTTCCAGTTTAAAGGCGCAGCAGCAATAGTTTAATTTTCTGGTGAATGGACCTGCACTTGTACAGACCCTTTCTTGTCTTCTGACTACTCAAAGCACCACATGTCACCTTCATCCATTCACACACACATTCACACACTGGTGGCCGAGGCTATCTAAGGTGCCACCTGCTACTTTGCTTCAGGGGTGGGTAGTAACATATTGTAAGTGATGCAGATGAGTAAACAGTATATCTTTTAAGGAAGGAGTACTTTTCATGTTATAAAGTTAATTAACTTAGGTTCGAGAGCAGGGCCACGCCTCAACCACACCCCTGATTACCTGTCAAGCCTACTTATACCTGGTCAACCCAGCCTGCTCCGTTTATCTCAAATTTCTCAAGAACAGACATCTTCACGTCTGAATGCATTAGAAAATTTAAGCTGAAACTTAGTGATGATGGTGAAATTGAAGCTTCTGGAAGCTGTGAAGTACTTTGACACAACTGCTTCAAGAATAACACACTTCTTCGAAGCATTTAATACAGTCAGAAAAGTGACATCTGCTGGCTGTGTGTCAGAACTGCATCTAAGTGGAAGACCTGAAAAAGCCTCAGGACTGCCTGTAATGAGGCCTCGCTCTCAGTAGTCGCGTGATTGTGGGCGTGCCGAAGCAGGGATCGCTATCATCATCATCACTACTTAAACTTAGATTTCAAAAGAATCAACTTATGGATCCTGAATTACAAATCAACCCAGCTGACTTAGAGAACGATTTTTACAACAATCCGTTCGAAACAGAGTATCCTGACACCACGACAGAGCAAGCAGACCACAGCCAAGCCTCTCAGCAGAGCCGTCCGTGCTCAGCACTAACAGTACCGAGATCAAGCCGTCTCAAGTCAGTGTTGCCTAATGAGATCTCTCCAAATTCCGATCAATCTCTGGGCTCCTCTCCTCCTTCCATGAGGGTCAAACATAGTGACACACACAGATGAAGGCAACATCAGCAATCTTCCTCTGGTACAGCCCCCAGTTATCCTCCACGGCACACCCGTGGCACACCCTCCTTTTCAATGCGGTTGTCTCCACATTCACAGAGCCTGGCATCAGAGAATGGACTGTCGCCCACCTTCAACAATTCCTGATAGGAAAAGGCATTCCCTTCCACTGCAACGACAACAAAGTAGCTTTGTTCAAGCTCCACTCAGCTTCCATCAGCAACTATCTCTGAGCCTCCTGCACTTCCACACCAGAGCCAATCACCACCAGTGTCATTTCAAATAACGTCACTGGGCCTCTGCAACCTCCAGGGCCACAACCTGCATCACCAGATCGTATTACCCCCCCGTACCTGCTCCCTCTGTGTCTGACTTTTCTCAAATAATCTCAGCTTTCTTCTCATCCCTGTGTTACCAGGCTTCACAAAATCCCTGTGCACATACTTCCTTTTTCACATCATCCCTCCCTCTACCCTTCCCTCAGCCATATACAATAACATGGCTCCTGCTCCTACCTTTTCCATCATAGCCAACAACACCGCAGCACAAGAGACCCGCCCAGTAACTCAAGGGACCCCACCACAGGCTAATCAAGTTGCCAATTCTCAGCCGCCTCCTCCATTTCCAACTGGTCTATCCCCACCCCCCCCCCCCCACCCCCCCACCCCTCCCCACCCCCTCCCTTCCCCAACACCCAAATGTTTTTTCTCCTTGTGTGAATAACTACACTCTAGCCACAGCAGCACCACCCACTCAGCCAGCTTCATCAGTTCAGGAATTACACCAGCAAATTCTATCCGGTAATTATGTAGATTTAGCCCAGCTTCTCCATCTATCCATTATCGACACTAGCCAACCTAGGGAAATGCAGACTAATCTTCCATCAGTGCAACTCCGGCATCCATTACCCTCAAGATCCCAGGACTTAATAGCAGCAGAATTTGCCCTTGCATTTTTTCTGTACCACGGCATTATCTGCTAAGCTTTTCCTGCTCCAACTTAGATGTCCATCATGCTAGACATGGCCTTAGGATTTGGAGGCAAAGGCTTCTATAGTTATCACGTTCATTTCACCAATCAGGCAGCCGGCCGAATACAGTAATTCAACCGGGGAATGTACTGGCCTGCCCTCGACTCTGTGCTTTACTGCCGCATCTTTGCAGCCCACACATCTCTCTCTTGTGAGCTATGCGGAGCCCCCTCCCACCCTGCCACAGCATGCACAGTCACTGTTCCACCACCACGCTCATGTCCCTCTTCCTCATGCAACGCCTCAGTCTTTAACCATCTATCACAGGCCCGCAGAAATACGCCCTGCAATTATTGTTCCCATGCCAAAGGGAGTTGACAAACAAGGAAGGCCAGTCTCTTACCAGGGAGGTAGGATGATGTGCAATACTTCAACCACCTGGGCTGTTCTCTTTTTAACTGCCACCTTCTGCACGTCTACTCCCTCTGTGGAGGTGCTCATGCCAAGAGCACCTGCCCCCACAATCCAACCACACCTGCAGACTGACTAGCACTGCATCTCAGCACACCTGTTAAGGTAAATGTCCTTGCCACTGTTCGACAAAACCACCCAGATAAACAATACGTTAACTTTCTCATCAGTGACTTCACATACAGTTTCCATCCAGGTCTAGTAGTACTTCCTAGCACTTCTTATGTCTGCCACAACCTGCAGTCTGCCCTCTTAGAACCTCACACCGTAGATACCCTAGTAACTAAAGAAGTCAAAGATGAATTCACGATAGGCCCATTCGACAGTACTCCTTTCCCAGTGTTTCACATCAGCCCAATAGGCGTTGCCACACGAAAATATTCCAGAAAAAAGACACTAATTATAGACCTGTCTTCCCCACATGGCTCACACATCCCAAGCATCAATAGCATCATCCCAAGTCCAGATTTCTCTATGCAAAACACAACAATTGATCATGCCATCACCCTCATCCGTTTGGAAGGCCATGGAGCCTGGCTTTCTAAAGCAGAATCACAAGTGCATTCATAGGCACTATTCGGACGGGATTAGTTTTACATGGGCACGTGGGGTAATGCCACTTTACCACAGGACGCCGGTAATATTAATGGCCAATTTGCACGGGATAAGAAATATCAGTAAAAGTACCACAAGTGGGATGGTAAATCCATTTACGCACCGCCGTCCCCTCCTGTCGTCATGTGCGTATTATAGGGCTGTCAAAAGCACCATGAAATTGAGTTCGAATATTTTCAAATTAATTTAGTAGAGTTTGAATAATATTCTAATTAATTTTATTTTTTATTTTTTTAACAAAAAAAAAACACAAAAAATGATGAATGATGATGAAAAAAAGATGCTTATTGCTGACGCAATATGAACGTGACACTCGGATGAAAACACTCACTGAAGTGCCAGGTATGACCAACTTCTGCCTCGCTATCTGAACAATGTTTGGATACTTCAGTGCATAGTTCTCCACCACAACAGTGGATCCTGGTCGGCTCGTAGTGGTGTCTCATTCTGGTAACGTTTCATCTCTTCTTCAAAAAGGGTAGGCAGGGAGGCAGCAGGTTCAACACTCTCTCCCCAAACAGGTTACACATCGCGGACAGCGCAGTGGGTGGTGTTGGCGCAGCGTGCGCCTCTCCCTCCATCGCTGCGTCCCTCTCTGGCCCGGCTTGTGTGCGAGCCATCTCCGCCCGAACGGGATTCGCCGTGATGTACAACATTATTGATAGTATTAATTAATTATTAATGATATTCGAATGATCAAATTTAGGTTCAAACTGATAAAAAATATATATATTCGAATATATATTGCGAACTTCGAATTTTTTTTTTGACAGCCCTAACACACATTTACTGCTGGCCTATTTACACGGGATTAGTATTACCTGAGGTAATTGTCCGGGACCCTTTTACAGAAGGTAAAAGTCGCGGTAATCTTTACTGACATCGTGCGGTAATGATTACTGACATGGCACATTCGGACAGTACTAAAATCTCTGGTAATTATTACTTTACCCCACGTAGCTATGTAAAACTAATCCCGTCCGAATAGGGCTATAGTCTTGCCAATTCATCCAGACTAATGCCATCTTTTCAGGGTTTGCTGGATGGGAGCATATTACTTTTCTGTGCGCCTTACCTTTGACTGCAGAAGTAGTCCCAAGATCTTCGACTCACTTTCAGAAGCCCTGTCCATTCTTCATCTTCTCAACGATTTCGTCATTGTCACTCCACCATCCTCACCATGGGCTCACTACTCTTACTTACTCAAGCTTTTTCATAACTTGGAGTCCCTCTCTCTGTAGAGAAAACCTCAGGGCCTCAACCTGGACTCCATTTCCTTTCAGACATCTTTGCCCTGTCAAACTATCCTCTGGCACACAGATGCACAAAACACCAGCTACTGGCCCATCTCAGCCACCCCAATCATGCCATTTGCAAAATTCCACAAGCCAAATCTTTCCTGTCCAATCTTTTAATCAAAACCACAGCCATCCCCTCTCTCCATGATAGAGTTGCTTTGGGTGATGCATGCAAAATGGAAATGTGTTTGTGGCAACATTTCCTTTCTTCTTGGAATGGCATTTCTTTCTTCTATGACGACTTCATCACTCAACCTGTGGATGTTCAACTTTACACAGACGCAGCTCCTTCCGTAGGTTTCGGTGGTTATCATAGAGGGAAACGGTTCGCTTCTGCATGGCCCACAGAGTTCAAAGCCCTTGACTCAAAGTCCCACTCTCCCTCATCCGCGCTTCATGAGCTATATCACATTGTCATAACTGCCATTTTTTGGGGGTATGAATGGTCTAGGAAGTCCATACTAAACACTGTCGGCAGTCGTAGGGATCCTTAACAAAGGGCAATTTCATTCCCCAGCTATCATGCGGTTCATGCACATGCCAATTCACTGTCTCATCACTCGTTTCAGAAATTCAGACACCAGAACTGGATCTCCACCCCACACCAGTCCTTCTATTTTCAGCCACGACATTCAACGAGCTGCTGATCAAAGGCTTGCGTAAACAGGAGCCCACTCTCACAGCTAGATGCTTGTCACTCACCTCTGACCTTCTAAGCCTCTGTATTTGTTCTCTACGCTCAGGCTACATATCCCCTATGATAGACTCTCATCATTCCAGTCTATCTGACATTACCATCCACACTTCTGACTGTCTCATATTCATGCTCCGAAAGAGCAAAACAGACCAACTGGGAGTTTCTTTTCCTATTTACATTTTCTGCCTCAACTCCTATTTCAGCCCATATGAGCCATATGCAACCAGTGCATTACCTCAACATCCTCTCTTTCTCAGGGAAGCAAGAAAAAATGGCCACATTTCAGGCATATCCTTGGAACACTACTCAAGACATTCTTTCTGCATTGGTACTGCATCCACAGCTGCCAGACTGGTCATCTCAGATCAAACAATCCAGGTCCTCGGCTGTTGGTCATCTCAGGCATGTTGTTTTTCACTTTTCCCTGTTCTTTCCATGTTTTAAAGGGGTTTTTTGTTTCGGGTTGGAGGTGTTTTTTTTCTTATCTGAATCGAGGGTGTTGAGGGTGTTGTACACTGTAAAAGCAAAATGTAATTTTACAGGAAATGTTCTGTAATTTTTCCTGTTTTCCAATAAAACAATGAAATACTAGTAGATTTACAGATATTTTCAGTAATTTTAGGTTTTATGTTTAAAATTACAGTTAATTAACCATAATTTAAGATTACATTAATATTATGTTTTTTAATGACAATTTATTGTATTTGTACACATTTAACTCTAATTTTACATACAATTTTCTGTATGTTTTTACAGGTTTACCACCATTTTCCATAAGACAATGTAATAACTGTAAATTAACAGATACTAGCAGTAATTTAAATATTTACCTTTATAATTACATGTAATTACCAATAATATATTACATTATTACTATGTGTTTTAAAGGTAATTTAACATATTTCTTTCATATTCAAATGTAATTTTACATAAAATGTGATGTCATTTTACAGATCTTTCTTGATAATGATAATGAAGAAATGTACGTAAAATTACAGAAATCTGTAGTGTTTTCCATAAAATTGCAGGTCATTCAGCATGTGTGGTTAAGGTGATTTGATGGTTTTTTTAGAGGCAATGAGTAGTATTTGTACAAACACAAGACTAATTTACTGCACATTACTGTATAAAGACAACTTAAAGTATATTATTTTATAAAAAGTACATTTTAAATAATGTAATTTTACAGAAAGTATTCTGTATTCTTACAGATTTTTGCTTTTTTTAACAATAAAATGCCTGTATATTTACAGATATTGGGAGTAATTTAAATTTTTACCATTTATATGGTATACATTCCACTGTAATTTTGTATAAAATGTTTTTTTTGTTTGTTTTTTTACACAGGTTTATCACCATTTTCAATAAGACAATAACTGTAGATTAACATTAGCAGTAATTTAAACATTTACCCTTAAAATTACAAATATTAACCATAATAAGATTGCATTATTATGTTTTTAAAAGCAACTTAACATGTCTTTTTCATATTCAAATGTAATTTTACATATGTGATGTCCTTTTACAGATCTTTCCTAATAATTGTAATGAAGAAATTTATATAAAATTACAGAAATCCGTGATTATTTCCACAAAATTGCAGGTTATTTAGCATGCATGGTTAAAGTGATTTTATGTTTTTTAACTGTACATTACTGTAGAAAGACAATTTAAAATATTAATTTATGGAACGTGCACTTTAAATAATGCAGTTTTACAAAACGTAGTCTGTATTCTGACAGGTTTTGACTTTCAACAATGAAATGCCTGTAGATTTGGAGATATTGGATATATATATATATATATATATATATATATATATATATATATAGTATATATAAAAAGTTAAGGGGTCTGAACATACTATATATATGTATAGTATGTTCAGACCCCTTAACTTTTTTCACATTTACACATGTTGCAGCCTTATATATATTATATAATGTATTTATTTTCATTAGAAATGCACTTAAGTCACTTCATGCTTCAGACTTCAGACTAGTAGGCAGATTCAAATTTCAAAGTTGCCTATTTCCAGTTTGCTTCATCCCGCCCATAACGACCAACCGGTCAAGTTTGAAGAATGAAAAATAGGATTATCGCTAGTGTCCGTCCAATCAGGTTCGTAGCGGGCATGTCATGAGTAATGCACATCATGAAAGACGTGCCCTCATGGGCGCATGATTTTCAAGGAGGATGTATGAGACAGCCACAAAGGACATGTCAACCAAACTCTGTTTGAGGTAAGAGTCCCAGATAACGCACGTGAACAATATTTGAATTCATTTTCATACCACGAGTGGACAGCCTTGAAGCAAATATTAGCATCCCTCTAATAAATTGCTACCATCACATAAGCTATTGTTAGCAGATAGCAATCATTTTGTATGGTTTTGTGAGTAAGTGACTGATGGCAGCCGGGTCATTTTATTTTACAGCTAAAGTATTAATTGTTAAAGTGCGCTTTCGGTCAAAGCCTTTTCTAACATGGCCAGAGGTTAGTCGTAACTGTGTTGCTGTCTGCTGATGTATGTTCTTAAAAGTTGTTATTCGTGATTTGAATGCGGTCAAATTGCTGTGTAATGTCCCACTTGTCCTGCATGAGTCCTGCAGAGACTCGAGATCGCTAATTTAAGTTTTTTAATTAGTTTCGTTCTAGCATTAGCATGCTAAGTTAGCCTGCTCACTGCTGTCTTCCCTCGCTAGAGTCTGCTCTTTTTTTCACCAGGATAGTTTATTTCTGTCTATCGCCACAGGTGTGGAGATGTTTGTTCGTTTGTGTTTAAATGTTTTGAGTGTTAATCTCTGGGTCTAATTGCTCTGTACAAGTTGTTGCTGCTAAATGATACAGATGCCTGCTGAATGTAAGTCTATTTGGATTTAAATGTTAAACCAAGGTAACGTTAGTGAAATGTGGGTTTTCTAGTTGCCTAATTGTTTAATCTATTTTTAAAAAAGCAGAATTACAGATGCCATTTATTTTTTTGTTTCCTGTTGAACTTTAAATACTGAAGCATTGAAAGCAGAAACTAACATGTCTAAAGGACCAATTTGTGTTATTTTTTGTAATTTAATTTTACTGTGCAAAACTGATTATTTTATTGTAACATTTCATAAGTTAAAAAGCCTTTTCTAGCTCACACACAGCTCACAATTTCTGTGTGTTTCTGTTTGTCGCCACAGCTGCCAAGTAAAGATTTAGAGATCCAGTCCTGACTCCTGCGTCTCCTTTCCAACTCGGGACACAACAGAGACAAAATGGAGACGGGTTACATATATTTAATATATGATAGAGGATGACTCCCAGTGAGAATGACTACTCAACCCAATGAGACACAACAAAGACTGTACTTCACTAGATTGGAGTTACTGTCCTATTTCCATGTAGATGGTAAGGACAAATAACATTTTTCCAATCTATAAAACTAGATTTGAGCTTGCAATTAAAGCCTGTGCAGATGGACATACTTTCTTCCTGTCTCAGCGGAAATGCACTGGCAGTCATTACCACCAGAGGTGCAGCAAGACTATGATGACTGTATAGATAAATGACATTTTGGGAGTAAAGAATTTCTGGTATTTGTTAATTTGCGAGCTTTTATTAGCTTTGGACAGAGCCAGGCTGACTTTTTTTCTCCTGTTTCCCCATATGTGTGTGCGAGCTGCTTGTATTGATGTCATGCCTGTAAAAAAGGAGACTTCGACCTGAAGAAGGTAAGACCATATTTATGTCTCTGTAAAACTCAGTATATAACTGCATGAATCTATTTTGGAAAGAGAAGCATTATCAGGATCTGTGATTGACATGTTTAATGTTTTCTCTTGAGCAAATCTTACTTTTAAGAATATAATGTTGATAGGAGTAATGTGCTGAGTGTAATCTCCAAAGAGAATATTTATTTCTGCTCCTCTGTGTCTCTCTTAGTTTGGAAGTAAAGTGGCACATTGTTGGCTTTGCTAGAAATGCTCAGTGGCTTGTGGATCACAAGGCAGACATGTACTGCTGTAATTGTGCCAACCTGAAGTGAGTGATAATTAATGTGAAATATATTTTCAAATAAAAAAACAACTGATGAATCATCTAGTGGAAATAATGACAGACACACCTCGATGCTTCACCATGCGCAGCCAAAGTGAGTGTATACACACACACACACAAAATAGAAAACGAATCATAGTCCCTCTCCAGTTACATCAGGTAGGGGGCAATGATATACTATGATACAGTTTGTTGTAGGGCTGGGCAATTATGGCAAAAGTCAAAATCACGATTAATTTAACTTTTAACCTTGATTATGATTAATGAACGATTATCTCCACCCTTGATGAACAATTATGTATTTTCACAGTTTCGTTTTGTATTTTACACTGCCCTCACACCTGGATATTTTGTGATATTTTCACACATGTGTATCCTTAGGGAGTGAAAATAATGATGTTTTAAGGTGTGACGCTGTGGTTAATGTCTAGTTAGGTTTAGGCACAAAACCCACTTGATTAGAACTATGAAAAGATCATGGCTTGGGTTAAAATGATCACTGGAGACAAGTTTTCAAATTCCTTAAAGATATTCAACCTTTAATGTCATGGCAACAGTGAACACCATCATTAATTGACATGAGCAAGATTAAGTCGATTAGAGTTTCTAAATGTCGGTTTTGATTATTTTTCGATTAATGGCGCAGCCCTAGTTTGTTGTAAGATTCTTTGTTACATTCTGTTTGAATATGGGTTGGTTGTGCTGTAAATTATGTTGGTGCGTGGTAATGGTGTAATATTCCTCCATGTGCCCCTTTTTAACACGTTCCCTTGAGGTGTCTGCACGGCCCTGGTTAGCTTGTAAAATAGATACAATGGGTTAAGAAAAATTTCAGAGCCCTTCATTATTTTCACATTATGTTGCAGCCTTTTGCTAAAATCATTTAAATTCATTTTTAATCTCATCAATCTACACTCCACATCCCATAATGACAAACTGAAAACAGAATTTTAGAAATTTTTGCAAATTTATTTAAAAGTAAAGGTAACACTACATAATACGGCCCGCGACTTAGAGTGTACCTACTGCTCACTTAGAGCGTACCTACCGCTCACTTTGCACCTAATTTAACAGAAATACTGAGTAACTCTCGCTTTCTAACTCTCTTTCTAACTCTCTTTTTCTAAGTGTCAACAGGCAAATTTCACCCCTATTCCAGAGATGTACTATTCATTATGGTTTGGAAAAATAATATGTTGGGAAATGGGTATACGGTATGGAAATTGGCTAATAACAGGCTGGCTGGTAGCAAACTTACCTCTCTAAAATGCACATCTATGGAAGTCTCGTACTGTCATCCAAGGGCAAAACACAACTATACAGTAATAAATCCACAGAGTCATTCAGAGTTATAAAATGTTTGTGTGATTACACAGAAAACACATGACAGGCACTATTCCTCTCATCCATACTCCGTAAGTACAGTAATTTTTATTTATTTCATTTATCCTTTATTTAACCAGGTGAGTCCCATTGAGATTGACATCTCTTTTACAAGGGAGCCCTGGCCAAGAAGGCAGCAAACCAAAATTACAACAATAAAACATCATAAAACATAAACAGTACATAGATAGGTACAAACTGTAATCAGTGTCTAAGCAGATCTTAATTTCCCTGTAACTAGTGTCTAGGTATAGCCTACCTCTCCTGTGAGTATTGCCAAACTACGGAGAACCGGGCTGTATTATGAA
Organism: Epinephelus lanceolatus; assembly: GCF_041903045.1. Lineage (NCBI taxonomy): Eukaryota > Metazoa > Chordata > Actinopteri > Perciformes > Serranidae > Epinephelus > Epinephelus lanceolatus. Next base: position 39,302,611 of record NC_135755.1, on the reverse strand, counting down.
GTTTGCACTGTTATCCCCTCCTTAGTGTGTAAGTACACTCTAGCTCTCCTGGAGGTACACGCTAATTACGGGGAACCGGGCTGTATTATGAAGTTTGCACTGTTATCCCCTCCTTAGTGTCTAAGTACACTCTAGCTCTCCTGGAGGTACACGCTAACTACGGGGAACCGGGCTGTATTATGAAGTTTGCACTGTTATCCCCTCCTTAGTGTCTAAGTACAGTCTACTACCACTGTAACTAATGTGTAATTAGAGCCAGTGAGTTAGAACACAGTTACTTCAATGTTTCACAAGATAACATCATCTGAAAACAATCCAAAGACGAAACTAAGTGTCCCTGACAACATAAAATAACACATTTCTACTGGTTTTTGTTATTTACGTTCAGTTTTGTTCCTTCTGTTATAAACTGTTCAATTTAGTCTTGATCCTTTATTGTGATCCGTTTGGTTTTTCAAGTCAAAAATAGTCAGTCAAGTCAGTTTCAGTTGACAAATGTACTTTCTAAGTCAAAAGTCAAGTGGAAAAGATCACTGTGGTACTACTATCATACTGGAGTGTGACACCCAGTGATGGAGATGGAAGAATGTATGAGCTCCTCCGTATAAAAGGTGATCTTAATCCAACTCCTTGGGTCAAGGCAGAGATCGGGGTCATGGGCGGCTAGCCATCTCCCTCGTCAGGTTGAATGTCAAATCCACATGTAATTTTCCACAGAATCTCTAAAAAAACATCACCTGTGCAGAAAGAGAGGTATTACTATGTTGCATCATCAACTTCAATTTCTTTTTGTGGTCATTATCTTTATTACGTAAATACATCACAGTAACACAAAGTGTTCAAACTTTTAACTGTAAAGTTTTTCTCGGCATGGAATACTTTATCCTGTCTTTACATTTCACATCATGAATCATTAGCCTTTTAAACCATAACAAGTGGATTACATTTCCTTTTGAACTACAAAGTTTGTGTTTTTAAACATTCTTAACTGTTTTCCACTTAACTATGGATAACAGAACGTATTTCGAAAATGTAGGCTACATCAGTGCGCACACCGTATTACACTTGACCATTCATCGGTCAAATAGCATTCATGACCCATCTGTAATGGTGCAAATGTATACAGTACACTAACACAAATACAAACAGCAAAGGGCCACAAGGCAAAACAAGTGCAGCATTTTAGAGTTACAAGTAGGTCGCGAACAGTAATTGCAATGCCAAGTAAGTGTAGTGTAGAGGGGAAGCACACACACTATATAGCTATGTCCCGATTTGGGGTCTGCGTGCTTGAAGGACGTAGCCTTTGCGGCCGCGTCCTTCAAGGATGCAGGAGCGTCCTCCGAACGCCGCCTCAACCGTTGTGAAATGGGACGGTCTAGCCTTCGGAGGATTTCCTGGTTCCGCGAGCACGTCATGATTTGTGTCGCGTCACGACGCAAGGGGCAAAGGCAGTTAATATTTTGTAGTGTTTTTTTATTATTGTATTTTATTTATTATATTTTCATGGAGGAGGAGTTGCGTCAGCAGCGGCGGAACCGGCTTATCCACCTTATTTTCAAACACGGAAGTAAATAGTGATCAACTGCCGTTTTTTTGTGCGTGACTTCCGGTCAGCCGCTTTCCCTCATGCTTTCCCTTACCGGAGCTAATGGTGCAAGCTAATTTTTTTTCAATTTTCAGTTGTTTATGTTAGTCAGTCAGTTAGTTAGTTAGTCTGTGTATTTTGTATAACGTTAGATAACTGTGCCCACGTTTCCGTTATAACTGAAATTTATTCCCTCTAAACGCGAATAAATCGTGCGTCAATCATAAACTATGAACCAAAAAAGCACAATCTATCCCGAGTGAGACAAACTGCTTGATCCCCGCCTCCAGTGTACCAGCAGAGAACCTGCAGAACCGAATCAGCGAAAAAACACTCCGGGCTACACAGGGGCTACAGTGTGTGTAAACCCACCACCCCCCCTCTTACTATGATTCTCCGATCCCTGACGGAGAAACATTAACCCTACACCGTGAATGTGAATGTGAGTGCCCATAAGTGTGATGTGGTGCATTAAAATTGAGGGACATAGGAGACAGGTGGGGGCAAGGCTGATGGCTACAGCACACTGCTGTCCTGCAGCCCGTGCAGCCATAAGGCACCTGGAACCTGTTCCCATCTGTCCCCCAAGATGTAGGTGTATGTGGTGCTTTAAAATTGGAGAACAGATAAGAATGGGCCGGGGGGCAGCATGGAGGGCTACCGGACACCACTGTCCCATAGCCTGCCCCATCATGAAGCCCCCCAATCCATCCGTGGTCTGCACCTCGAAGAGTGAGTGTATGTGGTGCATTAAAACTGTGGAATGTGTGGTGAGTGAACTAAATGTGGTTTAGGAGGCCAGGCCAGTGTAGGCCCGGCCCGAGGGCTGGAGGGATGGATGGGAGGGGCTAGGAGGTGGCGCCAACCAGACCCCGGCGCCGCGAGGTCCCCAGCACCCATGGACAGCGGGCCAGGTGTGCCCCAAGGAAACCCAACGGGCACCCACCTAACCCCGCCCCCCAAGCAACTGCAGCGTCAGGCCCCCGCAGTGGTCCTGACCTGGGCCACACCGCCCGCTGCAAATCGACCCCCAGCAGAAGGACGAGGCGTGCCACCAGGGTGCACGGACGACGGGCTCCACCCAGCCCCCCCCGAACCCCGACGTGCAGGAGCACAGGCCAACCCGCAACCCCGCCAGTACCCCCCCAGACCGCCACAGACCCAAAGCTGGACCCCCAGCCCATCCGACCCGCCCCCTACCGCCGGCCGCACACCAACGGGCAGGCCCACACTGTGCAGCACCAGAACACCCCCCGCGGGCAGCACCCAGCCCCCACACCAGGCCCCATCAACCATCACTGTAACATTCCACCGATATGGGCTTTATGGCAGAGTGGCCAGATGGAAGCCTCTCCTCAGTGAAAGACATAGGAAAGCTGGCTTGGAGTTTTTCTCACAGTCAGAGTCCTTTAGGTGCTTTTTGCAAACTCCAAGCAGGCCACCCCCTCCCCACGACTATTAAAAACAATGATGTGCAGGCGCGCTTGGCCTGCCAGATCAGCATGTTACGCATTATCTTGCGACAGCGAACTTTTGCTATCTGTTTCCTACACCAGAAACATCAACATTAAATGTCCTTTTTATTCTCAGTGACAGTTCCATTAATATTTAACTGTAGTATAGAGTTGTATTTGGTTTGTGATTTTTCTAAATTAAAGATGTAGGCAGTCTGCTTTCAGTTTATACGTCATCAAATTTGCTTTACAGCTCACTTAATTTTACTTTCTCCCCATCATTTAAAGGGATAGTTCACCCAAAATCAAAATTCAGTCATCATCCACCAATTGTGATTTAAGAGGGAGCTGTTCATTTTCCAATAAGATACTTTTTTAAATCCAGATTTATCAAGAAAAAGACAAACATTAATTGTTATTGCCTTGTGATTTGTCAAGAGTGTAGATAAAACCATCACAACCGTGATACTGTCCTTATCAAATGTTTTGGATACAAGCCAAAAGTCTATACGAGAACGTCTGGAACAATCCTTATTACTCCACGTGTAAATCTGACTCTTTGGAAATTTCTCTCTCCATATATCAGTTCTTCCTCAGTTCAATCCTTGCCTTTGGTTTGATTTATTCTTTTGAGCTTTGTTCCTTCCCAGCTTATCTGAGTTCTGTTGTATGGTTGTGCTCTATAGATTTAATTGCAAACTACAACTGTTTAGTAAGTTAAAGATGTGTTGCTGATTACAGCTTGAAGTGGCGATGAGGTCTTAAAATATTTTGAGAAAGTCTTTTAAAAACGTATTGAAATTAACTTCAGGATTCCTGCATATACTCTGGTAATGTATGATAATAAAAAAGCAACTCAAATTAGAAATGATAATTTCAGTTCTCATGAATGTTTGTCTTTAAAACGCCAAAAGGTTTACATGGATTGTCTAAACAAATGCCTGTTTTCTCCCTAGATGGACAATCGGAGGTAATTAAGGAGGCACCAGCAGTCAAGCAAGTGAACAGACAGTTTGAAATGATCTGACAACAGTTTCTCACGCACAATATGTATTGCCTAAATTGAATGTATCCTAACACCTTGTATCTTTAGAAATTGCTTTGACACTTAGCTGCTATGCTAACGGCTACTATGAGAGCACAGTCAGACTGAATAATACAGGGAAACGAAATGGCAATTCTGAGTATCAGGCTAGCAATGCATTGAGTTGAGCTCACACTGCATACTCAGAAAGCCTTGATAATTTAGTATACATGCGGGCGTTTCTTGCATACCTAATCCACATACTATGCAGCTGAAATACTACATACTTAATCTGACATACTTAGCATGAATAGTAGATTAGTAATACATTATGATGGACAGCATGACAGCTCCTCAAGTAAAGCCAAAACATCTCAATCGCCCCCTGGTGGCTGGCTGTAGTATAGGACATAAAGTCCGCCCTCTCCATGTTGTCAAGTGGAACATGGGCCAAACTCAAAAAAACTCCAAATACACATAATTTATTATTATTTTTTTTTTTTGTAGGTAGGTAGTTCTTATGCTGATGTTACTTATAGATGAAAGATGCTTCTATTTCCAGTTTTGCCCTGCAATTAATGTATATGGAGATCTAGTCAAAATAACTTACTTGTAGAGCACAGGAGCAGCTGCTGAAGAAGCTGCTCAATATTTTAGACTTGCAGTATGGACAGTACAACACAAAAGTTATGAATATCACTTTAAAGGATAAAACTGGTGTAGTGTTTACTTATTATAAACATGGCCTGTGAAAAGAGCAAAATCTGCAATGCTTTTCTGTGAATAACTATGGTCTATCTATCCACCGCCAGAAATATACATTTCATATCATGTAACTCCATGGTATTCAAAAATAAAACAAGTCACAGATTTGCAATTTTTCTTTGGGCTGCACAGCTTTTTTTAAACAATATTTTTCAAGATAACATACTGATGATTACTGTATGATTATACTGCAAGGGTCCGGGTATCATCAGATAATTCGTAATTCATTCGTAATTCAAAAACCAAAAACAGTTAATCTGTTATTTCATTCAAAACAAAAAACCAAGAAAAACATTTTTGGTGTCAGAATCAAATAATGAAAAACCAACCAAACCCTGCCCGTTTTTGGTTTTTGCCGATTCGTTTTACCGTTATTCCTTTTTGGACTGAATATTGAACAGGTCTGTGGACATTCAGCCAATTCGTTTATGCGTTTGAAACCAAAAACGGAAGTCACGTGATTTGTTTCCTTTTTTCATTTTAGACCATAAACGAAAAACGAAATCACGTGATCTATTCCTTTTTGTTTCCAAAGGAAAAACCAGAAAACCAATTTTGGTTTTTGCAAATTCCTTTTTTCATTTCTCATTTGGGACAGACAGTAGCGTGGTCGGCAGACAGGAAGTGGAAGTGAAGTGTAAAAACGACAAAATAAAATCCAAGAGGGTAGAATCATATATATATATATACATATATATATGATATTTATGGGTAGAATGGCCATTCTATTAAAAATGTAACACCCAACATTATGCATTAAGCACAGAATCTAATAAAATAAATAAATAGGCCTACATATGATATGCATATGAAATATATTTTATCCAAAAAATGTGTGATATATTATTTAGTTGCGTAGTGTGAATTAATAGCCTAATTAATTACATATGTGGAAATAGCCTGTGTCGTCCTTTGTTAACCATTTCACATACAGATGTTACTCATTTCAATGCCGCAGCCACAGTGAAGGGGGTGAAATAATTGATCCAGGAGTAGCTGCAGTGCGCAACAACAACCAGCAGGTGGCACATGTGAGCAGAGATGCAGCATCCAACTGAAACTGTTTGAGAATTAGCAGTACTGTTATATTTTCTGCCGGACCTGTACAGTATACTAACTCATTACACAGTCTTAATTTCGTAAAGGACATTTATACTATGGTATTTCCACAAGGGTTAGTGTCAGGTCCCCTATTATTTAGCCTAATGATCTCTCTCAACAGTGTCATGATGTAGAACTGCAAATGTATGTGTGACATAAAGGGTATTTATGTGTATCCGCCCGCTAAATTGTGACATTATTTTATGCATATGATATCGATTTTGTATGTTTACAGATACCATACAGATGCCCCCCATTCAATTTAAAGCATAACTGATTTGAGTAAAGGCACGAGAGTTGGCAGTTACACCTAGAGTAAAGCTACTGAAGACCAGCAAAATGTTTTCATTTATTCTTTCAGGTGGGTAAATGTCACCTAAGCACCTTCAGATTTTGTCAGTAGTGTACCCTTAATAGATAACTTGTTTATATGGTTTGTATTGTGCTTCATGATATTGTTTGAGGGAACTGTAACGTAAGGTAACTGCATATGAGTGGATGCAACCGTCACTAATGCTAGCGTAGTTCCTCAGAGATTTAAGCTGTTATTACTTTCATTTTGACAATCTAACCTGTGACGACACATTAGCTAAGGTTGTAAGGACTGTAACTGTTGGTAGCTGTTGTTGATTTTGTTAAAATATGTTGAATTGTAATTTTATGGGTTATTGTTTGACGGACGATTGAGCTAAGCTAACTAACGCTAACGTCAGCTGTCACTTGTTGCCATAGGAACGGTAAACATTCATATATGGGCTAATGGGATGTGGGAGTGCAGAATCAAGCTTCATTGTAAATATAGTTAAAGCCTTTGGAAACACAGCTTGAAATAGTAAAAATGCATATATTATATCAAAGTTGAGTGTCTCATTAATCATCCACAAAAGTCTGAGTGAAAATAACCATTCATAACTATTAGAAAACCTGGTTTAAAAACAGCTCGTTTTGCTGTTTAGACCACTTGCCAGGACAGAGTGGGCGTGGCAGATAATGCTCTGATTGACAGCTCCCTCGTTTTGATTGACATCTCCCTGGCTCAGTTTGAGCCCTCTGATGATTCAGAGGACGAAGCAGAAGCCCTGCCAGCTAAAAATAATTCCTTTCAGGTGGTCACTGAATGGTAAGTTTCAAAATGTTTTGTGATTCATATTAATGTTACTTCGTAGAATAGACCCTCAAAGTGGGAGAGACCGGTACCGGCCAGCCGTCTCTCTGGCGTTGTGTAGAAGTATTTGCCCGCCTCGAATAATTTGCCCCTCCGGCTAAAATTGTGTTGTTTCCCGCAGCATCACCTCTGCGATTGGGGATATGTTTATGCGTAGCAAAGCTAACTGCTTGGGGTTGGGGTTAGGGGTGAGGAAGGGTGCACATTACGTCCCCTCCACGCGAACCGACACCGGAACCGGGCCTGGGGGGCAAGCCCGGCCGCTCACAAGCCGCCTCTTCCTGCAGCTCCACGCTGGCTCGGATTGTCTGGGCTCTGGAGCCGGTCAACCTGATTCGAGTGCTGCTGGGAGCCCGCCGGAGGCAGAGCCTCTGCTGGGTCGCAGCCGAGCGGTTCAGCCAGTTTACAATCTGTATTTTCTAAACATCAGACTAGAAAGCTGTTTCTCAGACTCCACTAAACAATAAAATAATTTTAAGTAACACTGCTGTCCTGAGCTCTATAAAATCTGTCATCTGACGTTTTCATTCTGCTGAATAAAAGTTTTAGTTTAGATAATCAAGATATTTTTCTGTCATGCCACCTTGATTATTCCAGTGAGCTTTCAGTTTTGGCTCAGACTCAAAGAGGCAGATTTAGCTGGAGCAGAAGGTTTTGTTGCGCTGCCACTGGGGGGCGGGATGAGACAACTGACGGATGATTTATGATTGGTTTGGAATTTAATGCATAATAAATCTCAGAGATAACCACGGCCAAATCAAACCCAATTTCAAGAATGTACAAAAACTTAAAAGACAGATATTTCAAATTTGGATGGAAACTGAATTCTAATTGTTTTTACATGTTTAATATTATGTACATAAGACCCTAAATTAAATTACATAGTTAGAAGGCTATTGTGGATTTGGGTTTCCAGAGGCTTTAAGATACATTGTAGGCCTATTTAACATGCGACGTGGGATTCTAGTAGGTAGTAAACTTTTAGAAAATAGCTTAATTTGTAATACCATTTAATTTATTCTAATCTTTGGGTTAGGCTATAGTTTTCTATAAAATATACTAGTCATAAGAATTGGGACAGTGTACAATTTTTAACATAAAAGATGCACTGCACCAGAATTAGCTCAAAGCTAATTTATATCCGCAGTCCCCCACAATCAAAACATACAACAGCACAACAACAAACAATAGGCTACAAAGCAAAAAACACACAGCACACACCATACAAAATACAAAGCTACACACACATATACACACATGGGGCGGGAGGCTTATTATATTCTACAGTCATTGTTAGTTCAGTACCGATCAGCTCACGAAAACACAAATCTGCACATTTTACAGAAAACTGCTTCCTTACACTCTGTTCTATCAAGAAAAGTATCGATACTGCAAACAAAAAAATGAAGAGATCACGTGATTTTGTTTTTTGTTTTTAGTTTAAAATGAAAAAAGGAAAAAACCACGTGACTTCCGTTTTTGGTTTCAAACGCAAAAACGAATTGGCTGAATGTCCGCAGACCTGTTGAATATTCAATCCAAAAAGGAATAACGGTAAAACAAATCGGCAAAAACCAAAAATGGGCAGGGTTTGATTGTTTTTTTGTTATTTGATTCTGACACCAAAAACGTTTTTCTTGGGTACTCTTGTTTTTTTGTTTTGAATCAAATAACAGATTTACCGTTTTTGGTTTTTGAATTACGAATGAATTACAAATTATCCGATGATACCCGGACCTGCGAGTGTCATGTTTTGAAAAAGTTTATTATAGATTGTTGCTCATGCCCATGCAGTAGAATAGGTGGGGGCTTTCCAGTGTTACTGGATGGGCGGGGCAGGGAGCTATCTGGTTTCTGCTATTAGGGATTGTGACTGAAAACATGTCATTTGGGCCCAGGGTTTAAAATATTGAAATATTCCAACTTTTTTTTTTTTCATATAAAAACAATATTTTGAAATTCAAACACTATATTGAACAATTATATAAAGTAACTGCTGAATACCTTTACATTTACAGAGATTGGCTTTCGCTGTTTTAATGTATAATGACTTACTATTATTGTTTTTCTGTCAAATGAAAGTTTTTGACATTTGTTCAGATTACTAAAATGATTGTTTAATAAATTTACAGATATTATCTTTAAATATACCTATTAATGTATTTTGATGTACAGTGTTTAATTTTCCATTGTCCAATTCTCTAAAATAACTAATACTGTACATGTGCAGAAATTCCTATTTGATTAAAGGTACATATTTTGTTTATACATTGTGTCATTGTTTTTCTACTTGGGGAAACCACAAACCACTGTCCAACGAACATTTTTAAATCTTGTAATTCTTTAAAATTACAGATTAATATTGTAAATGGGCAGACATTTATTGTTGGTTCAATGCATTTATAACATTTTTATACATCATTTCTCAGTCATTGTACATGAAAGAACTGTATTAAAAACAGGAAATTACATGAAAAATACTAAATACCTTAAAAGGCCTTAAATGTAGCTATTTTTGATGTATTTGTAATGTATTTAGCTTGTTTTTCCACTGTCCAATGGTTGTTTTTTAATATACTAATTATCTAAAATGACAGATTAATACTGTAAATTTGCAGATATTTATCTTAAGTGTTATGAACCTACTTCGTTTTTATACATTATAACTTTGTTATTGTACATGGAAAAATAGTATTTTAACATGAAATTACTGTAGATAGACTTGGCTGTTTCCTAAAATAAATAATGTATACCGTGAAATTACAGAGATTATGTGTATTTTAATTAATTTTGACTGTAACATCTACTCTGTATTTTTATTGTATGTTATTGTATTGTTATTGTATGTAGTTCTGTGATATAGTTATTTACTGTCATTTTACAATATCCGTTTGGAAACTTTGCTGCCAGTGCTGTTTTGTTTTTTTTACAGTGTATGCTGTACATACTGCAAAGCCCATTAGGGCAAACTACTGATTTGTGATATTGGGCTAATTGACTTGACTTGAAAAAAACCCATCTGACATTAAAGCCACAACCGCCATTTATCAGGGTCCAAGCAGATTGCAAACATTTTAAATTCTTGTTTCTTTCTTCTTGTTTCTTCAAAACACTTGCTGTTCTTTAAAGTTATTCATGGTGGGCATCACATATGCTGATGATCTTCAGACATAGGCCTAGATAAATTTATTTTCAAAAACAATAGATGTGGCTTATGATCTTCTGTGAGAACTTGCTTCACATGACTACATCTGTACTGATTTTTTTTTTCGCTCAAGATCTGGAATGCATCACATGTCTCTTATATACACAAATAGTCGCACTCTGTGAAAAATTATCCTGGAAAATGCAAAGATTCAGACCACCTGCGGGATGGCAAAAGCGGGATTCAAACTCGTAACCTTTGAATTAAAAGACAACCACCTGACCAATGAGCAAATCAGCTGATCATTGTAGGTTTTCACAGGAGGAATTATGAATTGAATAAAGTTGTTTTTACTTGAGTTGAATAAACTGGATATTTGAGATTTGTCAAGGGAGATTGGGAATTTTAGTTTGAAAATTAATAAAGTAGCATAGGATATGGCATGTCAACTGTAAAACCACATGAGTTCACAGCAGCTGGGCAGAAACAGAAGATCTACCCAGGAGCAGGTAGTTTCTTGACAACCTTTTCACCCCTGCCCACTGGCTCCTAAGCCAGACAGCCAAACCAGCCTCAGAAACAGAATGCAGAGAGGGAGGTCACCAGACTTACAATATTCACAACAATTTAACTGATGAGGATACAATCTTCAAAAAGTTCATAAACAACCTGTCGCTTCCTGGTGTACTGTCAGAGACTTTAGTGAAAGTGTAGTTTGCCAGCCTAGGGATTCAAACCTTGAACCTCAGTATCCCGAAAAGCAGGTGACTTACACACTGCTCCACCAGAAAGACATGGCATCTCACACAGCTTCTGATAACTTGAGGTAGTAATACCACATGTGCAAAACTTGATTTTTTCTTGTCTTTTTAAGCTTAAAGTGTGTACAACAGTCAAATCGTTGGTAATAAAATTCTGATAATAAAATAAAATAAAATAAAATAAAATAATCACATCATTCTGCTGGTTTCAGGTGCATTGTCAAATATTTTGGTGACGTTTGGTAAGAAAATAGATTAAACTGAAAAAGTTGTACATACAGTACAAAGTACCACAAGATACTGACTATCATTGTGGACTTGCCATCAAATTGATCTGAACACCATTTGAAACATGTGATATCTAGTATCCAAAGAATGTCTGTGTCAATTTTAGCAGCATTTGAATGATGATCTCTGGAGCTGATAATGAGATATAAACTTTTTAACATTTGTGGCACCTTCTAGTTGCAGGATATCCTAAGACTACTAAGCAAAGCTTGTACAGAGCATCCACACATGTGCACCAAGTTTAGTTTCAATTGCTTCAGCCAGTTTGATTTATGAGTATTAACGTGCAATTGAACTTTAAGATAAATGGTTGAAAATGGCTAACTTGAAAATGGATTGACATTTAAAATGTCCTTGATAATGTTAGATCAGCAATGTCTGTAAATGATCCTGCTTGAGTTTCAGGACGATTGGACCACTGGTCTGGAACAAATTCAAAATTGAGAAAAGGTCACAAAATTTGACATTTTTAGAGCAGAAGACCATTGGAGCAGAGACAATTGCCAGATAATTGCGAGAATGTAAACTTGATTGTTACAGCACCTATTGACCTTGAGGTCAGTAAGTATCATTTTTGGTCCTAAGTAGTGGGTGGAATTTGCAACCCACTTGCCAATTTTGGTGAGTTTTCATCATACAGTTTTTGCTGTACAAACACTTACAGCAAAGAAGAAGAAGAAGAACAAGAACAAGAAGAAGAAGAAGGAGAAGGAAGGAAGGAATAATGACAACAAAAACAATATATCAGGTGCGGAGAAGGTCACGCAGACAAATAAATTAAAAAAGTAATTTTTTCTCTGGAAACTCACCAGCACCCATAATGAGACCTGGAGCAGAGTCTTTGGTATGGACAGTCCCAGACACATAAGGGTTGTCCGCCCAGCGCAGGTGGAGGTGGAGATGACAGTCCGGCTGCAGAACGCAAATATGCAGAGAGAATTTAATGTGAGGATAAAAATGTCATTCTACCACAGTGCATACATTTCTTCTACCATCAAACAAACTGTCTCGCAGTGGACTCATGACAGTGAATTTTAACACAAGAAAATAGTATCACTAAAGTGAAATAATGGGTGAACTGTAGACACTCACTCACTCAGTCATGTTTATTGTCTTGCCACACGGATACTCCTGCTAATCCTGCTGCAAATACAGCTCAGTATTGAGATTGAGGGCTCTTATTCATGTAGCCCTGGCTAGAATTCATCTAGACACCAGGATATAAATATTCAAATAAAAACACAAGAAGTTTGTGCTCTAAAGAAAGGATCAGCACTCAGTGAAAAACCTCCTAAGCTCTATGATAAGCTATTATGGCAAGGCTTAACTATACAGACCAGTGAGCAGTGATAACTAACATGTCTTTGGGGTCATCGGGTGGAAACCTCCTTTCACCAGTGTTTCGTCTAGTTGGTCCCACGACACCTCCAGGAGGCTAGACAGTGATCTCTGGCGTCCCAGAGACACTCCCCTAATGCCAGGTCTCACTGCTCCCCGCACCAACCCAATAACCTCCTTTACCTTACTTACGCATGGCTTTTTCAGCCCAAACAGCACTGCCACCTTCAACCAAACCCAGGCTCCATACATGCGAGCTCCAGGTAGAAACAGTGCTGATACTACCTTTCCTAGCACATTCACCATACTCTATCTCACACGCTACATAGCATAACTCCAATATAAGCTAAAGTTAAACTCCTTTAACTAACAGGATTAGCAAACACACTCACCTTGCAGCATGGTCTCAAACAAAAGGGATTCAAATAGGCCACTCCCACACTTAAATAACCTTCCTCTTCCTGGATTTCCTCCTGAGAGGAAATGGATCTCTCCACCTGATCTCAAGGAGTTATGTACTCTGCATAGTAGTTCCCCCTGCTGGCCCCCAACTGACATTATTTCTTCTCACCCATATCCATTGGCTTGCTCTACCTGCTTCATCTGACATTTCCTTCACTGTCTTCCTCACACTCTGTCCCTGCACTCGGAGTTCCCCCAGGAGAGAGACAGCTGATCTTGCTATGAATCCCCTACACCCCACTTCCACTGGACAAATCCTAGTTTTCCATCCTCGCTGCTCAGCTTCTGCTCCTAAGTCTGCATATCTAAGCTTTTTTCTTTCATAGGCGTCTTCCACTGAGTCTTCCCAAGGAACTGTCAGCTCAATGAAATAAACTATCCGTTGACTCACTGACCACAACACTATGTCAGGCCTCTGCTTGGTACAAACTATTTCCTGGGGAACAACAATCTTTCCCCCTAAATCTACTTGCATTTCCCAATCACAAGCACCTTCTAGGCGGCCACACCCTTGCCTCCTTACTACCTTATCCCTTCTATATTTCTCCCCCTCACGGACAAACTGAATTGCTAAACTCCTATCCTTAACACCCTCTGAATTCACCTGTCTTCGTTTCCCTTTGATGCCTGCAGCTAAACATTTCAACACCTGGTTATGTCACCATGTATATCGGCCTTGTGACAAGCTAACTTTACAGCCTGACAAAATATGCCTTAAGGTTGCAGTACCTGAACACAATGGGCATGATGGGTCCCCATTTACCCACAGTTTCAGGTTCTGGGGGGTTGGTAACACATCCTATGTAGCCCCTATCAGGAATCTAATACGATTCTCCTCCATACTCCACAGGTACCTCCAACTAAGCTTCCTCCTCTCTACACTTTCCCAATTCAACCACTGTCCCTGTTTAGCCTGGGCCACTACCGTTGCACCCCTTAATATCTCCTGTCTACGTATCTGTTCCATGACCAGCTTTCTTTTATCTCTGAGACCTGCTTTATTCCATACCGGTTTGCCTGAGCCAAGCCCCAGGCCTCCCCAGCCAAACTGAACATTACCTACAATCTCTGCATGCCTAAGAGCTGTCTCTGCCTCCTGTACTGCCAATCTTGGGTTCCACTTCCTCCCCTCGGTTGGATTTGGAACCACACTCCTAACTACCACGTCCTTACTAACAGATAACAAGAGCTCTGTCCTGACCTTGGTACATTTAAATTCCTGTTAAACTAGATACTGGCAGCTGAAGTATCCCTTTTCCATACAATGCAACACTACTTAGGCACCTAGGAGCCCCCAACCACTTCCTAATATAGGAGCTAACCGACCTTTCAATTCTCTCCACAACGGATATTGGAATTTCATAAACTGACAATGGCTACATTAACCTAGGATATAGCCCACATTGCAAACACCACAACTTCAACTTTCCTGGAAGTTTTGATTTATCTATTCTATTCAATCCTTCCGCCACATCTTTTCTAAATTTCACCACCTGTTCCTCATCATTCAACTCCACATTGTACCACCTACCTTAAGCTCTTTACTGACTTTTCCCTAATTGTTGGGATTCCCCATCATCTATGACAAACTTCCTATCACTTAACTTCCCTCTACGTATCAGGATGCTTCTAGACTTACTAGGCTTGATCTTCATGCTGGCCCACTTGAGGTTCTTATTTACCTTCTCTAGTAGCCTCTTTGTACATGGCATTGTTGTGGTCACCAGTGTCATGTCATCCATGTAAGCCCTAACTGGTGGAAGATGCAACCCGTTCTGCCGTCTCTCCCCACCTGCCACCCACTTAGAAGCCCTGATGATTACTTCCATCGCCATAGTAAATGCTAATGGAGAAATTGTACACCCTGCCATGATGCCTATTTCTAGCCTCTGCCAACCTGTTGTGAAACCTGCCGTACTTAGACACAACCTAATATCCTGAAAATATGCCTTCACTTATTAAGCTACTCCTTTTGTTGGGAATAGAATGATTTTATGTGTTTTACTATAAGTTGTGTTTCACTATATAAGTTTTAGATGTGTGAACAATGAGAATACTGAGATGATTTCAGCTGATCTGAATGTGTTTGCTTTGCAGAAGTGGAGAAGTACAGGAGAGGAAGAGACATGAAGTCTGAGGAGCACATACCGCAATGCTTAGATAATTAGTTTCATATATGGTAAAAAGAATAGAAAGTGATATACAGATAGTAAGGTACAGCACGTGTAGGGCGTTGTGTTGTTCTCTTGTCTTTCAATACAGGAACCACGCCCCCACCGCCAGCGGGAAGGAGTCAGATTAACATGAGGCAGGGGCGTGGTGTGGTGAAGGAGGAAGTGGAACTGCCAATGAGAAGAGCACAACGCCTTGCGTGCACAATGACACTCTGTTACGCTCAAATATACTGGGTCAGGGAAAGGACAGGAGGTCAGACTTCGTGAACTGACACACCTTTGTTGTTCGTCAGGGACGTGAAGTTGAGACCCAGAGCTCTGTAATTTTATTCCTTTACTGCTTAATAAACTACATTAACTGAGACCGAATATCTTCTCCTATTGCTTCATTAAAGAACATGCAGGACTGAGCTCACACATAGCACATTGGAGAGTAGGATGAGACTCTTAGTCCAACACTTTCTAAGTAGCTAGCTAATCTCTGCGCTAGTACACTAAAGAAAATCTTCCCTTCTACATTCAAGAGAGAAATCATCCGGAATTGGCTAAGGTCCACAGACTCCTTCTCCTTAGGAATGAGGACACCCCCTGCCCTACGCCATGCTCTTGGGATAATTTGTTTCTTCCAAACTATTCTTAGCTGTTTCCACAAAAATGTAAGGATATCAGGTGCACTTTTATAAACCCGGTAGGGGACTCTATTAGGCCCTGGGGCCGAAGAAGCCTTTGCACGCCTGACCACCTCCTGAACTTCCTTCCACCTAGGTGGCCTGACATCCATCTCATGCTCTATCCCTCCTAATGGAGGGATATCCGATGGGAAACCTACTATCCTATTCTTCTCTAAATCTGAATATGTATTTCTCAAATATTCTTCAACCTCTAGCCTTTCTGCTTTGAGCTGCCCTCCCGTTTCCTGGCTGAACAACCCTTTAACAAACTTAAAAGGGTCCCTGAAATAAACTGTCCTTACATGTTCCTTCTTCCTCCTCTTTTTCCTGAGATGCTCTGCCCTTCTAAGAACTGCTAGCCTGCTTCTCAGCTCCTCTTGCAACACATTAATTCCCTCCCTTTCTTCTTCTGTAGCCTTTTCCCACTGCTTTCTTAACTGTCTCCTTTCCTTAACTAACTTCTCTAGTTCTCTTTGCCGCCTAGACTTACCTGACTGTGCCCTCTCACTCCTCTTTCTCTCATGCACCCCGAACCTCTCTGCACCATATGAGTAAATTATATCTCCCATCTTTTCTAACCTTTCGATTACATTTCCCCTAAGCCAGCACTCACCTATAAACTGCCTCTGGTCTGAAAAAAACAAACAAACAAAAAAAAAACAGACCTTAGACTGCAATGATTGACCAGTTAGAAGACTAATGATAGATATTGGATGTCTATATATATATGTATATGTATATTTTATACCTACAATAATAATAATAATGATAATTGTTGTAGCTAGTTTAGATTTGTGCGGTGTGTGTGTGTTTGTATGTGTGAATGTGGGCGTGTGTCTTTGGTGAGGCACTATGGTTGCTATGGTTACCTACACATCTGGGCATAGGTAGTAATCAGCTAGGCAGAGGTTAGATAAGGGAGACACAGGTGATTAGGATCTGGGGAAGCCACACAGTTTTTCAACCGTGCCTGTGTGTGTGACTGTCTAAATGGGTTTGTTGTATTAGTATTTTTGTCCTTTTGGGGGCTCGTTTTAAGTCATTCGGCACCCGGCCTTTTGTAGGTGTTTTTAAGACTCGCATGTTAATAAAGTGTTAAACGCATATACATGGCGGACCTCATTTTTACACATCATCACAAGCTGGAAATGTCTTCAAATTCCCTCAAGTGGCATTTTGTGTAGCTAGATTGCCACTATAATAATGAGAGTGATAATAAAAAAAAACAAAAAACAAAAACGATAATAATAATAATGATAAAATAATGATAATAGCAATATAGTTATAATAATAGTGATAATAATAATAATAATAATAATAATAATAATAATAATAATAATAACTATAATAATAAAATGATAATGATAATAGCAATATAATTATGATAGTGATGATGATGATGATGATAATAATAATAATAATAATACAATGATAATGATAATAACAATAATAACAATAATAATCAAATGCAATTTATACCCTACAAGCAATTCTCTAAATAAAGACCTGAACACAACTGAACGTTTTCTGGGTTCCTTTTGTTCTATTTATGTCTGTATCTGTCTGTCTGTTTGTCTGTCTGTCCCCTATGTCTGATGTTTGTGACAAACAACCCGTGTGAACATATGTTGACAATTGAGCGATTTATGATCACTTTAATAGTGCAAACACGTCATTCCTCTATAGATATAATGCGCTGTAGGAGCGAGTGGCACTGTACCAAGATGGCGGCGCTTTAGGCACGCCCCTCCAATCGGCAGCAGCAGTCAACGTGGCGTCTATGTATATATGTCTATGATGTACATGGGCAAGCACGTGTAATCAGTCTTGCAGCCTAACTTGGTTAACAGCCTAATATGTCAGTCTTTGTTTTTCTTTATTTTAACTGGGATGTCCAGAAACATACAGTCAATCAAAAGTAAGTCTCAGGTAGAGGGGCGGGACTTAGTGTAAACTGCAAGGTACCATGCTGTGGAAAAGAGGTAGAAGTGATATATCTCCATCAAGTGAGCTTTGGATATTTCCTGAGAGCATTAACGTCCATAAATCTGCGGTTGGTTCGGACTTTTGATGATTAATGTTATGGTGTAAAAAAAACCTTAGCATTAGCATAATTAGCATCATTTAGCTTTGCTTTCATACTGTTTGCTGTGCATATGAAGTAGTTGGTTAAGACAAGTTAATGCTTTAGCGTGTGGCATAGTAGCGCCACTAAATTCTAAACCGTACCCAGACCCCGCCCAGAGTACTACTACACCTAGCAGATTATATAGCTACATGGGACAGGTGTTACATAAATGGAGGCACCACTAGGATTGTTTTGATCTGACAATAAAATACTAGCCTTTTGAGCATTGGGAATAATTAGCAATTAGCCTCAAAACGTGAAAACTTTTTGTGATAAGTTATGTTTGGTACGTTGCAAGTATGACAAACAAAATGGTCCATCACAGCTTGATTTGGTTAACTGGTGCAAAGAGGGAGTAGCAGTACAACAACCCTGTTAATATATGGGGTGCCAGAAAACATTTCAGAAGCAGATATACAAGAAACAGCAGAGACTATCAAAGCCTTGGGCAGAGTCAGAGTAAAGAGCAAAATGTTTCACCCTCAACTGAAATCTTTAATGGTGCTTTGTGAGTGCCGTGAAGTGATAGACCCCAGAAGAATCCCAACAGAAGTAATGCCAATAATGGGTGGTAGTGCTTGGAACACAGTACACTACGTAGCTCTGCAAGACACTGGCAGCTCAGATGATTTCAGGGGAAAACAATGGAGGATATCCAGAGACTATGCGCCCCAAATACAGTGGAGAATAGAAGCCCCGAGTCCATCATTCGTGCAGTTGGCGAGATATGGGGCAAAACCAGTAAAGTGCCTGACAGCAACACGTACTGACATCTGAGAACTTTCTCGGGAGTAAGTCCCACTCCAGCAGGAGAAGAATGTCTTGATATCTGGCGAGAGCAGGCCAAATTCATGATTGATGAAGGTGAGTACTCTGAGAAAGAGAAACGCAGAAGAATACTTGAGAGTCTGAAGGGCCCTGCCTTGGGCGGCAATAGAGGCAATAGAGAGCATCTTTGGCGCAACAGAGTCAGGAGAAGACCTCTACATGTTCTTCGGAGCCCTTCGACAACAGCCTGGTGAGGGTTTGTCAGAGTTCCTGCGAAGATTAGAGAGATCCCTCATCAAGGTGGTGCAGGGAGGTGGTCTCCCATTTAGCGCAGCTAACAAAGCCAGAGTTGAGCAGCTCATTAGAGGTTCTTCCTCAGACCTCATGTTACTTCAGTTGAAAGTTAGGAAGCGGAAAGACGATCCCCCTACATTCCTGAAACTGCTGCAAGAAATCCGTAAAGAGGAAGCGCGACAGTTAGCTAGACAGACGCTTAAAAAACAAGTTAAAGCACTAGAAAATAGAATAAGTGTGATGCCTGTGAGATCCACGTCTGACCACCCACCAGAGACTATGACCCAGTCCAGTTGATACAAAGCAGCTTCAAGCTATAAATCTAGTTCCTTCAAAGTGCAGTCTCCCAAAGAGCCTGATGAGTTCTTTTGTTACAGATGTGGAGAAAATGGCCACATTGCTCCGAAGTGTACTGCACCAGAGAACTCACAGAAAGTCATCAAAAAGCTCATACGCTTGGTGCGAGGAGCACAAGATGGAACAAAAGACAACCCTAAAGACACTTCAGACAAGCAAGGTATTGCAAGGGTCCACAAAGTGGAAGTCCCACAGGAGGACACCAGCCTGCCAGAGGGTCTTGTGGGTCCATCAATGATAAGCACTATCAAAGTCAATGATCTGTCTTGTGAGCTGGTACAATGAATCTTTGAATCTTTGAGAGCTGGTACAATGAACACTTGCCAGATATCCTCATACATCCCATCTCTCACTTAGACCTCTGGGGCTTGTCAGACAGTGATTACCCCTACAAAGGTTACGTTGTTGTGGAGATGGAGTTCCCAGAAGAGATGACAGGTGTAAAAGGTCCCATAGTTGTCTTGGCTTTGATCTGTCCTGAGCTGAATCAGCACAACCAGACCCCTGTTATCGTTGGCACCAATGCCTCCCTGTTCCAACGACTGTGGGAGCTGTGGAAAGCGAATGGAGATGAAAAGTCGTTCACTCAATGAGAATCCAGCCCGTGTATGCACCAGTCCAAGCACAGGCTCAGCTCTCTTAAACAGCAGCAGTGGATGATGTTGTTGCACAAGTAAAATGGCAAGGACCTGGTCCACTCTCCATAGCCCCAGGTGAGAGATGTTATGCCACCTGTAAAGTGGACGGGCCAACTCCGACATCAAAAGATGTTATGATTGATGGAGCTACTGTACAGTTACTCCCAGCCGGCGTGCTCGTACAACCAGGTGTGCTCCCGAATGCTGATGTTGACATGAATCTATTCATGGTGCTCATTCACAATGAGTCTCACAAGAAAACCTCCAAACCAGTGGGGACTGTGATAGCAGAGATGTATGCAGTTGATACAGTCACCCCAGTCCAACCATCCAACCTCCCAGCAGATACTATAGATCCAGATCTGTTTGACTTTGGCGACTCCCCTATCTCGGAGGAGTGGAAGAATTGGCTCCGCCAAAATTTAGCACAGAGACTAAATGTCTTCTGTTTGCATGAGTGGGATGTTGGTTTGGCTAAGGGAGTGGAGCACCACATACGCCTGCATGACCCCAGACCATCCAGGGAGAGGTCAAATTATATTTGATTTCAACATAAAAATGTTTCATCATCCAGCTGTTGCTCCTTTATTAACTATATTTGTTTGTTCTTTCAGTTGATTTCTCTTTATTTTTTATTCCTTATAATATATGAAACCACAGCGGAAGCCTACCCAGGGCGCTGAATCTGCTCAGTCCGGCCCTGCAAGTTAAAATTAAAATTAAATTTTTAATCATTTAGCTGTTGTTCCTTTGTTTGTTACATACAGCAGCTGCTAGATGCGGAAATTTTAAAAGAATCTCGTAGTCCCTACGCATCACTGATTGTGGTGGTCCGCAGAAAGAACGGGACAATTCAAATCTGTATTGACTACAGAACCCTCATTGAGTGCCTGATTCATGCCCCCGTGTTGGCATTCACTGATCCCACTAAACCCTATATCTTGCATGTAGATGCCAGCATGAATGTCAAGGGCGCTGTTCTCAACTAAGAGTACCCTGAAGGGCTCAGGCCAGTGGCTTTCGCAAGTCGGAAATTTGCTGCATCTGAGCAGCAATACCCTGTCCACCAGTTGGAATTTCTGGCGCTAAAGTGGTCAGTGGTGGACAAGTTTCACGACTATCTGTATGGTACTAAATTTACCGTAAGAACTGACAATAACCCGTTAACGTATGTGTTAACTTTGGCTAAGCTTAATGCCACAGGACATCGCTGGCTGGCTGCCCTTGCCACTTACGATTTTACCAGGATTTTACCATGATTTTATCAGGATTTTATCAGGCTAGTGGATCAACTTGGAGCTCCAGAAACGGCTGTACCTGAAGTGTTGGCATTCCCAGTGAACCTTGGTCTGAACACCATTGATCAGCTGAGACATACAGACAGCTCAAGAATTGGATCGAGAGATTGGACCTGTGAAAAGAGCACTTGAAAGCCACCAGGTGCTGACTCATGCCAAAAATGACCCACCAAATACAGCACTGCTCATCCGTGAAGGAAATAAGCTGGAGTTGAAGGATGGAATATTCTTCAGAGTAACAAAGAAACTGTGTGGAAGGGAGATCCGACAACTTGTCTTGCCTGAGAGATACTGGACTGTGGTGTTGAGGTCTCTGCACGATGAGTGTGGACACATGGGAGTGGAAAGAACCACTGAGCTGATTAAAGATAGATTCTACTGGCCACGCCTGGCATCTGAGGTCTCAAAAACACTCCCTCAGCGTGCTGCACAGTTGAATCAGATAACAAGTACTGGTCCCTTGGATCTAGTCTGTATTGACTTCCTGCAGTACAACTCTAAACCGTACCCGGGTCCCGCCCAGAGTACTACTACACCTAGCAGATTATATAGCTACATGGGACGGGTGTTACATTCACATTTAACTTGTGGAAAGATCGTTAATTGAAACTAGTTCATTTCAACTGAGACAGCAAACATTATTAAGAGGATGAGCTGTTATGAATCTTGTTGATTTATCCTCAATAGACAGAGCTAAAGACAGGCCATTCTACAAAGAAACGTGATGCTTTCTGTCACAAATAACACTGAAGTATACAAATTATGTTTTTATTTATAATTTTTTTATGACAATTTATCATGATGGGTGTGGTTTTGCAGGATGTGGCAGTGCATGCTTGGCAAGCTCTGTGACCATCTCAGCCTGTGCTCTGATGAACATTTATGAGTTACATTAGTTTTGAAGAACTAATGTAGGTTAGTACTGTTAATTGACACTATTTAGTCAAGTTGGCTTTACAATGTCATAATGTACCCCATATCATGTGCCATGAAAATACTGGATGAAATTTACAGTTTACAAAGAGGTCAAGGCTACCTGGCCTCCAAATTCCCTAGATACCAATCTGATCTAGCATTGGTGGGACCTACCCCACACAGAGGACGTGTGACCATGCTACAACAGGTCAGAGCCAAGTCTAATCCACGGAGGCCCCACTGTGGATCAGAGGTACCTCTGGAGTATCAGAACATCCCACAAATGATACATCAGAATGGGATCTGGGCCCTATTCAGAAAGCAGGATTAGTAAAAACTCTGAGTATGTTAAGCCTGAGATGAGGGAAACTCTTGAGTTTTCCATTTCATAAAGCCAGTTCAGCGTAACCCTCAGTCAGTTACTATGACAACGTACTCCGTGAAGCTGCTGGCTCGCAGGTTTGCTTCATCTAAGCCTGAGGCTGATCACCCGCTGAGCGTGTTGCAGGAAGGAGAGACGTGGCATGTCCTTTTGTGAATAAAGTCGTGGACGTTGATGCACAGTTTATTCAGAGGCTGCTGCGTCAGGAGATGGTGATTTGACCCCGTTTGGATTTCTCACACAATTTCACCTCACAGTCTTTATCTTAGCAATCTGTTCCACACAGATATAACAAATATAACACATTATGGATTTACATTATCATCGGAGCAAATTTTATGTATTGCCCTTCAATTATTCGGCAATGGCAGTTTTCTTCATTACATCAGAGATAATGAACACATTGCTCTGAAAAGTCCATTCATCCATCCATTTTCATCCGCTTATCCGGGGCCGGGTCGCGGGGGCAGCAGCTTTCCAGCTCCTCCTGGGGGAGGAGGCATCCTCCACCTTTTTAAAAAAAAATTCTGTAATTTCATTTGGGTAGGGGGATAATAATTAAATAAATCATGTTTGAGGCACGCCCCTTATTTTCCTAACATATGGGAGGACAAAGTACACAATTCTTATTGGCTGTCAGCTGAGTAGCTGGTCAGCTTTAATTAGCCAGTACAATTCGTGACTTTTTTCACACTCAGGTGGATGAGAAAAAAATGCACAAGGAACTGTTTGTTTTAAGTTATTTTGAAAAGACAGCAGTTGTCAAAGGCAGACACAGCTGGGGACTTACATTTTGCCCACTGGCAAAATTGGTGAACTATTTCCAATGTTAAAATAAGGAATGTTTCAAACATTTGTGTATTACACTGCATGAACACTGAGCATTTCCCAAAAGACAACAACAGGTCACAATAGACTGTAAAACTGAAACGCATCCCTGATACTATGAAACTGAAAATACAATATAAATAGAAGTCTGCTTCCAAGTGAGTGAAAATATCACTGCAGTGCCAATCAGCCAGGATAGCTTCAGTGTCTGGTCTATTTTCTTTCCTAAATATTTTAGTAATAGCTTAGTACCACTGCTTGACGAGCAGCCACACATTAACACACACATGCACACACTAGCAGACAGACAGACAGACACACAGACAGAGACAGAAGATTATGTATGATTACAAAAGAACAGAGGAGCAGAACTGACTTTTAGCCTACTACATCACCCCTGCAGCTTGTTATAAACCTACATTTTTGTTGTTTCAGAGAAAGTAAAGTACCGTAAAAAGGTACCATTGGGTAGTGATACCATTTTACAGGTACTGGAACCCGTACCGTTATCGCTTCCAATATGAATGGTACCCAACCCTACCATCCTCACAATTCTCTCTCTGTTACTGTTGCAACTGACAGGGAGCCCACAGGCAGGTCTTCCAGCTCAAGCATCCAATCTTCATGCTGTGCTAACATCAGTGCACATTGCTAACCACGAACAGCTAAAAGTTTGGTTTGGTTCTATGTGCATCATTCTACATAGCGTGTATTCTGCATGTGGCTGCAGGCACCAGATCATGATTCCTGTACTGTAACAGTTCGGCACAATTACAAAAACCATTACAGCTCAAAATATGCTATTTGCTTAAGTGGCCAGTAGGAGTGACTGTGTCATACGCCACTGTCAAATTCTACCCGAATTTGGTAGATGCTAATTTCAAGCCCTGACACACAAGAGCGACACATTTACTTAAAGCTGCAAACTAAAGGCAGTAATGTATCACCCTGGAGTTCTATTGAGGCCAAACACTGAATATTTCAACTCAGGTAGAGTAAATAGAGAAAAAAGGAAAAGGGACTTTTTATGGTATCAGCACTTACTGCCTTGCAGCTTATTGGCTTGCCATTCATGTCTGTGGTGGGTGGCATCAAGGGTTCCCAGTGTTGTCCTTTGTTATAGGTAATGAGAGTTGTCATTTTGCCATCTACCTTCTGATTGGCCAGGAAGACTCCTTTGATTCCACGCACCTGGGAAACAAAATGGATTTACAACAGTTAGGTTTAACTTTACAAAACACCCATCCTAACTGCTTTTTACAATGTGCATATGTAACTTTTGTTTAACAGTGGCCACTGTGGCCACATAGCCACCATGATGGCACCCATTGCTTTGTGGACTGCCTATGGATTGTAAAAATAATGGACTAGCCACCGTGATGTCGCCCATTGCTTTGTGGACTGCTGTTATGAAGCTTAGAGTTTGGTATTTTGGTCGTCGCCATCTTGGATTTACAACCTGACATTCAAATGTTTGGGCGAGAGGGTGGAGCTGTGGAGGAATGAGGGGGAACCAGAGGACATTACACAGACCCACCTACACTGGCAACCTGACTGAACGCTGCACCTGGCTTGCCATGCTAAATCGCTGCTAACAAATTTAGCTTCCATAATAATCTTTGTGACTTTAGCTAATTGCATACATGGCCACATTCGGCAAACATTACATATAAGAGGAGTAGTGTTAACCTTGTAACGTTATTGTAGTGTTAACTGAAGTTAACATTACCGTATGTAAGTTAATGTTAAAGTGTGTGGTGTGGATAACTGCAATACAGTAGTAAACATGTTAGGTGTCTTGGTGTGCTGATGGCTCAAAAGCCAGCAGATAAAATTTAGCTTCTTTAAATCAGTTAACATTACACCACAAAAAACTGATTAATGTAGTAGTGTAGTATTCTTCCAGCTGAACAGAACTTACAGTTCAACGTTTAGTGAGTGTGTGTTAATATTAATGTTTACTGGTTGAGCTCGGTGTTTGTAGGCTATTTTTTTGCATGCAGGTGCTGTTCATTTCATTGTTGATGACAATCATCAAAACATCTGTTGGAATGAATCTTTGTGTCTCTTTCAGCAAAGGTTACAATACTGAGCGCTGCATCATTTCATGTGCACCCACACCACAAAGCCACAGAAGTGAGTAATAGTTACTTTTCTATCGCTGTTTAGTGTAAAACAATCCAGTAGATGTTTTTTTTAATTTTATTTTTTACATCTAAACTGAAGGAATAGTTTCTTTTTTTTCCCCTCAGTAGCCTACAATATAACACATTCCTCAATATTACAATGGTTTTTTTTTTCCATCCAGCCGCTGTCACTGGAGACAGCTACATCTGGTGTGGGGCTGAGAGAGCTACAGAGACGATGGAACAACCTTTCTACATCCACTGATTCAGCTGAGGTGGTCTGAGGTGGAGAGCCCTCTCCCCTTCTTCATCCAGTCCCTGCGAGCCAGAGCAGTTCTGGGTGTCCTCCTCATCCACTGTGGTGGGAATGACGTGGGAGATATCCCAAGTGTCAACCTCATCACTGCAAAAGAGGAGGACCTGCACCAACTCCACCTGCAGCATCCTAATATGAAGATCATCTTCTCTGGCACCCCCCAGAGACGCAGGTAGAAGGCTGCTGCCAGTCCAAGGTCCGCAGGTTTGTGAACAGCGTTTTGGCTACATATGTTCAATGTTTAAGTAGCAGCTTTGTACATCACCCTCACACAAGGCTTGACACTCCTGGGCTATTTGTGAACGATGCAGTTTATTGTATATTTTTAATTTAACACTTTTGGCCATAACACTGTTCAGTATTACCAGCTCTGCTCTTCCTTGTGCCCTACACCCTCTCCTGTTTACTTTTGTCTTATTCTCTCACCAGTCTTACCACTCCATGGTCTTTGACACTCTGCCCCATGTCTGACGTAGATGTAATAGTTTATTGTTTTCAATTATTACTGTTTTTATCAGTGCGCTGTTCCAAGAACATTACTTACTTAAAGAGAGGTTGTTACTGTGACAAATTTACAGTCAAACACTGTCAGGTTGCCTTATTGTCTCTTACATAGTGACCAAAGTAAACCAAGAGCTATTTCTATCTAGTTAGCTTTAATCAAGAACATAAATGTTAGAATAAATGTTGCCATCCTTGAACATCTGACAATGAAGGATAAAACAACAGATATTACAGTTTGGTGTATTTTTCCTGACATTTTTTATGACACTGAAAAACACTAATTCGCCAAAGTGTCCTATAAGATTCATTACAAGGCGTACGGTAAATCTGAAATAAACCAGACAAGCATTCTGCAGTTATTGAAAAATGCACTCAGTACTTTTTAATCACAGCAATAGAAAACTATCATCACAAATTACAAAAGCATTAAACATTTTTTTTTTTAGTTATTATTGTAGTTATGAATAAAATCAATGTACATAAGCTGTACCAGGTCTCAATCAAATGAAAAAACATGCAAGGACATGCAATATGAATTACTAAACCCAACTGCTTTGAAATTAAAATCTAATTGTCAAATCTTCATTACATACAACAGTGTTTGTATGCCTAATGCATACTCCATACACATGTATCACAGGAGTCACATTTTGCTCCTGGGTGCACTTCTGGTTTGGCCATTTCCAGCTGTTTCCAAATGAAGATCCTTTGGATGTCAAATTAGGAAATACCTTCAGCTGTGAAGGTGGTGAATGTGCTATGGTTGATCCATCACTTGATTCCCATTTCATGTTTTAAGAATTAGCATTTTTAATGTTCCATCAGCTATCTAAATAATTGAGAGAAACTGAAACTGAATCTCTGAATACTAAGGACAGAGAATGACAAAAAAAATGTAAAACTTGGTCTGTCCTTTTATTAGAGGAAGATTTGGAAGTGGTTTTCTGGCATCATAATCACAACCCATTTCAGAACTCAGGATGTTGTCCTGTTGTCTCCCTTCTCTACAGTCTAGATGAATGGCACCAAATACACCGCTCCATACATGAGGTCTTCCCTCTGTTAGCAGTGATCATTCCGGTTTCACAGTGTGGATACCTTTTGAATTACAGTAAAAGACAAACACTTGTAAAGACATAGTGGATCACAATTGATCATATACGTACATATACCAGCTTGACAGGACAGGTGCACGAATAGCTGGTTCAGTTGAAGACTAACTACCTTGTATGGACTTACAGTATTAGGTGACCAAAACTCCTGGATAAAAAAATAGCTTTCTATACATTGTATTGTCCACAATAATGATCAATACTTCATTAATTTAAACCAATAGGTTGCTTGATTCATTATTAGATATAAAAAAGGTCTCTGTATCCTGAGGTCAGTGCTGAAGTGATGAGTCTAAAAGTGTTTACTGCACAGATGTAAAGCCTTGTTAGGAGTCCAGTTCTGTCTTCTTACGCTGAACATCCACTGGTCCAGCCTATCTGCATCACCTAGTGGAAAACTTTACACAGACAAATAAAGGATGTAGAAAGGAATGTATGTGTTAGGTTACCTCCCTCGCTGACATTCCAGCCGACCAAAATCAGTTGCGTATTTTACTCATGATATTAACAAAATAACAAAGTTTTGGTTTGTGGACCATCGAATCTCATGTTAACTTCAATAACTAACTCCAGCTTAACCAAAGACGCAACATCTAGTTAGAATAACGTTGTTTCTTGAACCATGCTGAAACATGGCATTAATATATTTAAATTACACACATATACCTTATTGTAATTGCACAACATTTTAATGTAACATAACTGCTACCTATCCAAGTCTAGCAGTAATGTTACATTGTATTGTGAGATATTGTAATGTGGTGGAGCTTCATTTTCCAACCTCACACAGATGCCCTTTGTTCAAAAGAATTATCACCCTAAATTCTAACACTTCTGTTTTACGTTTTGACTTCGGTGCATGCGGGTTAGCAGCTAGAGCTAGCGAGATAATGAGCTAAGCTAACAAGCCAGAAAAACAAAAATACATGCTAATTAGCGCTTACATATAAATAAAATGATGATAGAATGTCACTTACCAAAAAAACTGGAGTACTGGTGTCCTGAAAGGTCAGTTGGTACAATTTCCTGCACAGCAAGCCTTATTATTTGTCTGATATTTGTATAAAATAGAGCCATAGAGACCAAAACCTTTTTTTTTGCCGTTTTCTTTAGCTGTAAACTTGGGCACACATGGGAGTCTATGGGGATTTGCTCTGTTTTGCAACCAGCCCCTAGTGGCCAGTAGATTAACTGCAGTTTTTGGCACTTCCGCACCAGTGGCATCTGCTGGTCTTTCAAACAGGGGAAGCTCACTTTAAGTTTACATCATAAAATTTGTCATATTGTGGCGAGGCAGTAACTTATAAAAGGAACATTCAATTGAAGCCGTTTTTCAACCACACCCATGCCATAGAACCACAGCAAAACACACCTCAAAGATTTTCAGATGTGTTTAAACGCCTAAACTGTGGTGAAAATGGAAATAAGGAACTCCAGACAGCAGTCAGCACTTTGCGAGTGGAGTCAGAAGACACTCGCAAATATCCGCATGGGACTGAGCTCGAAATGCGACGATGCCGGTGTGTATTTCAAAAGCGCTGTCAATCACAAAGGGGTTCAGCCTTTTAGACAATTCCTCCAATCATTATGCATACACCAAGCGACATCTCCCACCTACCGCTCCATCAGGTCCCAGGGAAGCTGAGCCTCCCTGGAAGTGATGATTTTGTCACATTTATCCAATGACCATCTCGCTTTGCTGCATGAAAAAAACCTGCTCAGCGCTGTCTCATATGAATGCTTGGAGGCTCTGCGTCCACCGTGCTGACACGAGAATGTATGACAGGGAGGTTGCGTTTGAAAACTAGTGATAAACAGCTGATGTTTGCACATCATAGTCATGATGTTAAATGCATCCTAGCGCACGTTTAATGCAATGTAAATTCTTAAATTAATGTATATTATCATAGTAAGATGGCACTGGGGGTCAGCAACCGGTTGCAGCAGCTCTGACTATTTGCACTCTTACTGCATCTTTTTCGTATCTTTAACTTTGTTTTTTATATAGTTTTATTGCTCATTTATATCGTATTGCTGCAGCGTTCTAGTTGTAGTATTACTGGGGAGTAATTTGTTTCTTCTTTGCGTAGTTTTTCTTTAATGTTAACTATGTTAACATACATTCGTGAGGAACTACTTCGTTTCAAACATGGAGCCAACATCCTCGCTGTGCAGATCCCTGAGGAGATATGGAGGGGCACCCGCTGTGGGAAGAAAGCCGACGCTAAGGTCAGCGAGAGGATTGAGAGAGACAGGAAATTCAAGCCTTTCTTGCCATCTATTATCATGGGGAATGTGAGGTCACTCGCCAACAAAGCGGACGACCTGGCAACCCTTGTAAACAACAGTGTGTGTACAGGGAGTGGTGTAACCCCGGACATGTAACCGTGAAGGACTGTGTGTGTACTCCTGATGCAGAGCTCCTGGCGGTGGGACTACGGCCATACTATCTACTGCGGGAGTTTTCACACGCCATCATGGTGGTTGTTTACATTCCCCAGTCAGCTGTTGCAGCCAGTGTGAGTGATGTCATGCACTCAGTGATGGCAGGACTACAGATGCAGCACCCCAGCGCTCTCATCCTGATCAGCGGGGACTTCAATCATGTCTCTCTCTCTCCTGTCCTGACCAACTTTACACAATATGTGGACTGTGCAAGGAGAGAGAATAAAATCCTGGATCTTCTGTATGCCAACGTGAAGAAAGGCTATAATTCTTCTTCTCTCCCTCCACTTGGTGACTCAGACCACAACCTGATACTCCTTGACACCACCTACAGGCTGATGGTGGAACAGCAGGCGGCCAGCACAAGGTCTGTAAAGGTCTGGTGTGATGACACAGCGGAGGCACTGCAGGAGTGTTTTAATGTCACAGACTGGGGACTTTTTATAGAAGACTTCAGCAATGACATAGAGGGTCTCTCTGTCTTGTATGTAGTCTGCATTACAGACTACATACAATTCTGTGAGGACATCATTGTCCTAACAAAAAAGGTTAGCTGCTTTTCAAACAACAAGCCATGGATCAATAAAGGCCGCATTTCCCAGTTAAGAGCGATCTTAGGACTTAAGAGCACAGTTAAAAACATCTTTGGTAAGAAGGGCAGCTAAGATAGGAGTGTTTCCCAGATGCCTTCTTAATGCCTTGCTCTCATGATCGCTCTTTAAGACGCTCTTAACAGGAGCTGACCACTACCGCGGTGCTGAAACTAAATCAATCAATGTCAGGCACATCGATCACCCACCACTGCTACCTAACGCACTAATTCCCTGCTGCTAGTGTGTATGTGTATTCTAACAAATTCTAATGAAAAACTAAGACAATAAATATTTGTTAATGACCTATTTTCATGACTAAAACAAGACTACATCTAAATAAGTAGTCTTGGTAAGAGAATCATGAGGAAATGTATTATATTTATACAAAAATATGAAAGACGGACAAAAGGACAAATGAACTTAAGGACCTGCATTGTATCCTGACCACAATGTATCCTACTTGCATTCATCAACGCTGTGTCTCTGCTAATGATCATCTTAACGTGACCAGTTCACGGAAGGACAAAATTGACAGATTTATGGACTATATATTCTCGGAACCCATCGGCTGTATTCGGCGTCTGACTTCCGGCAGACGGCAATACAGCCTCTGGGGGCAGACCCCCAATTTTTTGGCATTCCAGTTTGATTTGGGCGGAGGAGGCGAATTTCCGTTTCCGACTTCCGTTTATATATAAGTAAATATGCTGAACCATTGTGATGGCTTCAGAGTTTGCAGTGACGCCAATTATTTTTCGCCTCGTTAGTTCACCGCACGGACCGTTTAACCTGGCAACAACTGCAGCCGGCTCAAACGTGATTGGTCAATATCACGCAGACTACAAACAGCCTACAACCGGAAACCAGGGCTCTTCCGCTCTTCTTCTGGAGGCAAGATCTCCGGGGTTTGCCTACAGACTCTACATTCACTGAATGTAGAGTCTGTATATAGAGACTATGGACTATAGAAATCTACACTGAGAATCAGACAAAACGCCAGGTATAAACTATGAAAACACACCCTCGCTATCGGATCATTATCTGATTACTTTTGATTTCTTTTTACTCGATTACACACCACTCAGCAACAGTCACTATACTAGATGTTTATCAGATAGTACTGTCGCAAAATTTAAGGAAAAGATTACTCCGTCGTTAAATTCAATACCAAGTCCCTCAGTAACAGAGGTTTCCTGTACCGACTTTGATCATTTTGTCGATAGCGCCGTAGGCTCACTGCGAACAACACTTGACTCTATAGCTCCTCTTAAAAAGAAGTTAAAAAAAAACCAAAGAAAGTTCGCTCCTTGGTATAACTCTCAAACCCGTAAGTTAAAACAAATATCGCGAAAATTTGAAAGGAATTGGCGATTAACCAAACTGGAAGAATCTCGTTTAATCTGGACAGACAGTCTCAAAACTTATAAGAGGGGCCTCCGCAATGCCAGAGCAAACTATTACTCAGCATTAATAGAAGACAATAAGAACAACCCCAGGTTTCTTTTCAGCACTGTAGCCAGGCTGACTGAGAGTCAAAGCTCTATTGAGCCTTGTATTCCTTTAGCCCTTAGCCCTTAGCAGTAATGATTTTATGAGCTTTTTTATGGACAAAATTCTAACTATTAGAGGCAAAATTCATGACCTCCTGTTCTCAGATAGTACCTATCTAACCTCAAACACAGCTGTAAGACCTAATATATATTTAGATTGCTTCTCCCCAATTTCTCTTCAAGAATTGACAGCAGTGACTTCATCTAAATCATCAACGTGTCTCTTAGACCCCATCCCAACTAGGCTACTTAAGGAGGTCTTTCCTTTAGTTAACACTCATATATTAGATATGATCAATATATCCTTATTAACAGGCTATGTACCACAGTCTTTTAAGGTAGCTGTAATTAAACCTCTACTAAAAAAGCCCACCCTGGATCCAGAGGTGTTAGCCAACTATAGACCAATATCTAATCCTCCCTTTATGTCAAAGATCCTTGAGAAAGTAGTCACAGACCAGCTGTGTGATTTTCTCCATGATAATAATTTATTTGAGGAATTTCAGTCAGGATTTAGAGTGCATCATAGCACTGAGACAGCACTAGTTAAAATTACAAATGACCTTCTGATTGCTTCAGACAAAGGACTTGTCTCTGTACTTGTTTTATTAGATCTTAGTGCGGCGTTTGACACAATTGACCATCAAATTCTGCTACAGAGACTGGATCACTTAATTGGCCTAAAAGGTTCTGCACTAAGCTGGTTTAAATCTTACTTATCTGATCGTTTTCAGTTTGTTGACGTTCATAATGAATCATCCTTACGTACCAACGTTTGTTTTGGAGTTCCGCAAGGTTCTGTGCTCGGACCAATCCTATTTACTCTATATATGCTTCCTTTAGGTAACATCATTAGAAATCACTCTATAAATTTCCATTGTTATGCGGATGATACTCAGTTGTATTTATCGATGAAGCCAGAAGAAAGTAATCAATTAACTAAACTCCATAACTGCCTTAAAGACATAAAAACTTGGATGAGCACCAATTTCCTGATGTTAAATTCAGACAAAACTGAAGTTATTGTTCTTGGCCCCAAACAACTCAGAGACTCTTTATCTGATGACATAGTTTCTCTAGATGGCATTGCTCTGGCCTCTAGCACTACCATAAGAAACCTCGGAGTAATATTTGATCAAGATTTGTCTTTTAATTCTCATTTAAAACAAACCTCACGGACTGCATTTTTTCATCTGCGTAATATTGCGAAAATTAGGCCTATCGTGACCCGAAAAGATGCAGAAAAATTGGTCCACGCTTTTGTTACCTCTAGGCTGGATTACTGTAACTCTCTATTATCAGGTAGCTCTAGTAAGTCCTTAAAAACTTTCCAGCTAATTCAGAATGCAGCAGCACGTGTACTAACAGGAACTAAGAAACGAGATCATATTTCTCCTGTTTTAGCTTCTCTGCACTGGCTCCCTGTAAAATCCAGAATTGAATTTAAAATCCTACTGTTAACTTATAAAGCTCTAAATGGTCAAGCTCCATCATATCTTAGTGAGCTCATAGTGCCATATTATCCCACCAGAATACTGCGCTCTGAGAACGCAGTGTTACTCGTGGTCCCTAAAGTCTCCAAAAGTAGATCAGGAGCTAGAGCCTTCAGCTATCAGGCTCCTCTCCTGTGGAATCATCTTCCTGTTACAGTCCGGGAGGCAGACACCGTCTCCACATTTAAGACTAGACTTAAGACTTTCCTCTTTGATAAAGCTTATAGTTAGGGCTGGCTCAGGCTTGCGCTGTACCAGCCCCTAGTTAGGCTGACTTAGGCCTAGTCTGCCGGAGGACCCCCTTCTCTCCTTCTCTCTCTCTCTCTCGTATTCTATTACTGCATCTTGCTAACTCGGCCATTCTGGATGTCACTAACTTGGCTTCTTCTCCGGAGCCTTTGTGCTTCACTGTCTCTCAGATTAACTCATATCGCAGCGGTGCCTGGACAGCGTGACGTGTGTGGTTGTGCCGTGGTCCTGCCAGATGCCTCCTGCTGCTGCTGCCATCATTAGTCATTAGTCATACTTCTACTGTTACTATACACATATGACTATTGTCACACATGTATACTGCCAGATATTAATACATACTTTCAACATATTGTACCACAGTAGCCAAAACTATAACTATAATATTATTACTTTCAATAATGTTGTTGTAAGCTACTGTCATTACCTGCATCTCTCTCTCTCTCTCTCTCTCTCTCTCATTGTGTCATGCGGATTACTGTTAATTTATTATGCTGATCTGTTCTGTACGACATCTATTGCACGTCTGTCCGTCCTGGAAGAGGGATCCCTCCTCAGTTGCTCTTCCTGAGGTTTCTACCATTTTTTTTCCCCGTTAAAGGGTTTTGTTTGGGGAGTTTTTCCTTATCCGCTGCGAGGGTCATAAGGACAGAGGGATGTTGTATGCTGTAAAGCCCTGTGAGGCAAATTGTGATTTGTGATATTGGGCTTTATAAATAAAATTGATTGATTGATTGATTGATTGACACAGGCACTGACAGTTGTAAAAGAGTTCGGATGTGTGAAAACACACAGCTGCTACCCAAAGCACTCCCTGCTGCGTGTGTGTGTGTAATTACAGGTAACAGGTGTATCCAAGTAGCAATTACATCCGTTTACGCAGATATAAAATGACCTGTGGGTATAGGTGCACACATTAAGACAGAATGGCAGAAGCAGGGTGCAAGCGGGCCAAGCAGTCACCTGCATTCACCCCAGAGGTGATGACCGTCCTGGTGGATGAAGTATGGCAGCAGTGGGACACACTCTTCGGCGGAACAAAAGGGAAAAATAATTTAATGGCCAAGGACCAGGTGAGAGAGCCAGGGCACAGGTGGTGGCGGACCTGGCGACACTACCCTCACCCCTGACGAGGAGAGGGTCATGTCAATAATTGGCAAGACTGCCTCTGAGGGCATCAAGGAGGGGATAGATGTCTTGGGGGACGAGGGCCTCTCGTCCCACAGTGACTCGGGTGAGGATGAGCCATCTGGGAGCGGGGCCAGAGCAACTCAATCAACCTCCCTGCTCCTCAGCATCAGCCTGCCCGACGAAGATGTCCCCTGCACACTCTCAAGCTCAAGGCCTGTCCCCGTGCGCCAACCCGCACCAGCAAGGCCTGGCGTCCGCTTGCGGGGTGGCCTCACCCGCGGCCCTCTATTACCCACCTGCACCTGCAGCGAGACACTCGTGGGCCTCGAGAGGGAGAAGCTAGCCGTGCTGCGTCGGATCAAGGGCCAGCTGGAAAGATCCACTGCCCTCCAGCAGGAGATGGTAGAATTAAGAAGTTTAGAAGTCGGAGCTGCAGCGGAGACAGCTGGCACTTGCCGAGGTGCAGTTCAACCGACTCTCCATCTCTGTGCCAATCATCCTTCCCCAAGATTCAGGTAGGTGACATGTCTTTTTACTCAATATTTCGGTTTGGTCTATAGTTTGTAACTGTTTTATCTTTGTTTTTTCCCCTTGTCCCTTTGTGCTTTTATTATTTTGTTTAATCTGTTTCTGTAGCCTACTTGGATTTATTAACTGCAAAGTGTATTGAGACCATGTGCCATGGTCATTTTGCAGTGATTTATTAACCCACAATGCGCAATCTATCTCGTTCAATTTATTAATAAACCTCCCTTCATTGCAGGTGATGCAGAACCCATGTGACGGGAAGGGTCCCACTGCTTCAGGCTATCTTATGTTTGAATAAACTTGTTTTCCTTTTCAACCATGTGTTGTGTGAATCACTGCACATTATAAAGTAAGGGTGTCAAAGCTACATACAGATGGTCCCAGGGAAATGATAAAATTTCATGATTTATTCCTGAAGACTACTGTAGAGGCAAAAAAACTTCCTATTTTATCCTGCTCCTACTAATTTAAAGGACAAAGTACTTGACGCGCAGAAGCGCATACGTAAAAAAGGATCCTGTAATATCGGTTGGGAATGCACTGACATTTCAGCAGGCCAATCCTCCTCTGGTTTCCACAGAAACTCGGGGCATGTATCCAGCGTTTTTGGTGATGAATTTGACTGCGCTCATTCCTCTTGAGGCGTCATCAGCAGGATTGTCCTTGCTCCCCACATACCTCCACTGAGATGGGTTTGTACTGTCTCGAATCAGCGCCACTCTGTTGGCAACGTAGGTCTTGAATCTATTGTGCTCATTTCCAATGTATTTGAGGACTGTTTGGCTGTCTGTCCAAAAAACTGAGGGGTTCAAATCCAGGTGTAGTTCCTTCCTCAGCATTTTATCCACTTTTACCAACAGTGTTGCAGCTGCCAACTCTAGTCGTGGTATTGTGATGTGCTTCAGGGAGAGGACTCTGGACTTTCCTAAGACAAAGGTAACGTGCACAACATCCTGCAAATTAACCTGTCTGATGTAACTCACCGAACCATAGCCACTGTCACTGGCGTCTGCGAAGTGATGCAGCTGCGCACTTTTCTGTGCCCCATAGTTTTTAGGCTTCAGGCACCGTGGAACTCTGAAGGTTTTAATGCTCTCCAGGCTGGCTGTCCACTCCCTCCATTGGTCTGAGACAGTCTGGGGCAAAGGTTCATCCCATCGAAGCCTCTGTGGCAGAGAGATTGTAACACCTGCTTAGCTGGTAGTCTGAGAGGAGCCAGAAAACCAAGAGGGTCGAAGATTGAACTCACGACTGAAAGCTTCCCTTTTCTTGTATGTGGCTATTGGTTGGGATGGATATTGAAACAGAAATGGTCGGAGTCCACACACCACTGCAGCCCCAGCGCTCTTTCAGTCTTTGGACCTGTCTTCCAGGTCCAAAGTTCTGACGTCCTTCGCCCTTTGCTCTGGAGGGATGGAAACCAGAACTCCTCAGCTGTTACAAACCCACTGAGTGTGCTGGAACCCACCTTTGCTGCATAATGCAGTGAGATCTTTCACCAGATGAATGGCCTCAGGTTCTTTGGCAACTGACTTCACACAATCACCAACATAAAAGTTATGTCGAACAGTGTCAGCCACTTGAGGAGGAAAACAATTCCAATTGTCATCAGCTGTTTTTCTCAATGCAAAACTTGCACAGCTTGGGGAGGACACAGCACCTAAAATGTGAACCAGCATGCGGTATTCTTCAGGGGCTTTGCTGGTGTCACCTTGTGGCCACCACAGGAAGCGCAGGTAATCTACATTGGATCTACCAACCCTGACCTGGTGAAACATGGATTTGATGTCAGCCATGAATCCAATGGGCTCTTTGCAGAATCTCATTATAACTCCAACAAGAGAATTACTGTAGTAAGATCCGGGCCCTGCAGTAACTCTGTGTTAAGGGATGTGCCTTGAAAAGTGGCTGAACAGTTAAAAACCACTCTAAGTTTCCTCTTCTTTGGGTGGTACACCCCATGGTGCGGTATGTACCACACTTTTCCTAGTGGGTGTTTCAGTTTTTCCTGTGGGACTTTTTCTGCATAACTGTTCTCCAACATGTCGTTGAGGAATGCAATGTACTCCTGCTTGTACTGTTCATCCTTTTTTATCTTTCTTTTTAGGCTCTGCAGGCGTTGCTCAGCAAGTTGGCGGTTGTTTGGCATGTTGACATCGGTTCTCCTGAAAGGTAGCTTTAAGGTGTAGTGTCCGTCCTTTAATGTGGCTTCACTGGCCATTCCCATAAACTTCTTGTCCTCAACTGACATCTCAGCCTCTTCCTGGGATGGTACTTCATTAAAGTCCTGGTTATATTGTGAGATTAGAAGCTCCTCCAAACTTGTGACTGATACTCTATTCACAATTATTGTACTGCCATCCCTCCCATTCCTGAGTGGCCCATTTACAACCCACCCCAGTAGTGTTCGAACTGCATAGGGGCTCTCACCTTGGCTGTTAATAACCTCCCAAAGTTCCAATATCTTCAGAGCATTTGTGCCAATCAGCATTTCCACCTTAGCATCGATACTTGGAATCTTGACTTTGTTCAGATAATCCCACTGTTTTAAGTCATCTTGCCTTGGAAAGCTGCTCAGGGTGACTGGCATTTCATCCTGAGTGAAAACATCAGGAAGAGGCAAGAAGTTGTCGCAGTCCAGTGCTGAAACTTCAATGCCGGAGATGACATGAGATGGGACAAGTTTTTTTGTGATTCATCGTGCTTAAGAGGATGTGTGTCTTTTTACCTTTCAGGTTGAGCTGAGACATGAGGGATTCAGAACAGAAAGTAGCAGTGGAGCCAGGATCCAGGAGGGTGTACACTTGCAGAACTTGGCTGCCTTTTGCTGCTTTGACTTGAACTGGGACAATGGATAACACATTCTCCTGTTCTCCGGCCCCTCTATGACCGCATAAATCTTCAGATCCAGTAGATGCACCATCTTTAACATTTACGTGCAGGACACTTGGGTGGGCTTGCTTGCACACTCTGCAGGTGAGACGTCTTTTGCAATCTCTGCTAATGTGTCCTGTGGAGAGACATCCAAAACATATACCTTTGATCTTTAAAAAGTTGAGCTTGTTCCTGTGTGTTTGTGCCATGAATGCTTTACACATCTCCAGTGTGTGTTTACAGCTGCAGAAGGGACAGGAGGGCTCCAGCAGCTCAGACTGCTTTTCCTATGGGGCAACAGTGACACCTGTAGCAAAACTGCTGCCTGATGACTTGGAGATTTGTGGTTTGGCAGGTGGTCTAATCTTTACAGCCACTTTTCCTTTAACAACTGTCTGGTCTTGAAGGTCACCAAAAACAGGGTCAGCTGCTATGCGGGCTTGTTTTTCAATGAAATGGACAGGGTCCAAAATTCTAACCCTATGACTGCGCTCCTCTTGCAGTTCGTAGGCTTTGCTGTGCCATTTCTCCCGGAGCTCATACGGCAGCTTAAGCACAATGTTTCTCATGCTGGATACTGTGTCTTGTTCCTCCAAGTATTTCATCTCCTCCATGGCATTACAGCTGCTCCTAAGAAACATGGCATACTCCTGCAATGACCTTGAGTCCTCAGATTTAATTTGAGGCCAGGATAAGACCTTTTCCAGATAAGCACAAGAGATTTTGTATTCATTTCCAAAGTTTTCTTTTAACAACTGTTTTGCTTTTTGATATCCTCGGTCTGGAGACATACTCACAGCTCTTGACCAGTTTTTGTGTTTGTCCTTTTGTGTACTGAATAAGGAACTGTAGCCTGTCTCTGTTGTTGTCTGTCTTATTTTCAACCATGTTCCCAAAGGAGTGAATGAAGGACTTGTACTCCAGAATTTGTCCATCGAACTGCAGAATATTTCCTTGTGGTAGGGTGGACAGAAGTTGGGGTTTCACAAGAATCCTTGTCAAGCTGCTCTGATTTTCCAATATTTGTATCATGTGATTCTGTGCTGAGCTGGATGCAGGAGGGTTTTGCTCCAGAGGCAATGACTATGTGTTTTGAGCTGGGGATATAACGGGGGCGCTGAGGTTGGGTGTGGCCATGCTTGACAACTGGCTTCAGGTTGAACAACAGGGTGACTTTGACAGTGCCCTTCATCAAAACCAAAAAAGAGGGACTGAAAGTGGGCTCCTGCTCTGCTTTTAACAACTGGAGCACTTTCATCAGGGAGTGAACTCTGCAGCCTCTCATCCAGTTGTGCATGGGCAGCTGCTGATGCACTGAATTCAAGTCTCTGAACTACAGCTGGAGCTGCAGCAGTTTGGACAGGGTCAAGCGTGGTCATTTCAGCCTCTTTCAGGTAGTTCATTGTGGCTGTAGTGGCTGCTATTTGTGTTTCTAGTTCCAATGTTTCTCTTCTCTTTCTTAGCGTTTGTTCTTGCTCTTCAATGGCATGTTTTTCCTGTAACTTGGCAGCTTGGACCATCAAAGCTGCCCTCTCAGCTTCTGCACTGATGCACAATGCAGAGGATGACGCCAATGCGTTGGATTTGATTGTTTTAAGTGACACCACCGAGCACCCATCTACGTCATCTTATCCTCTTTCCGTGCATCCTCATCCAACATCCGCGCAAATCTTTAAAGTCCTCCAATAGCTCATTAAATTTCAGCATGTTTTCTTTAACCTCCTCAAGATATTCCTTATCAATCAGCAGATTATTCACAATATTCATTCTCCTTGTTAAATGTGAAGCCTTTCCTGATCGCGATGTGCGCAGACGCGCACCAGCGCCATCCACGTCTCCAACAGGATTCATTTCTGCTTCATCCGAACTTGACATTTCATTCACAGAAAAACTCCCACAAAGGCCAACAAAAGCTCATAAACAGCTCTTCTACTTTCCGTTACCCTTGTGTCTTTAGCCAATTCTGTCTTTCTCCATTTACATGAGCACCACTCTTAATTATCTGGTCATGCCGGTCAAAAATAAACAAATCACAGTCTATTAACAAAAAAATCAGCGGTGAAGTCTGTTCCAATATGCTTGAGGTATTTTTCCCAAACGAATAATCTTTCATAAGTGTCCATGTTGGTAGCACATACTTTGTTCCTTTGTTCACTTGAATCTCCAAAGGTTCTCCAGTTTAGATCCACGGCTTGTCATTAACGAATTGTAGAGGCAAAAAAAAATTCCTATTTTGTCCTGCTCCTACTTATTAAACGGACAAAGTGCTTGACGTGCAGAAGCGCACACGTAAAAAAGGAACTTCAGAAGAGCAAAATGGGTTAAATGATGACGACTTGATTTATTGCAAATAAAAATAAAACGATTAAGTAAGAAAGCAACAATTCAAAAGCTTATGCTGCGCTTGGCTGCGGTCAATGACAGTGTTGCCACTGTTCCTGCCATCCCCCATTCACTTTAAAACCTCGGTTGGTCCTGCCCTCACCACCTGAGGAGGGAGGAGCGCACACACGATGGACATGCACAGGTTAGTCAACAAACTCATAATCAAAACTTAAATGTGGCTCCCACAACTACTCATGACATATGTAAAGCGAACACTTTTGCACTTGACTGAACAGATTGAAGATGTTTTACATTATAAAAAATAAACCTCATTGCCTCTGTGCATTGCCTGTTGGCACCTATGTCCTATCGGACTCAAACTTTGCTTTTGGGCACTTAATCATGATGTTTTCTTCTAACTAGATCTTGCTTTTGTTGTATTAACACTCAGATGTACATCGCTATGGTAAAAGCGTCTGCTAAATGAAATTGTAACATTGTAAAGTGTGTGTAATGTGCACCTCAAGCATGACGCACATGCCTCTTCCAGCCTGATGTGCACAGCACAAACAGGAACACACTTGTTATTCCTCATACTTAATTTTCTTATTATTTTTGTTCCGCCAGATTTCAGTGCGTAACTTGTGCCACAGCTTTGAGCACACACAGGGTCTTCATAAAACATATAGATTCAAGATGCAATATGCACAGTAAGGACATGCCTTTCCCTGCAGAATGAAATTCGTTCTTTTCTGTCACCAGTTAATGCTAAACAATATAAATCTGAAGTATAAAATAGATCAAAATATACGGTGCACACTGTTTTAACATGTCCTTGCTTAGTGTAATATTAATCTGCCTGCCGCGGCTGGAGCTGTGAGTGTTTGGTCGCTAAGAAGACTTAAGA
The DNA here is from genome assembly GCF_041903045.1 of Epinephelus lanceolatus. NCBI lineage: Eukaryota > Metazoa > Chordata > Actinopteri > Perciformes > Serranidae > Epinephelus > Epinephelus lanceolatus. The sequence goes on along the minus strand of NC_135755.1, from coordinate 39,260,914 downwards.
GTGGGGCAGCTCAATCTTACAACTCCTTAGTGAAAGATCTTCTTAGCGCTAAGAGCGATCTGGGAAAGACGCAGCCAAAGACATTAAAAGCCTTCTTAACAGGAAGAAGAGGGCGTTCATGTCCAAGGATCACGAGAAACTCAGGGCTGTTCAGAAGGAGCTGAAGAGGAGACTGAGGGAGGCCAAAAACAGCTACAAGGAGAAGACTAAGGCCAAGATGGGACAGAACAACACAAAAGAGGTGTGGAATGAGATGAGGACAATGACAGGCTGTGGGAAAGCCACACCTGGAGTCAAAGGTGGCCCAGAATTTGCAACAGAGCTAAACTTATTCTTCAATAGGTTTGAGACAATAATACCCCCTGCGAGCTCTGTCTGTGGAGTCCCCACCCACCATCACTGTACCCATTCACACCTCTGCTGTAGACTCTGCTCCCCCTGGTCATCATCAGCTTCAGCTGACAGCCCCTCTCCCCACTGCCCCCCTTCACTCCTCAGCCCCCCCTCAACCCACTGGCCCACTCCTTCGGACACTGACGCAACCACAGATACCCCCCTCCTACCCACCACCCACTGCCTCACCCTCACTTCCAGCCAGGTACAGAGGGAGTTCTCCGGACTGAGGTGGAATAAAGCCAGCAGGCTGGACAACATCAGCCCCAGGGTCCTCAGGGTGTGTGCTGGGCAGCTTGCTGGAGTCTTTCAGCACCTCTTTAACCTCTCCTTGAGGTTGAAGAAGGTGCCTGACCTATGGAAGACATCCTGCATCGTCCCAGTACCTAAGAAAGGACGTCCCAGCACTCTCAATGACTACAGGCCGGTGCTAACGTCGCATGTGATGAAGAAATTTGAAAGGCTTGTTCTCCAGCACCTGAGGCCACTGCTCTCTGCCTTCCTGGACCCCCAGCAGTTTGGTTACCAGCAGCACATTGGTGTGGAGAAAGCCATCATCTTCCTCACTCACAAGGCCCTGTCTCACTTGGAGAGTGCTGGAAGCACTGTGAGAGTGATGTTCTTTGACTTCTCCAGTGCCTTCACAGCATTCAACCCAGCCTCCTGAGAGACAAGCTGGTGGATTTGCAACTTCACCCGGACATGTGGTGGACTTTGGATTACCTCACGGGCCGGCCGCAGTACGTCAGGGTGGATGGCTGCATATCCGAGGTGGTGTCCAGTAACACTGGGGTGCCCCAAGGAACTGTTCTGGCACCATTCTTCTTCACCATCTACACCTCTGATTTCTGGTTCAAGTCTGGTTCCTGCCACCTCCAAAAGTTTTCTGACATCATCAACAATAAACTGGAGTGGACTCATGACACAGATGCCCTCTATAGGAAAGGACAGAGCAGGATGTTCTTCCTGAGGAGACTCAGATCGTTTGCCATCTGTAGTGGGTTCCTCAAGACCTTCCACCAGTCTATGGTTGCCAGTGCACTCTTCTTTGCTGTAGTGTGCTGGTGGGGTGGAATCAAGACTGGTGAGGTCAACAGGCTCAACAAGTTTGTGAAGAAAGCCCGCTCTGTGGTGGGACTGGACCTGGACAGTCTGGAGAGAGTGGCTGAGAGGAGGGTGAAGGACAAAATCTGTGCAATCCTGGACAATCCTTCTCACCCTCTGCACAACGAGCTGTGGCTGATGGGCAGCTCATTCAGCCAGCGGATTATCCCTGTCACTTTATTTCATTCAGCACTTTGTCTGACATTTTTTAGTCACTTTCTTCATCTGATGTAGCAACTTTATTGATGTAACAATTTTATTTTATCTTTATCTATTATTATCTTTAATTTTTACATTTTATTTCTTCTCTTTAATCTTATTCTATTTAATGTCCTTTGATTTTGTCTCGTGCTGCGTGATACTTGCGTGGTACTACTGTACTTTCAATAAAGCAATCATACTATAAAATTCACAAAAACTCTGTCTGAATACATTGCTCTTCTTAAAGCCCAACTTGCAGGTTGGAGACCATGGTGAATAAATGTGTAGGAAAATGATGTAGAAACTCGATTAAAACAAAAAACAAAAACATATACACATTACAGTGACTTTTGGGGTCGTTTTTGTGAGAGAATTTTGCTTCTGCATCTAAAAACCCACTAACCGGAAGTGACGTAGCGTAAGGGAGTCCGGCCGAGTTCGATTGAGTGTAACATTAATAAACATGGATCCCAGTACTAGTTTTGAGACTGAAGAGGTTGAAAATGTACATTCATATGCATATGACGGCCCACAGGCTTATAATTATGAGCCTGCTAGGCGTCCAAGAGACCAGGAACAGATCAGAGTTAGGAGAAATAACAGCTACAGGAGAGAAATAGAGCTGTGGTGTGAGGAGAACCAGTGGAGAACTGGGCAGGTGTCTTGGTGAGCGACCAGCATTAGTAACGACAGCTAATGATGTCTAACTGTCTCTGTGTTCACATCACAACATTAAGTTTGCCATCACGTATTAGGTTATAAGAAAGCTACCAATAGTTCTGCCAGTATTAGATAACTAATGCTACTTACCCATAACAGAAACTAATGCGCAAATATCAGCTATCAGACGTATCTTGCTATGCGTGTTATAACTCCGCATTATGGTGTATTGACGTCCGCAGGGGAGAGAGGGAGAGAGAGAGAGATATGAAGATTTCCTGATAATTTTTTGTATGATAGGTGCTCGTGTGGGAACTGCCAGCCCATGTCCTCAGCTGTGGAGAGTATGTGCTGCAGGGAGGTGGATGCCTTCTGGGCTCTAGTGGAGAATCTGACCCCCAGACCAGACATAACATGCCTCACACTGCCCATCAACCCTCACGCCGCCCGCTCCCGTCTCAAACACGAAGGCCTCCCTCTCCGCGGAGCCCGCCCACCCTCGCACATAACCCCGAGCGGCTCCGCACATACCCCCGTGCGGGGCCGCGAGCCTCAGGTCCCACACATAGGTATGTGCGAGGGCGGGCGGGCTCCGCTAGGAACATAATCCTCCTGTCCAAAATAAGCGCTGCACACGACCGCGTTTTTGGTCACAGATGAAGCCGTGAAATCGCGCCTCTTCACCTGCACAAAATGCACCCAAGCATGAAAACTGACTCCACTCCTTTTTCTGTCCGGAAAACGGTGGACTCCATGTCCTGACAGACTCGAGTTTGTGCAACCTGCACAAACACAATAATTTGGCATAATCACAAATGGTAAAATGCACTGTGAACAACCGAAAAAATACTAACTCACAAGTTTACTACCGCTCACTCACTACCACCTACTACTGCGCATTGGACAGAGGCAGGGTCAAGGACACAGAGTCCCTCTCGTGACGTAGTATCAGGCGATGTTGAAAAGAAAGCGTTTTTAGAAGAGAAGCTAAAATGAGCCACTTTTTCCTCTGAATTTGTGCCCTTATGTCGTGTAAACCATAATAAATTCTGAATTAACTTCTCATATGGTAATTTTCAGACAAGGTTATGTATATATTTTTAAAAATATTTAACCTGCAAGTTGCACTTTAATGGGTTTAGTTGACTATTCAATCTGCAATTTCCTATGACCTGTATCCCATACACACCATGTGAAACTGTACATGGGTAACTGTGCACTCAATGGGTATGGACTAGTAGGATATGAATTATAATAATATTTTACAAATAATATTTTTTATTATACAACAGTTAGTTCCGGCCCTGCAATCTGATTGGTCGAGAGACAGTAAAACCGTGATGATATTGGAGTACAACATCACGGTTATTTTACTCTGTATGTATCACTCCGCCTCACAGCTGACTGCAATCAACAATCAAATCAAAACTGACGGTTAGTGTTAGTTAGGTCAGCAGTTGCGTTGTAGGCTAATTAATTCATCCACTGTCAAACAGCCAAAAATATGGATTTATTTCCTAAAATAAGTTTTGAACTGAACTATGAATGGTCATCAGAGGAAGATGAGGGAGAGGAGAAGCTGAATCCATCTGAGCACACATCCAGGTTTGTCAGTGTTTCATCAGCGGAGCTCAATGACTTGGAGAAAAGCAACATACTGTCAGATCAGGAGGCAGAGTCGGCTGTGCCTGTGAAGCGACAGTCCACCATGCAGTCACCAGAGACTTATTTCACCGGCTGCACAATTAATGGAAATGTGCAGATAAATGAGTATAAAGAGTAAGTGCCTGGCGCACCATGTCTGCGTTACATAGCAACGGTGACAGCGGAGTCCGGAGGGAACTATTTTTGTTGGCGGAAGACAAATAAAATGCTTAAATTATCTATTTTGTCCTCATTTTTCAACATTTCTTAATCAGCCTTGCTTATTTAACTGTTGAACTGTTGTATAAAAGCAATATCACACTTGAGCTCGTGATGTTGTACTGTGATATCGTGACGGCTGTGATTCGGTCGTAGGAGACAATCAAAGACAATCACAGACAATCACAGCCGTGACGATATCACAGTACAACATCACTCCCTCTCGTGTGATATTGCTTAAGTAATTATTTTCATTATTTTACAAAAAGCATTATGGCCTTTTATAATTAACGCTATACGATTGGAACCACACCATCTTCTAAGAGTATTATACTAGGCAGGCTAACTTACAGAAACACTGTGAGAGTCCACCCTCCCCTTCTTTTTCCCCCTCCTTATGTCTCTCTCATGACACATGGGCACAGCTTGAACAGCGCCTTGGCTCTGGTCACTTTCGTCAGTCCTGACATTTGTGGCGTACAGCATGCATACAGTTTGTGGCTTTTGGGCCAGGTGGTTGATCAACATGTATTTTTACTATCTCATGCACCTTGTTGTGTCATTCTATATTCTTTGCTGATGATACTAAATATGACAGCTGGTTTAGCGTTCGCTCTGTGCAGAAGCACCTCCACTTCATAACACAAGTGTTTTTCTTCATGTGAAGAATCCTGTCCTCCACCCTCCTTAGACATTTCTCTTAACCTTTCGTCATCTTCATTCTCTGTGTGTGCACATGGCCCTACAGTCTCATGCTCTTTCATGGGGATTTGCGGGTGTTTACGTATGCTAATCAGGATCAAATAGTATGTGCTGTGAACTTAAGTAGACAATGGGATTCATTGTAATAGGGTCATGTCATGGAACACAGGTGCAATCAATTCTGCCATTAGCCAACACCTTGTGAATCTGACAAAGGCTTTTCTTACAACTTTTTGTAAGAACAAATTTATGAAAAAACTTTGGTAAGATATTGATGAATGAGGCCCTGTATTTTTATGCTTGGTCCTGATTTGCTGAAGTCTGTTATACACTGCTAATGGATTACAACTAAAACAACACTGACAAGAAAATTGATCAGTCCATTGCTATTCATCACAGATAATAGGCCTATTCAATCAGTAGAATTCATTTCAATTTGATTTGGCCAAACACTAAAGTGATTTCACTTATCCTTTATCATGGGTCACTACACTACATTAACATTGAGTTAAATTGAATTTAATTGAATTTAATTCTATATAGGTGTCATGATCCTGGGTTTTGGTTTTATTTTCTATTATCTCAAGGACTTTTTGAGTTTTTCTGTTTGTGTCCCCTGTTTCATGTTGTTTGCTCATATCTAATCTGCTTCCTGTTTTATTTTATAGGTTCTCCCCATATGTCATGTTTGGTTTTACTTCCTGTCTTTGTGTGTTTTCCCGCCTGTTTTCTATCACACCTGTCTTAAGTCTTGCCTGTTTCCTGAGTCTTCCTTCACACCTGTTTTGTATTAGTCTTGACTGCGCCACACTTGTCAGCCAATCCCTGTTTCACTCCTGGCGCCCATGTCTGTCTTCTCCAGCTGTGTCTCGTCCTTGCAACTAGTCTTCTGTGTATGTATACCTGTGTTTCCCTTTGTCCTTTGGTCAGTCCGTCTGTGTATTCCTGCGTACTTTCCGCACCTCTGCATGTCTCTGGGTTTCCTGTCATCATCCTGCACCACCCCGGGTCTTCGTTTCTGTTCCTGGTTGTTTTTTTTGGTTTGGATTTTGCCAGTTTTTACCGCCCTTGGGGCCTGTTCTTGTTCTGCGATGAGTAGTGCCTCTCTGCTGTCTGTCAGTCCAGCATTCTCCAGCCACTGATAGGTCTTCTTTATATCAGCCACTTCCTCTATCTGACAGTGATATAACTTGTATATACATATACAAGTGCTCCTCTACCTCTTTGCTCTCATCAGGTTTCTCTTGTCTGAATCATTCACTTAGCAGCTCATCATTTGGGGCCATCTTCTTGATGTACTCCTGGATTTTGGATGTTTCATCCTAGATAATGGCTCTGATGCTCACATGTATTCGGCCTCCCCCTTTCCACTTAGTGTATGGCCTCAGGGTGCTGGACTTGGGGGAAAACCCTCTATGCATGTTGAGGAGCTTTCTTGTCTTGCTATCTGTGGCTTCTATCTCCTCCTTTGGCCTGGTTATGATCCCAGCGGGGTATCTGATGACTGGCAGTGAGTGCTAGGTTAAAATAATCAATTCAGACGATTCAAATTGATCTTCACTGGAATGACCTGATATCGATTTGTGAATTCTGAGATCAATCTTTTAATACACGTTTTTTTCCCACAAATGTCTGAAGCTTTAACTCTGTTAATCTTGCCAGTAGTAAACGAGCTGCAGCGCTTAGTTATGAACAACTTGAGTATTGAGAAGCTCCGACGTCACCGGTTCTTTACTGACCTGTCATCCTGGTTCCCCCTTGTCATGTAGCATTGTTGAAGTATTTCACTGATCTCTAAATGTTACAGTAGTTGGTGGTTGCGGATGTTGGAACACTGGGCTACCAGATGTTTCTTAATTAGTCTTGATTGTGGGTTTCTAAGTATCCATAGGTCCAACATTCTCTGCATATATCCCCTCTCTCTGGGATTGCTGGTATAGTAGCATTCCATCAATTCCGTGTTCTCTGCCTTTGTCCATGTATGTCTTGTTCCAATAACGTATTTGTCATCAGAGTGCCATGGTTCCCTAGCAACTGACACAGACCTTGTTGACCCAGGTGGTGGAAGTAATATTCAGATCTTGAGAAAAAGCAGCAATAATACTGTGTTTATTTCTTCATTAATTCAAGTAAAAGTACAAAAGTATAAGCATGAAAATTCACTTAAAGGACGAAAAGTGAAAGTCTTTATCATGCAGAATGGATCATTTTATTTTCATATATTATTGGATTATAATTATAGATGCATTCATGTGGTCATTACTTCAGTGTTGCAGCTGGTAAGAGTGGAGTTTTATTTAATTACTTTATTTACTGCTGGGTAGTTTAATCTACAATGGTACACTATGCCTATTTAGATAACTGATAAAAGATACAAATAAAGCATGTAACCAGTTACTAATTCTTTCAAGTAAATGTAATGGAGTAAAAAGTACAGGCTTATATTTGCCTCTGAGATGCAGTGGAGTAGAAGTATGAAGTAGCATAAAATGTAAATACTCCTAAGAGAAGAAATACCTCAAAACTATATACAGCAGTTCTGTAATGTAATAAAGTAATATATATATATATATATTTAAAGAAAAGAAATCCAAGCAGTAGCATAGGATCCACTAAAAATAAATGCATTAACTTTGTTAGAATGTTAGAGGTTCTCTTATTTATATACATATACATATATATATATATATATATATTTTTTTTTTTTTTTTTTTTTTTTCCTAGGGGTATAAAGATTCACAAAATTCACTGTTTCTGGTAGAAATACCAGAAAAAAATCATTCATTTTTAAAATTTTAAATGTATGAAAACTAACATAATTAAGTTTTTTTTTTTGTTTTGTTTTTTTTGTACAAAGCAGGATTTACAGTCTGAAATTGAAACTGAAAAAATTGACTTCTTAAAGTCTGGGTAAAGCAAAATCAGTGATTCCTTTCTGAACACATTATACATGTTACAAAATACTTGTTAAAGACATGTAGTAGTGTATGGAGTTAGACTGTTAATTGACTGTTGTTTTTCATTTATTCTGTGTCTAGGATTTTTTAGGTGGGCCTAAAAGCTTGCTTGATGATACACTAGAGCCATCCTTAACATAACCCCTTCCCTTCTTTATAAATACTGTGTTACAACCGTCATTAGAGTATCAGTGTTGTTTCTTTTGCCAACTGTGTGTCAACGGCGAGTTGTCTGCGTCCCACGAGCTCTCTGAGCTCCTTCAGTCTAATAAATACACGAATAAACGCCTCTCTATATTACAGTACATGAAGTGGAGGTTTGTTTTCTTTCGACATATTTTTTTACGTTTTTTGCAAGGAACACAAGCCTGTCTACTGCCTCTGGCTTGATGCATGTCCTGTTGCATGTACCAGTGCTCCCTCCCACACTGAGAATCCTCTTGGACAGGGCACTTGCAGGAGGGATAAAGAGGTGTTTCTTTGCCAGATTACTTAATCTTGGGAAATGTGGTTCGTGGCGCCTTCACTACTGAAGTGGATCAGTGTGCAGGTCTGCCTCAGGGGACAACTAGTAGGTTGCCAGCTCAGTTACAATTTTGTCAGTCTCTGACTGGGTAGAAGATGGCACATTCTTCTTGAAGAAGCTTGCTTAAGTTTTTTTCCTCTTTGGTTCAGGCTGAGCTGCTTCTTGGTGCATTTGTACAGCTGGGCCAGGCTGTGGTGATTTTGTCAGCGGGCAGAGACAGCAGCTCTGTGACTGCTCTTTTTAATTTTTTTTTTCCACCTTGTCATGGTCAATGTACATTGTGTGGAACCTGGGGTCCATCAGTGAGGCCATGTCCAATAGTTCATCCTTTACAGGGTCACTGTTAGGCTTTGCCATTTAGACACTTACCAATGGCATTGTGCAGTCTTTCAGTCTTAGAGCTTTGATCATATTAGTACCGCTGTCTGTCATCATCCAGACGTGTTGGTCTTCAGCCAGGTTCCAGGAACCCAGTGCATCTTTCAGCCCCTGTGCGATTAGCTCACTGGTGTGGTCAATGGGGAAGTAAGCTCTTTAGAGGCAGACACTTTGCAGGGCCCAATCATCGTAAATAAAATGCACCGTCAAACTCATCACATAGCTTGACTGGACCATAGGTCTGTTGTGGTGGAGCAAACCCACATGTCGTGCAGCTCCTTTGCAATCTTTTCACATGTACAGTTGCATAGATGGGGCAGAGCAACTTCAGAAAAATACTTTTGGCTTGGTAGCAGAGAGAGAGGGGGGAGTGACATGCAGCAAAGGGCCACAGGCTGGATTCGAACCCAGGCCGCTGTGGCAAAAGCCTTGTACATGGGGTGCCTGCTCTACCACTAAGCCACAGATGCCCCGAACCCAGGCTTTTTGATGAGCACCATATCTTTCATGATGTGCAACATGACTGCATCTATAATGTTTTTCCAGCAGGTCCCTTTCTTATTACATGGGATACTATGGGAAAGTGATTAAACTGATGTTACCTGCTTTATAGGGGGTTGTCGGCTACCATGAACTAGCCCAGGTTCAGCCGTGGAGCCATAATTACCCTAATTACCCAAGTCAATATGAAAATTGATTTTCATTTTTAGAAATTGTTCTACACCGTAATGCCTGTGGATATTCTCATTTATCCAGGTCATGGTTGTCTCAAGGCAATTGATTTGAATGCAACTGGGCTTAGTTTTGTCTTAGAAGACGTTTCACCTCTTATCCAAGAGGCTTCATCAGTTCATGCTTGTCAGACTAGGCTGGAACTAGTCTGACAAACTGGTGTGGAAACAACCCAGGTATTTAACCCCTGGGGAGGTCTTCACAAGGCCAATGATGTCACTAGTTCGTTAGTGCTCCAATGGTGTGTCAACGACGGTCGTTGAAACTCCTGCTGCAACGGTGGTCGTTGGAGTCGTTAGAGTCACATGAGGCCATTTTTGAACAACCATTGTTTTTAGAGGTTAAGCTGGTAAATTTCCTGGGGAAGGATGAAAGGACAGCATTATAGGTGGGGGATAGGTGGTGTCGCAGACCTCCTCCTCTATTGAGAGATGGTTTTTCCAGTTTCACATAGATGGCTTCTTTCATACCTCTTTCAAACCATCTGTCTTCCCTGTCCAAAATGTGCACATTGCCGTCTTCAAACGAGTGTACTTTCTCCTTGAGGTGTAAATAGACAGCTGAGTCTTGCCCTGATGAGTCAGCCTTTCTGTGTTGGGCCATGCATTTGTTTAGTGGTTATTTTGTTTCACCAATGCACAAGTCTGGGCATTCCTCACTGCATTCAACAGCGTACACCAGGTTGCTCTTCTGAGTCTGTGGTGTACGGTCTTTTGGATGTACCAGTCTTTGTCTGAGTGTGTTACTGGGTTTGAAATACACAGGGATGCAGTGTTTGTTGAAGATCCTCGTGAGTTTTTCAGATACCCCAGACACATAGGGGATTACAATGTTATTGCGCTTGTTCTTTTCTTCATCACCCACCTTGTTCTTTCTGGAACGGGCTGCTGTTTTCACAAAGGTCCAACTGGGATAACCATATGTTTTTAGAGCCTCCCTCAGATGTTCATGCTCTTTCCCTTGGGCCTGAGTGCTGGTAGGTACGTTATCAGCTCTGTGTTGTAGGGTCCTGATAACACCTAGTTTGTGTTCCAGTGGGTGGTGAGAATCGAACAGTAAGTATTGGTCTGTGTGAGTGGGTTTTCTGTATACCCCAATGTGGAGGCCTCTGTCCTCTGTAATGTGCACATCACAATCCAAGAAGGGCAAGCTGTTATCCTTAACATCTTCTCTTGTGAACTTGATGTTTCTGTCCACTGAATTGATGTGTTCAGTGAAATCTTGCACCTCTCGAGTTTTGATTTTAACCCATGTGTCATCCATATATCTCAATCAGTGGCTTGGTGCTGTTCCCTCAAAGGAGTTCAAGGCCCTGTATTCTACATCCTCCATGTATAGGTTAGCCACAAATTCCCATTGTATTTGAAATAGGTAGTGCTCAGGCAGAGATCTAGTAGTTGGCATATCTGGTCTGGACTGAGCTTGGTTCTGTCGTGGAGGGTGTTGTCATGTATCAACCATTGCCTGACTGTTTCCACAGCCTCCATGGCTGGAATGCAAGTGAACCGGGAGGTCACATCATAGGATACCATGGTATCATCTGGATCAATTTTTAAACCTATTACTTTGTTCACAAAGTCTATGGAGTTACACTCTGTTACACCACCCCACTCCGTTTACAGAATGTGCGAAAGACAAAGATTTTTTTTAACCTCAGCAAAAATGTTGTTTTTCAGACAACACCCCAACAAATATGGACTGAAGCAGAATCTTTCGTTAGATTAAAAACAGCCTGTGAATATTGGAAATGATTACATAGATCTTTTCTTTTTTAATTATTATTTTGAGCTTAGACTGTACAACGCTCTGCACACACTCTGCCTGCCGCACGCAGCATGGCTTCACCTCATTGATCTGTCGCTGTCTGTCTAAACAGATTCATGGAAGCGATATTTCACAAGATCTGATGCAAGAGGAATTTGTGATAAAATGTCTGTTGCTATTTATGAACACTAGAACCGTCAAGGGGTCATTTTTACCCCCTGCCATTTTCAAATGCTTGTAACTTTGTCACAATAAAATTCTAACATGTCTCTGCGAAATGCAAGCTAGTTTTGACAGACAGACAGACCGAAAGAAAGACAGACAGATAGACAGAAAGAAAGACGGACAGAAAAGAAGAAAGGCCTAATAATGAACCGGGGAAAATGGATGAATGTCGAACAAGCTCTGGCGATGCTTCAGGACATAAGTGACGGAGAATCAGATGGGGTAGAGGTGACTGAGGGAGAGACGGCTGGGAGGAGACACAACAGTGGAAATGAGAGAAGAAGAACTGGATGAGGAAGAGACCAATGATCCATCCTTTTCACCTGGCGAGGAGGAGTCATCTGAAGATAAGGAGCCGGAGCCGACATTCAGAAAAAGGCCCAGGCCTCCCGTGGCAGAGGCTCCCCCCGCTTCACCCTCATAATCACAGCAGCCCTCTGATGTTGTGACACGCAAGCCTCCACTCTCACAAAACACATTAACTAATTAGTTTCTAGCAAGATTACTGCACTTGCGAAACAAATTTTATGTATTTTGTATAGTGTTGGATCAACCAGATCTGTGTGAGGGCCATGCAGCTGGAAAAGATGGGACAGTGTGGAAGCGTACACAGCCGGGATAATGCACTGGGAGAGCACAGTCACAGAACATCTTGACTGAAGTAGCTGGCCCAAATGCACATGCACGCTGTAATATTGATGACCATTTGAGCGCGTTCATGTGTCTGATGGATTGTGTCATGCTGCGGCATCGGTGTGGAGCGGCGCATGGTTGCCAACATGACTCAGACGTGCACGATACAAAGAGCAGGGGAGATGTGTAGAAACGAAATTTTGAACGAAATGTCTTAACACTTACTGCATCTGCAAATAATAGCACAATTTCATACCATTGTACACATTTTTGTGTATCGCATATGAATGCAAATATAAATATTATTAGAATATATTGTTCCATTTTTTTCTCTTTTTTCCAACTTTAATCTTGATCATAAAACTAATTCCATCATCATTTTCAAGATTTTAACCTTCAAAATACCGGTGTCATTTTTATAAGAAAAAAACACAATAAGTGAATAAGAAATAAAATACTAAATGCAAAGTGGATTTTTTGGGAGGGTTTTTCACAGTCTGGTATATGTCAATAATTAACAACAACTTTGATCCAGATGCATTTTTATTTTTTTGTGCAGTGTCAGATTTTTAAATCAATCCCTTTGTGGTACCATTATACACATTTTGTGTATCACATATGAATACAAATATAAACATTATTAGAATATCTTGTTCCAGTTTTTTTTTTCTTTTTTTTTTCCAACTTTAATCTTGATCATAAAAACTAATTCCATCATCATTTTCAGGATTTTAACCCATTAAATGCCATTTTTTTTTCAAAATGTCAGTGTCCTTTTTATAAGAAAAAAAACACAATAAGTGAGTTAGAAATAAAATACTAAATACAAAGTGGATTTTTTGGGAGGGTTTTTCACAGTCTGGTATATGTCAATAATTAACAACAACTTTGATCCAGATGCATTTTTATTTTTTGTGCAGTGTCAGACTTTTAAATCAATCCCTTCAATCCCTTCCCTTCAACAACTTTGATCCAGATGCATTTTTACTTTTTTTGTGCAGTGTCAGATTTTAAAGTGAATTCCTTTGTGTTACTTTACGCACAGGGCTGTTTCAAGACACTCTGGGGGCCCCAGGCAAGAGGCACATTGAAGGCAAGTCAGCTAGTAGGGGGCCCCATCGTTGCAGTGTCTAAGGGGGTTTCAAGTTGTGTCGTTGATTACGGACCAAATGTCAGCAGTCTCTGGGAGGCCCCCTCTAGCCACTCACAAGCAGCAGCTAGTAGGGGCCCCATTAGGGGGGATTCCAATGTGTTGTTGTTGTTGCAGTGTCTATAGGGGTTCATATTGTCAATGATATGGACCAATGTTAGCCGTCTCTGGGGACCCCCTTCCAGCTCGGGGCCCTAGGCAATTGCCTAGTTTGCCTGTACGGTTGCGATAGCCCTGTTTACGCACATGTTTGTGTATCACATACGCATATAAATATAATATGAATATATCATTTCTTTTTCCTTTTTTCCAACCTCAGTCTTGATCACAAAAACAATTTCCATCATCATTTTAAGGATTTTAACCCGTTAAATGCCATTTGTTTACGCCATTGTTGTGTTAGTAAAGAATCTCACCTATGGTTCATGTAAAATGGCCATTATTTTTTATTACTCCTATTACCCTTTAAAGTTTTTACCTTCTAGTAGCTTATTACCTTATTTTGCTCTAGAAGATAAAGCAAACATACAAGTTTACCTTGAACAAGAACAATATTTATTCATCAACAACAAAAACAGCATTCTTACAACAAAGCAGAACAAAAATACTGTATGTGTGTGTGCGTGCATGCCGATGTGTGTGAGTGTGCGTGTATATGTGTGTGTGTGTGTGTGAGTGACTGACTGAGTGACTGAATGAGTCCAGTTCAGCCAGAAGGCGTGCATGCCCCACAAATGATTGTGGTGTGGTCTTTGCAAGCGATTTTGCCATCGCAGAGGATCTTGAGAGCCACCTTGGGTCGGAGGTGAGTGCATGCCTTCATGTGTGAACAACCCCCCGAGCCAGTCGCCCCATTGTGTGAGACTGGGACTGGATATCTGGCATGCTAGAAAACTGGAGCAGTGTGACACGAATGACAAAGAGCATCAGCCAGTGAGAGGCGGGATACGTCCCACGTCAGCACACAGGAGGACGGAATAAATGTAAGGAGGACAAGCTGGCAAACAACAACAACAATAGCGGCATTCACAGGAGCATGTAGTGCGCATTGTGTTTGGACCCAGGCTCTGGAGGCAGATCTAATTCATTTATTTTTACTTCCACGCAATTTAAATAACCTACCTGTAGCCAGATAGTGCAGGGTCAAGGATAGACGTTCTCTAGGGGATATGGCAAGCCTAAATCTGGTGTCCTTCCTTGCGATGTATGGCTCTACCAGCCCCAGCATGAAATCAAAGTTGTCCGCTTCATTCAGTCATCTGTAGCATTTCCTGAAAACCTGTTCGATCATTCAGCTATGACAGGTACATTAATCTGGGTCAGAATACATGCATAGACTATATCGACAGTACAATGAAAGCTAACAGGCTATCGGCACAGTAGCAACCGAGTTTCATTCATAGAACTCACCTCCAACTCTCTGCATAGTTGACAACCCACGCAGTCCACGTGCAGCAACCCATTCCTTCACCCAGATCATTTTCTTCTTTTCCTGTTTCATCTCAGCGCAGAGCAGGGCACAAACGACCTGCAGAGCTCCAAGCTGTTGGAGATCCATGTTGACAAGTTGGGCCGGAGAACTTCATAATATCCTGTTTTGGTCATACGTGACAAAATGTATGGGGCTCTGTCGGCGAGGGCTCAGTAGTGAATTCTTGTGGTGTGCACACACTGGTCGTAATGTCGTGGCCAAGACTCCAGATGACAGAAAAACACGTCGTCAGGTATTAACACTGAAAAGATCTCCGCGACTCAAGATTGGTCGCCCAGTCATGTAATGTGAACAAGGCTTATATTATCTGCGTGTCATTTTGTCAGGTCACAGGAAAGAAATGACAGGCTTCCCAAGCTACACATACTTATGTAGATTTTCTGAGAGACCACCTGCACAAACTCACTGATGGTCTGTAAATCTACGAATGTAAACAAACTACTTTTCCCGCACTGCTGCGTGTTTGATCCATGACATTTAGCTAACTTGAGTGACTGCCGCTGCAACTTTGATGCACAAAGTTTTGAGTACTTGAATGTGTGTGTGTGTGTGTGTGTGTGTGTGCGTGCATGCGTGGGAGAGACAGAGATATGAGAATCTTTGATGTTTACAGTCCTGATTGTGGGAATAACTGTCACGCATGTTTTGGATGGTTCTACGCTCCAACAGACCAACGGCGCCAACTAGTGGTATTTTTAGTTTTGTTTTTTTTGTTTTTTTTCACATTTCCTTCCTCCCAGGCTTATTGGTCTGGCAAGCAAGACTACATTGCACAGCAAAAAAAATCAAAATAAAAATCACTTTTTTCATGTATTTTTTTAAGGGATAAAAAAAAAAATGGTGGTTTCAATGAAAGTGAACGGACACAAAAATGTTTAAATGGTACACAAAGTGATGGCTGTGATTATACACTGCGTTATTGATCTTTTATAATAGCTGATAGTCAATGGTGGTTTTAGCGGGGGCCAGCAGGGGCCATTGTCCCCGTAACTCTGAGTCCGGCCCCCTTGTGGCCCGGCCTCACCACAGACGTCGCTCTCCTAACGTGAGCTTGAGTTGATAGAGCAGAACGCATTTCTACACGGATTACTG